>NC_139578.1:32543225-32800725 GCF_946808225.1 Silurus aristotelis
TCAATATTAAAAACCTTCATTTAAAAACTGCATGTTGTGTTCACTAGTGTTCTCTTTTACTTATATTGGAATTAGTTTGATGATCTGAAATATTAAAGTGTAAAAACATGCAAACAAATAAGATATCAGGAAGGCCAACACTTTTTCACACCACTGTATATATATATATACACACACACTCGAACTCACCACAACACACGTGACCTCATTTACACGTTTTTATTTTAAAGAGTTAAAAAGAAGGTTTTGTGTTCATGATGATTGTAATAGAAATCAATCAGTGTTTGAGTCATTAATATCATTCTATTAATAGATCAGTGTGCTGTGAGTCACATACGAGTTTTTTTCACATAAACTGAGGTGATTGAGTAAAGAATCTTGTGATAAAAATAATAACATTATAGTTATAATAAATCATAGTACTTTTGATACTTAAGTACATTTGAAGGTAAAGGCATTTGTACTTTTACTCAGATGACAGTTTAAAGGGTCACTTTTACTTTTACTGTGGTCAATATTTTATCCAGTGGATCTACTTTATCTCAACTACCTGGTTTGTGAACTTCCTCCACCACTGCTACTGCGTGTTGTACCACCACCCGAGCATCTATTTTTATATCTGTAAGATAAAAAGTCCCGATTACTTTTGCACATTTCTATATAACAATCCTTCGAAAACACCAGGCGTACGCATATGGACTCCTACTTCGAATCAGATAAACAAGTGAGTGTGTGTGGGTGTGTGAACAAAAGAGTGAGGAAATGAGTAATTGAGCACAGACGTGTGAGAGATGGCTGCAGGTTAAAAGAGCTGGAATCTGTAAGGTGTGGTTTTAAATCCAAACTGGAGATGGGATTTTGCAACAGTGTTGAAGTTCTTATTTGCATTTCCCAGCAATGTTTGAAATCTGGGGTCAGAGCACAAAGTCAGCCATGATTCAGCACTCCTGGGGCACAGAGGGTTAAGAGCCTTGCTCAAGGGCCCAAGACTGCAGCTTGACCTTCTGATTAGTAACCCAGAGCTTTTTAATTGTAACTCAAACTTGTCCAAATCATATTGAAGGAAGGAAGGAAGGAAGAAAAAAAGAAATAAAGAAAGAAAGATGATGATGATGATGATGATGATGATGAAAGATAGATAGATAGATAGATAGATAGATAGATAGATAGATAGATAGATAGATAGATAGATAGATAGATAGATAGATAGATAGATAGAATTCCCAGAATTGAAAGTTTGCTATCTTTGCTATTTTTCTACACTGACTTCCTGCTGAGTACCCTGGTACACACACACGCATACACACACACACACGCATACACACACACACACACACACACACACACACACACACACACACACACACACACACACACACACAAACACACACTCTTATATATTTAAAAGGTGTGAATTTTCAGCATACGGTCTGTGGGTATAGATTTTCCATTCCCACAAGAGAAGTTCATTGATTCGTTCTTGGTCTAATAAAACTGGTGACCTGAAATGACTTTGATGAGTCTCTTCTAGATGGCGCTATTAGCCTACTTGTAAAATTATGAACAGGTGGATGTGAATTGGAGGAGAAATGCTTCTCAGTTTTCCCTTTGCAGAGACTATTTCAAATAAACAAGTTCCTCTGAGGATCATCTTTAACATATGAAAGATGTGGTCACTTCCAGCATGAATAGTGATTCACTAAAATGATGTCAAGATTTCGAATTGCTAGTCAGCGCTCTTCATAACTAGCATCACAACAAGGTGGTAGCTTAGCTGTTAAGGCATTGAAAGTTGGAAGAAGGTCATGAGTTTAAAACCCAGCCACACCAAGCTGCCACTTTTGGACTCCTGAGCAAAAGCGATAAACCCATCTGTGAAATGCCATAAATGTAAACATACCAGATAATGGAAGAACAGTGTTCATCAATTATTTCCAGAGATGTGTATAATCAATACCTGGCTGGTGATCGTTTAAAGCCTTAGTGAAGCCCCTGATCTGTCTGTGTTTATTGGCAAAGTAACATTTCTGTGCATAACACCAAACTCTTTCCTGTTAGTAATCCTGCAGCGTTAATACCAATGGCCAGCAGGTGTCGCTAGATTCAACTAAAACATAATACTGGCCAGAATGAAAAGATGATTATTTATGGTTTGACTGAATAGTATGAACAAAACTGTCAAACAACTGAGGAAATTGGTCAGATATATGAGATTTCTAATTTATATTACATATAACTTTCTGGTAAACATTCTTGATGAATTGAATGATTAATTAAATTTTAGCCAATCAACAGTCAGGTGTGTCAACTGTATTCATTATAACATTAATGCTACTACTGCTGATGGTATTAGGAGGTGGATTGATTCTGGTAGAATGTCACTGAAAGCCTGGGGGTAAAATACACAGATTATACTGGATCAGGATTGGACAAAGGAACTGGTCAATTTTTTCTATTCTCTCCTTCACCCACTTGGCACTGGGGTGTAAACACACCATTCTTTAGGGTGAAGCTGCAGAGGAGAGAGAAGATTTACATCAGCAAATAAAATCACATCGACTAACACACACTCAAATGATGCAAAATATTTTCAAAGCTGTATAACCATATTAATGTCAATGTTTATGTATAACCATTAAGCAATATTACATATTAACATACAACCTTTTATTATTAGAAAAAAGCAAATAATAATAAACAAGGTGCTGAAAATATCAGGTTTTGAACACTGACAGTCTGCAACTTTATACGCAGTGATTGAAAACACAAAATTGTAAGAGCACAGAGGTGGTAGAAGCCCTGTGAAAACATGTAGGTGTTTAATTCTGTGAATTTTTACATCAAAGGGTTTTTATATCTGTAAAATATAATGACTGAAAACATCTAGTCGAGCCACCTAGTGGTAGTGGTGGTATTACTGGTATAAGTAGTGCTAGTAATAGTGGTGGTATTAGTAGTAGTAGATTTAGTGGTATATGGTAGTAGTAGTAGTATTAGGGGTAGTAGTAGTGGTATTAGTGGTAGTATTAGTGGTGGTAGTATTAGTGGTATTAGGGGTAGTAATAGTAGTAGTAGTAGTAGTAGTAGTGGTGGTAATGGTGTTAGTAGTAGTATCAGTGGTATTAGTAGTAGTAATAGTGGTGTTAGTAGTATTAGTGGTATATGGTAGTGGTGGTGGTAGTAATAGTAGTGGTTGTAGTAGTATCAGTGGTATTAGTGGTAGTGGTGTTGGTGTTTGTAGTAGTGGTGCACTAGTGGTGGTGGTATTATTATTATTAGTGGCTGACAGATCATGACTGCTACTGCTGCTGCTGCTGCTGCTGCTGATGATGATGCTGTGATGATGATGATGATGATGATGATGATGATGATGATGATGATGCTGTGATGATGCTGTGATGATGATGCTGGGATAATGATGATGATGATGTTGATGATGCTGGGATGATGATGTTGGTTAATACTTGAACAGAACTCTATTTATGCAAAATCACCAAATTCTTCAGTTTATATAATCTGACACACACACACACACACACACACACACACACACACACACACACACACACACACACACACACACACATTACACAGAACTATTATACGGCCTAAACTTCTTCCCATCTATCTACCCACCCCTCCCCTGCTCTTCCTTTTCCCCTGCTTACACTCCACTCTATAAACTACAAACCACCACCACCTGCACGTCCCCACAGTGTTCCTCTTATTGGACAGCAAATGAAGAACATGTACATGTGCCTTTCCTAATGTTATTTATATTAATGCTGTGGAACACTGTGAAGTAGATGTGTGCCAGCATTGAGCAAGTGGAAAAGGGAAACACATGCAGCTAACGAGACTAAACAGTGTGCTCTGTTTCAGTCTGGTGACACCAATAAAGAGGAGAGACATCAGCCTCGGAGAGAGACACCAGCCTCGGCGAGAGACACCAGCCTCGGAGAGAGACACCAGCCTCGGAGAGAGACACCAGCCTCAGAGAGACACCAGCTTTGGAGAGAGAGACACCAGCTTTAGAGAGAGACACCAGCCTTGGAGAGAGACACCAGCCTCGAAAAGAGACACCAGCCTCGGACAGAGACACCAGCCTCGGACAGAGACACCAAGCAGAGGGACATCAAGTGGAAAGGTGTACCGAAGTGCTAGACTGTGGATGAGCCCCGGCGTGGTACTGAATAGGAAAGCGCAGGGGTGAAAATGAAAATAACTAAATAAAGCTCTGGTTGGTAAACTTTTTTTCAGTCTCTATTGCTTCCAGCATGGAACTAGTGAGTATGTTACAACATAAATTCAAAATCTGTGTTCTAATCTCCTCTTTAAACCACTTCCCCTCCTTCACTCGCTGTTTTTCCTTTATCTTGATCTGCTCTTTTTTTCACACACCCTCTCGGTTTCAGTATATTTTATATTTTTTGTACAGATGCTGCAAAATCACATGTGAACATAGACACTCTAAGGATAAAGGTTTGTGGAAATCTCTATTTTTTTGTGCTTCATTGAGTTCCACATTTAGTCCCCATTCCCTACCATAATAAACTCAGAAGAACAATTTTCTGGGAAGATGTTCCCCTAGATTTTGAGGAGATTCATTCATTCACAAGGGTTCTGATGTAGGTGAGAATGTGAGGAGGTCTGGGGTGCAGTCAGTGTACACATTCATTTATTCATTAGGGTTGAGGTCAGATCTTTATAGCCTGAGATCTTCCCTTTAACTCATCAGAAGCAGATCTTCATGGAGTTTGCTTAGTGCACAGGGGCATTGTTATGCTGGAACAGGTTCAAGTTCAAGTAAAGGGAAATTGTCCAAAGCAATTGTGTATCTCCAACATTATTAGGCAAAGGTTCAAATCACTTATTACATTTATTCCATCAGGGATCATTTACCTACTGTTTGTGAATTCATCTTATGATCTTTTTATGTATATTGTCACACTGCAATGGCAAAATATTTATGATAGATGATTATGTGCAAAGAACAGTACAGCCTTCCACTATGTTTCTGCTCATCATGTACTGATATGTTGTTGTGTATATATACAGTGAGTAAAATAAGTATTTGAACACCCAGCTATTTTGCAAGTTCTCCCACTTAGAAATCATGGAGGGGTCTGAAATTGTCATCGTAGGTGCATGTCCACTGTGAGAGACATAATCTAAAAAAAAAAATCCAGAAATCACAATGTATGATTTTTAAACTATTTATTTGTATGATACAGCTGCAAATAAGTATTTGAACACCTGTCTATCAGCTAGAATTCTGACCCTCAAAGACCTGTTAGTCTGCCTTTAGAATGTCCACCTCCACTACATTTATTATCCTAAATTAGATGCACCTGTTTGAGGTCGTTTGCTGCATAAAGACACCTGTCCACCCCATACAATCAGTAAGAATCCAACTACTAACATGGCCAAGACCAAAGAGCTGTCCAAAGACACTAGAGACAAAATTGTACACCTCCACAAGGCTGGAAAGGGCTACGGGGAAATTGCCAAGCAGCTTGGTGAAAAAAGGTCCACTGTTGGAGCAATCATTAGAAAATGGAAGAAGCTAAACATGACTGTCAATCTCCCTCAGACTGGGTCTCCATGCAAGATCTCACCTCGTGAGGTCTCAATGATCTTAAGGAAGGTGAGAAATCAGCCCAGAACTACACGGGAGGAGCTGGTCAATGACATGAAAAGAGCTGGGACCACCGTTTCCAAGGTTACTGTTTGTAATACACTAAGACGTCATGGTTTGAAATCATGCATGGCACGGAAGGTTCCCCTGCTTAAACCAGCACGTGTCCAGGCATGTCTTAAGTTTGCCAATGACCATTTGGATGATCCAGAGGAGTCATGGGAAAAAGTCATGTGGTCAGATGAGACCAAAATAGAACTTTTGGGTAATTATTCCACTAAACGTGTTTGGAGGAAGAAGAATGATGAGTACAATTCCAAGAACACCATCGCTACTGTGACGCATGGGGGTGGTAGCATCATGCTTTGGGGGTGTTTTTCTGCAGGGCAACTGCACTGTATTAAGGAGAGGATGTATGTAGGAGAGGGCCATGTATTGCGAGATTTTGGGGAACAACCTCCTTCCCTCAGTTAGAGCATTGAAGATGGGTCGAGGCTGGGTCTTCCAACATGACAATGACCTGAAGCACACAGCCAGGATAACCAAGGAGCGGCTCTGTAAGAAGCATATCAAGGTTCTGGTGTGGCCTAGCCAGTCTCCAGACCTAAACCCAATAGAGAATCTTTGGAGGGAGCTCAAACTCCATGTTTCTCAGTGACAAGCCAGAAACCTGACTGATCTAGAGAAGATCTGTGTGGAGGAGTGGGCCAAAATCCCTCCTGCAGTGTGTGCAAACCTGGTAAAAAACTACAGGAAACGTTTGACCTCTGTAATTGCAAACAAAGGCTCCTGTACCAAATATTAACATTGACTTTCTCAGGTGTTCAAATACTTATTTGCAGCTGCATCATACAAATAAATAGTTAAAAAATCATATATTGTGATTTCTGGATTTTTTTTTTTTAGATTATGTCTCTCACAGTGGACATGCACCTACGATGACAATTTTAGACCCCTCCATGATTTCTAAGTGGGAGAACTTGCAAAATAGCAGGGTGTTCAAATACTTATTTTCCTCACTGTATATATATATATATATATATATATATATATATATATATATATATATATATATATATATATATATATATATAAATATATTGGGGTGTAAAATTCACCGTTTGGTACATACCTCAGGTTATAAGTCAAGGTTCAGTTCAAGTTTAGTACATTTAGGGGGGAACAAATGCAAAACATAAACTTGCTTGCTGTTTTTTATTAACGCGGTTTATTATTATTACCATCAGTGAACAACAGTTTACATTTTTTAAACAATTTTACATAAAATGCCTGCTTGGTTAAATAATATACAGTAGAACATTCATTCATTCATTCATTCATTTTCTTCCGCTTATCCGTAATTCGGGTCGCGGGGGCAGCAGTCTAAGCAGGCCCCCGCCTTCGACTGCTGCCCAATCCTCACAGCACCGTCCCTTACGGTCCCTCCTGCAGGTGGTGAGCCCACGGGAAGTACAGTAGAACATAATATTTTATAATTTTTTATAAACATAAAATATAGAAAACAAAATAGAATGAATTCAATGAATGAAATAAAAATGTTTATTATATTAATTCAATGACAATCGATTTAATTGGCACAAATTAAATTGATTAAATAAATAGATAATTGAAATCAATTTGCATAGTTTACATTTTGTTAGATTATATTTAATTTTCTAATGATATGTTCTACATGACTGATCTTATTTCAGCATACATGCTGAAATGTCTTCAATAATTCGTTCCTTCGTTCCTTCCTTCCTTCATTCATTCATTCATTCATTCATTCATTCATTCTCTCCCTCCCTTGATATGCAGATGGACAGGATTTTCTGAGGCCTTCAGAATTAACACAGGGTTCTTGCAGTATTAAGTTTATATGAAGCTGTTGATTCAACCAATCAGATTTCAGGTTGGAGACAATGGGGCCCTCTGGCAGGCATCCAATTATATCATCACAGTGTGAGGAAAAATAAAAGACAGCATACCTTTACCCACGCCGTCGTTGGGCCATTGTGGGTGGGTTACCATACACTCACAAGGACATATACAAAGACGGGCTTTTCAAGAAAATTTCATGGGAAATGGTCGACCAAAACTTTCTTGCACAAAAACACACAATTTGCCTTTATTTCAAATCCCCAGGAAAACTGTAATGTACACAATAAAAGCAAAACCCCAGGGTGATGTGATGAGGTGAATATTGTCGCTTCTACTAGAGACGATGCCTGTGGGTGGTGCAGCTGTGGCTACAGTGAAAGGAGACTTATGCTCATTGGGTTTGTTGCTTTAGTTAGTTCATTCTCACTGGAGATTCCTGTCTGTGATGCAGCGCTCTGTTCGTCTGCACTTCTCAATTATATAGATGCTTTCTGTAGACGTGGTTATGATGGATAATGGTTGGATGAAGAGGTGGAGGCACCACTGAAAACCTCTGCTTTATAATATAGAAATGAGGCAGAAATAGGTTCAAAATGTCCATTGATGATCAGGTGATGATACAGAGATCACAATGTTGTATAGTATTGGGGAAAGAGGTGAGTTAGAGAATGAGCTGTAAGGCAAGTAACATGGAAGTGCAAATTGGACAAACAGATTGCATAAAGCATTAAAAATTTCCAGTACAGGGTTATTTATAATCTTTTATAATTATTTTAACTAATATCAATAACCAGCAGATGGCGCTTGTATTTTAACCCTTCGCCCTGTCTTGAGATTGTCAAGGTATGTTTGTGGATGAAAAGACAAATGGGTATGTGGAGATGATTTTGCTAATTAAATAATTAAAAATAAATTCTTTAGAATATTTATTGATGATCTCACATGGGAAGTGCCAGAGAGCAGAGTGTAGCCTCCATAATATCTGATAAAGCGTTAAAATGAAGCTATAGTTACATTCATTACTTTGAAGTTGAGCCCAAATCACATGCTTATGTGTTTTATTCATTTTATATATATATATATATATATATATATATATATATATATATATATATATATATATATATATATATATATATATATATAAAATTAGGTAAGGATTTAATCACTCGGTGGAGTTTGAATCAGGATTGGACAAACACGTTGGTTAATTAGAATTTGAATTCTTTCCTGCACCCACTCGTCACTGGGGTCTGCACAAACATGCTCATGTGTCTTTAGGCTAAAGCTGCAGAGGAGAGAGAAGTTTTACATCAGTGTATAAGTGTGATAAAATCACATCACTAACACTTACACACGCTCAAAATATGTAATATAAATATAAAATATATAATATAAAATAGAAAGTATAAATAGTAATTTTAAATAAAAACATTTCAACAACGTAAAAGTACAATAATGTCAATATTTACAGTTTCCCCTTTAGGGGCGCCACAGCAGATCATTCGTCTTCATACCACCCTGTCCTCTACATCTGCCTCTTTCACACTACCTGCATGTCTTCCCTCACCACATCCATGAACCTCCTCCTTGGTCTTCCTCTTTTCCTACTTCCTGGTGTCTCCATCCTCAGCATTCTCCTACTGATATACCCCATGTCCCTCCTCTGCACATGTCCAAACCATCTCAATCTCACCTCCCTCACATTGTCTCCAAAAAGTCCTACATGCACCGTCCCTCTAATAAACTCATTTCTAATCCTGTCCATCCTCGTCATTCCCAATGAACATCTCAACGTCTTCATCTCTGCTACCTCCAGCTCCACCTCCTGTCTTTTACTCAATGCCACTGTCTCTAAACCATACAACATCTTGAGTTGCTCATCATGAGAGTTGCTCTTGATGCATATGTAATGTCTTGATGCATAAATTAT
The DNA here is from genome assembly GCF_946808225.1 of Silurus aristotelis. Lineage (NCBI taxonomy): Eukaryota > Metazoa > Chordata > Actinopteri > Siluriformes > Siluridae > Silurus > Silurus aristotelis. The sequence goes on from NC_139578.1 coordinate 32,552,678, forward strand.
TGCTACACTGTTGCAAAATCCCATCTCCAATTTGGATTTAAAACCACACCTTACAGATTCCAGCTCTTTTAACCTGCAGCCATCTCTCACACGTCTGTGCTCAATTACTCATTTCCTCACACTTTTGTTCACACACCCACACACACTCACTTGTTCATCTGATTCGAAGTAGGAGTCCATGTGCGTACGCCTGGTGTTTTCGAAGGATTGTTATATAGAAATGTGCAAAAGTAATCGGGACTTTTCATCTTACAGATATAAAAATAGATGCTCGGGTGGTGGTACAACACGCAGTAGCAGTGGTGGAGGAAGTTCACAAACCAGGTAGTTGAGATAAAGTAGATCCACTGGGTGAAATATTTTACTCAATGCCACTGTCTCTAAACCATACAACATCTCAGGTCTCACCACAGTCCTATAAACTTTCCCTTTCACTCTCACAGATACTCTTCTATCAGAAATCACTCCTGCTATCAGCTGCTCAAAATACTCCCTCCATCTTCTCAACACACTCTCATCACTAGACAACACATTTCCATCTCCATCCTTTATTGCTTTAACTAAATGTATTACAGTTTAATAATTCTGATCATCAAACAAATGTTTATATTATACAAAGGTATACTGAGTCAATACAAAATGCAGTTTAGTAACGATGATTTCATTTCTAAAGGAAAAAAAAGCTAAACCTTTCAAACCTTCCTTCCTTCTGTGTTATTGGACTTAAACCTAATAATTGGTTGTGCCACCCTTGGCAGCAACAACTGCAATCAAGCAAATTTACGATCGTTGTCCATGTGGAGTTGGTGAAGCAGGATGTAGATAGGATTAGTAAGGAGGAAGTGAGAGCAGCGATTAAGAGGATGAAGAATGGAAAGTCGGTTGGACCAGATGACATACCGGTAGAAGTGTTGAGATGTTTAGGAGAGATGGCAGTGGAGTTTTTGACCAGGTTGTTTAACAGGATTTTGGAAGGTGAGAAGATGCCTGAGGAATGGAGAAGGAGTGTGCTGGTACCGATCTTTAAGCATAAAGGAGATGTGCAGACCTGCAGTAACTACAGGGGAATTAAGTTGATCAGTCACACCATGAAGTTATGGAAAAGAGTAGTGGAAGCCAGGCTGAGAGAAGAGGTGACCATCTGTGAGCAACAGTATGGTTTTATGTCGAGGAAGAGCACCACAGATGCCTTATTTGCTTTGAGGATGTTGATGGAGAAGTATAGAGAAGGACAGAAGGAATTGCATTGTGTATTTGTGGATTTAGAGAAAGCGTACGACAGGGTGGAGAGAGGAGTTGTGGTATTGTATGAGGAAGTCAGGTGTGTCAGAGAAGTATGTGAGGGTGGTGCAGGACATGTATGAGGACAGTGTGACGGCAGTGAAGTGTGCAGTAGGAACGACAGACTGGTTCAGGGTGAAGGTTGGACCGCATCAAGGATCGGCCCTGAGCCCTTTCCTGTTTGCAGTGGTGATGGACAGGTTGACGGACGAGGTCAGACAGGAGTCTCCCTGGACTATGATGTTTGCGGATGATATTGTGATTTGTGGTGAGATTAGGGAGCAGGTTGAGAAGAGCCTGGAGAGGTGGAGATATGCGTTGGAGGGAAGGGGAATGAAAGTCAGTAGGAGTAAGACAGAGTACATGTGTGTGAATGAGAGGGAGGGCAGTGGAGTGGTGCGGTTGCAGGGAGAAGAGCTGGAAAAGGTGGAGGAGTTCAGGTACCTGGGGTCAACAGTGCAAAGTAATGGAGAGTGTGTTAGAGAAGTAAAGAAAAGAGTGCAGGCAGGGTGGAGTGGGTGGAGAAGAGTGACAGGAGTGATTTGTGATAGAAGAGTATCTGCAAGAATGAAAGGGAAAGTTTATAGGACTGTGGTGAGACCTGCGATGTTGTATGGATTAGAGACAGTGGCATTAAGTAAAAGACAGGAGATGGAGCTGGAGGTAGCAGAGCTGAAGATGTTAAGGTTTTCGTTGGGAGTGACGAGGATGGACAAGATTAGAAATGAGTTTATTAGGAGGGACATGAATTATATTGGTAGAAGAATGCTGAGGATGGAGCTCATGGATGTTGTGAGGGAAGACATGCAGGTAGTTGGTGTGAAAGAGGCAGATGTAGAGGACAGGGTCGTATGGAGACGGATGATCCGCTGTGGCGACCCCTAATGGGAGCAGCCGAAAGAAGAAGAAGAAGAAGAAGAAGAAGAAGAAGAAGTCCTGCTGCATAACCCAAGTGTGTTAGAGCTTGCGGTCATAAACTGCTGACATTCTCTATCAGGATTTTCTGGTAAAGTGCAGAACTTTAAGTTTCATCAATTATAGCACGCTGTCCAGGTCCTGAAGCTGCAAGCATTCACAGACCGTTACACTACCACCACCATGTTTCACTAGAACAAAGTTCTTCATTTAAAGGATTTGCCCAAAAGTTTTGAGGATAATCAAGATGTTTTTTTGGCAAATATGTGGTGAATCTATGTGTTATTTTGGATCAGCATTAGCTTTCTCCTCAAAATTATCGCATGGAGGCCATTTTTTTGCATAATCTCTTTGTTATTGTTGAAGCATGAACACTGACCTTAACTGAGGCAAGTAAGGCCTTTAGATATAGTCCTGGGTTCTTTTTTTATGAGCTCCTGGATGAGTCATCATTGAGCTCTTGGAGTAATTGTGGTAGGCCGGCCACTCCTGTGAAGGTTCACCACTGATCCACCTTTTCTATATTTGTGATTAATGGCCTTGACACTGGTTTGCTGGAGTCCCAAAGCTTTGCAGGATTTTACAACCTGATACATGTCAATGATTTTGTTTCTCATGTTTTTTTTAATTCTATAAAGTTTTTCCATTAATAAATCAAATCATCATTTAAAAACTGTATTTTGTATTTAATCAGGTTATATTTGTGTAATATTGAAATGCATGAAAAAAGTGTAAAAAAAAAAAAAAGAATAAATAAAAAAATTACTTTATTTATTAATAAATAAATAAAATATTTTTTTCACAGCACTGTGTCAAACCATAAAGTGATAATGGACTTAAAAATACTATCTTTCACTATGAGTTATTAAAAATAAATAAAAAATGATAATAAATGAAGGGGTGAAAACTTACATGACTCCAGGTTTTGTACAGTGATTGTCCTGTAGTTCAAACCCACTAATGTGTTTTACAGGAATCGGTCTTCTTAGAAAATATAAACAGCATGCATCATTCTGAATTTTATCTGTGTGAAAATATTTAAGAGTTTAATTCTGTGAACTTCTCACAAAAAGGGATATTTCAATCTGATAAGTACATGAGTACATGAGCATTCGAAAACACCATTTTTTATGCTTTTTAAGAGTCAAATGCATGTTCCTTGTTTATATCTATAATATAACTATAATTTAATGGTATTATAATTTAATGTATTCTAATATTTAGTGTTTCCACCCTTTCAACAGGCTACATAATTTTTTATTTATTTATTTATTTATTTATTTATTTATTTATTTATTTATTTTAAAGGAGTTTATGAAGGTGTTACACTAAATTGTAACAATCAGATAAAGTAAAGCTGTTGCATTCTGTAAAATGTGTTTGAAAATACATGACACTTTATCACTGCTATAATGTAAGTTAGAACAGGAACCAAATGATCCACAACATAGAAGTAGTAGTCAAAGTAAGTAGTAGTGGTGGTAATTAAAGGTGGTACTAATAGTAGTGGTGGTAATATTGGTGGTAATAGTGGTGGTAATAGTAGTGTTAGTAGTAGTGGTGGTAATACTAGTGGTGGTAATAGTGGTGGTAGTAGTGGTGGTAATAGTGGTGGTAATAGTGGTGGTGGTAAGAGTGGTGGAAATATTGGTGGTAATAGTGGTAGTAATTGTAGTGGTGGTGATAGAGGTTGTAATAATAGTTGTAGTGGTAATAGTGGTGGTAGTAAAAGTGGTGGTAATAGTGGTGTACTAGTGGTAGTAATAGTAGTGGTGGTGGTAATAGTGTTGGTGGTATAGTGGTGGTAATAGTAGTGGTAATAGTGGTGATGGTAGTAGTGGAGGTAATAGTAGTGGTGGTAAAAATGGTTGCAATAGTAGCGGTGGTAATAGTGGTGGTAGTATTGGTGGTAATAGTGGTAAAAATAGTAGTGGTGGTAATAGTATTAGTAATTGTAGTGGTGGTAATAGTACTAGTATTAGTAGTGGTGGTAATAGTGGTAGTAATAATAGTGATGGAAATAGTGGTGGTGGTGGTAATAGTAGTATTAATAGTAGTGGTGGTAATAGTGATGGTGGTATAGTGGTGGTAATAGTGGTAGTAATAGGAGTGGAAGTAATGTTAGTGGTGGTAATAATGGTAGTAATAGTAGTGGTAGTAATGGTAGCTGTGGTAACAGTGTAGTAAACGTAATGTTTGGAATAGTGGCGGTGGTGGTAATAGTGGTAGTAATAGAAGTTTAGTCATGTTAGTGGTGGTAATAATAGTAATGGTGTTAATAGTGGCGGTGGTGGTAAGAGTGGTCGTAATAGTGGTAGGAATACTAGCGGTAGTAATAGTAATGGTGTTAATAGTGGTGGTGGTGGTGGTGTCGGTAATAGTGGTAGTAATAGTGGTGGTGGTAATAGTGTTGATAATAGTGGTGGTAATAGTGGTAGTAATAGGAGTGGTAGTAATAGTAGTGGGAATAATTGTGATAATAATGGTAGTAATAGTAGTGGTGGTAATAGTGGTGATAATAGTGGTATTAATAGTAGTGGTAGTAATAGTAGTGGTTGTAAAAGTAGTGGTGGTAATAGTAGTGGTAGTAATAGTAATGGTGGTAATAGTGGCGGTGTTAGTACCAGTGGTGGTTGTGGTAATAATGGGTGTGTTAGTAGTGTTAGTAATAGTAATGGTGGTAATACTGGTGATGGTAATAGTGGTGGTGCTAATAGTGGTGGTGGTGGTAATAGTGGTAGTAAAGTAGTGGTAGTAATAGTAGTGGTAGTAATAGTAATGGTGGTAATAGTGGTAGTGGTGGTAATAGTGGTGGTAAGAGTGGTAGTTATAGTAGTGTTAGTAATGGTAGTGGTGGTAATAGTGGAAGTAATAGTAGTGGTGGTAATAGTGGTAGTTATAGTAGTGTTATTTATAGTAGTGGTTGTAATAGTAGTAGTAATAGTAGTGATAGTAATTGTAATGGTGGTATAAGTGGTAGTAATAGTCATGGTGGTAATACTGGCAATGGTAATAGCGGCAGTGGTGGTAATAGTGGCGGTAGTGGTAGTAATGATAGTGGTGGTAATAGTGGTAGTAATAGTAATGGTGGTAATAGTGGTGGTAATATTGGTGTTGGTAATAGTGATAGTAGTGGTATTAAAAGTAATGGTGGTAATAGTGGCGGTGGTGGTGATAGTGGTGGTAATAGTAATAGTAGTGGTAGTAATAGTGGTGGTAATAGTAGTGGTGAAGAGAGTGGTGGTAGTATAGTGGTGGTAATAGTGGTGGCGGTAATAATAGTGGTCGAGAGAGTGGTGGTAGTATAGTGGTAGTAATAGTGGTGGTAGTATAGTGGTGGTAATAGTATTAGTAGTGGTGGTAATAGTGGTAGTGGTAATAGTAGTGGTGGGGAGAGTGGTGGTAGTATAGTGGTGGTAATAGTGGTGGTAATAGTATTAGTAGTGGTGGTAATAGTGGTAATGGTAATAGTAGTGGTGGGGAGAGTGGTGGTAGTATAGTGGTGGTAATAGTGGTGGTGGTAATAATAGTGGTCGAGAGAGTGGTGGTAGTATAGTGGTAGTAATAGTAGTGGTGGGGAGAGTGGTGGTAGTATAGTGGTGGTAATAGTGGTGGTAGTATAGTGGTGGTAATAGTATTAGTAGTGGTGGTAATAGTGGTGGTGGGGAGAGTGGTGGTAGTGTAGTGGTGGTAATAGTGGTGGTGGTAATAATAGTGGTGGAGAGAGTGGTGGTAGTATAGTGGTGGTAATAGTGGTGGTGGTATAGTGGTGGTAATAGTATTAGTAGTGGTGGTAATAGTGGTGGTAGTATAGTGGTGGTAATAGTGGTGGTGGTAATAGTGGTGGTGGTAATAATAGTGGTGGAGAGAGTGGTGGTAGTATAGGGGTGGTGGTAATAGTGGTGGTGGAGAGAGTGGTGGTAGTATAGTGGTGGTAATAATAGTGGTGGAGAGAGTGGTGGTAGTATAGTGGTGGTAATAGTGGTGGGGAGAGAGTGGTGGTAGTATAGTGGTGGTAATAGTGGTGGTGGTAATAGTGGTGGTGGAGAGAGTGGTGGTAGTATAGTGGTGGTAATATCTAATGTCGCGATCCTGAACGAGAACTTCGGAGCGGTTGTTCTCCATGCCGGATCAAACGACACCAGGCTGCGGCAAACGGAGATCTTAAAGAGGGACTTCAGGATCCTGGTGGAGACGGTACGCAGCACATCACCCACAACGAGGATCATTGTGTCAGGACCTCTTCCCACTTACCAGCGAGGGGCTGAGAAGTTTAGTAGACTTTTAGCACTAAATGAATGGTTACAGTCATGGTGTCGAGAACATAAACTTCTCTTTGTTAATAACTGGAACTGTTTCTGGGAGCGTCCTAGGTTCTTCCGCCCTGATGGCCTGCACCCCAGCAGAGTTGGAGCAGCAGTGCTATCAGATAACATCTCTAGGATACTTCACACCATCTGACTGGTAAGACATCAAGAAATCTTCAACTATAAGAACACGCATACTACAGACCAAATAGTTACAAGTTCACACAGAGCCCAGTTTATAGAAACCGTATCTATTCCTCGGGTAGTAAAACCAAGAATTAAATACACAAGATCCAGAAATAATCTTATTGCAGTTAAAACTGAAAAATGCCAGATAAACAAACACAACAAAGTTCTAAAGTTCGGTCTTTTAAACATTAGATCACTTGCACCCAAAGCACTGATTGTAAATGAGATGATCACAGAGAATAATCTCGATGCACTCTGTCTCACTGAGACCTGGATTAAACCAGGTGATTATATGGGTCTAAACGAGTCGACACCGTCAGGATATGTTTATAAGCATGAGCCCCGTCAGACTGGTCGTGGGGGGGGTGTAGGAACCATTTATAGTGCTTCTCTTAATGTTAGTCAGAGATTAGGATTCAGCTTTAAATCATTTGAAGTGCTCGTTCTTAAAATTGCACTTTCAGACATGCACAGAAAACTCGCTCTGGTCACCGTGTACAGACCCCCAGGACCCTACGCTGATTTTCTTCATGAGTTTGCTTGTTTTCTCTCAGACCTCTTGATCAGTTTTGATAAAGTGCTGCTTGTAGGAGATTTTAATATTCATGTAGATGATGCAAACGATGCCCTAGGATTATCATTTGTCGATTTACTAAACTCTTTTGGAGTTAAACAAAACGTCACCAGACCAACCCACCGTTTTAACCACACACTAGACTTAATAATATCCCACGGAGCAGACGTCACTGATATAGATATTTTACCCCAGAGTGATGACATCACAGACCATTATCTCCTACTGTACACACTACCGGTAGAGCAGATTAATCGTGTTTCACCACGGTATCGACTTGGTAGGACTATTATTCCAACCACTAAGGACAGATTCATAAATAACCTGCCTGATTTATCTCAGTTTCATATTAAACCCATAACTGCTGATCATCTTGATGAGATGGCAAACAACATAGACCTTATCCTCACTAGCACTTTAGACACTGTTGCCCCCATCCGGTTAAAAAAGGTTAGAGAACAAGCACCTGCACCTTGGTATAATAGTCATACGCATGCCCTCAAGAGAACAACACGTAATCTGGAGAGAAAATGGAGGAAAACTAAATTGGAGGTATTTAGAATTGCGTATAAAGACAGTATGCTTAGCTACAGACAGGCGCTAAAAGCTGCTAGAGCTTAACACCTGAGCAAACTCATAGAAAATAACAAAAACAATCCCAGGTTCCTTTTCAGTACAGTCGCTAAATTAACAACAAATCAGGGATCTGAAAAATGTGTTCCATCACAGTTTAGTAGTGAAGACTTTATGAATTTCTTCACTGAAAAAATAGATAACATTAGAAAAACAATTGTGGCAGTTCAACCTCTGACAGCATCTCCCGACACAATCGTACTTACAACCCCACAACTACACTGTTTTACATGTATAGGACAGGAAGAGCTGTATGATGCTATTATGAAAGCTAAATCAACAACATGTCAGTTAGATCCAATTCCCACTAAACTACTGAAGGAAGTGTTATATACAGCTGGTGAGCCTCTTTTAAATATTATTAACTCCTCACTATCGTTAGGTCATGTCCCTAAATCCCTCAAGTTAGCAGTTATTAAGCCCCTCATTAAAAAACCTAATCTGGATCCAAACACGCTATCGAATTACAGACCAATTTCAAATCTCCCATTTATGTCTAAGATTTTAGAAAAGATTGTCGCTGCCCAGCTATGTAACCACTTGCAGGAGAACAATATCTTTGAAGAGTTTCAGTCAGGTTTTAGGCCCCATCATAGCACAGAAACTGCTCTAGTTAAAATCACTAACGACCTGTTTTTAGCTTCAGACCAAGGCTACATCTCCCTATTAGTTTTACTAGATCTTAGTGCTGCGTTCGACACTATAGATCATGATCTTCTCCTCGATCGCTTACAGAATTACATCGGTATTCAGGGACAGGCATTAAGCTGGTTTAAATCCTACCTGTCCAATCGTTACCATTTCGTAGATTTAAATGGAGAGCTATCCAGGATAATGCTAGTAAATTATGGCGTGCCACAAGGGTCAGTTCTGGGACCCCTGCTTTTTACAATATACATGCTTCCATTAGGAAATATTATTAGAAGGCATGGAATTAGCTTCCATTGTTATGCTGATGATACCCAGCTATATATTTCATCCAAACCAGGCGATACAGCTCAATTAGCTCGCATAACTGAGTGTGTTGAAGAAATAAGAGATTGGATGACCCATAACTTTCTGCTATTAAATTCTGATAAAACGGAGATTTTGCTCATCGGCCCAAAAAATAGTACACAGAAGCTCCAGCATCTCAGCCTGCATTTAGACGGTTGTTCTGTAACTACTAGTTCAACGGTAAAAGACCTGGGAGTTATTTTAGACAGCAACTTATCTTTCAAAAATCACATCAATCAAGTTACAAAAACAGCCTTCTTTCACCTTAGAAATATTTCTAAGCTAAGAAATATGTTATCTATATCTGATGCAGAGAAGCTCGTCCATGCGTTTATGACCTCTAGAATAGACTACTGTAATGCATTACTAGGTGGATATCCTGCATCATTAATAAACAAGCTTCAGTTAGTTCAGAATGCAGCAGCAAGAGTTCTTACTAGGTCAAGAAAATACGATCATATAACCCCAATCTTATCGTCCCTACATTGGCTTCCTATTAAGTTTCGAATAGACTACAAACTACTGCTACTCACTTATAAAGCACTAAATGGTTTGGCTCCCATGTATCTATCCAGTCTCTTAACACGCTACAATCCGTCACGCTCCCTGAGATCTCAAAACTCTGGGCTTCTAGTAGTTCCTAGAATAGCAAAGTCCACTAAAGGCGGTAGAGCATTTTCACATTTAGCTCCTAAACTCTGGAATAGTCTTCCTGACAGTGTTCGGGGTTCAGATACACTCTCCCAGTTTAAGTGCAGATTAAAAACATATCTTTTTAGCAAAGCCTACACATAACACACATCACACACATCACATCACAACCTTGTGCTCCAGAACATCTGATCACATGCACATTATCAACTTGTGCTGTTAATATCATGAACAGCAGCTACGCTAATTCCTCTCCACTGCTTCTCTTTCTCTCCCCATCCCGAGGCATCCTGAGGTTTGGCCAGCTCCAGTCACGTCCCACCTCGTGAAGATTATGGACCTATGGATGATCATGGAGAAGTAGATGCCGAGTGTTTAAAGGCCCTGGCATGGAGAAGCTGATGCTGGATCTATGATGATCACAAATTGTTCTGTATTGTTGAAAGATTTATGACCAAACTTTTGATGTCACCCATATGAGGATGGGTTCCCCTTTGAGTCTGGTTCCTCTCAAGGTTTCTTCCTCATATCATCTAAGGGAGTTTTTCCTTGCCACTGTCGCCACGGCTGCTCATCAGGGACAAACGCACACCATTCACCTTCACTGTTGTTTTCTGTAAAGCTGCTTTGAGACAATGTCTGTTGTGAAAAGCGCTATACAAATAAACTTGACTTGACTTGACTTGACTTGGTAATAGTGGTGGTGGTAATAATAGTGGTGGAGAGATTGGTGGTAATAGTGGTGGTATTAGTGGTGGTAATAGTGGTGGTGGTAATAATAATGGTGGAGAGAGTGGTGGTAGTATAGTGGTGGTAATAGTGGCGGTGGTAATAATAGTGGTGGAGAGAGTGGTGGTAGTATAGTGGTGGTAATAGTGATGGTGGTAATAGTGGTGGTGGTAATAATAGTGGTGGAGAGAGTGGTGGTAGTATATTGGTGGTAAAAGTGGTGGTGGTAATAGTGGTGGTGGTAATAATAGTGGTAGAGAGAGTGGCGGGAGTATAGTGGTGGTAATAGTGGTGGTGGTAATAATAGTGGTGGTAGTATAGTGGTGGTAATAGTGGTGGTGGTTATAGTGGTGGTGGTAATAATAGTGGTGGAGAGAGTGGTGGTAGTATATTGGTGGTAATAATAGTGGTGGTAATAGTGGTGGTGGTAATAGTAATAGTGGTGGTGGTAATAGTGGTGGTGGTAATAATAGTGTTGGAGAGAGTGGTGGTAGTATAGTGGTGGTAATAGTGGTGGTGGAAATAATAGTGGTGGAGAGAGTGGTGGTAGTATAGTAGTGGTAATAGTGGTGGTGGTAATAATAGTGGTGGAGAGAGTGGTGGTAGTATAGTGGTGGTAATAGGGATTATGGTAATAGTGGTGGTGGTAATAATTGTGGTGGAGAGAGTGGTGGTAGTATATTGGTGGTAAAAGTGGTGGTGGTAATAGTGGTGGTGGTAATAATAGTGGTAGAGAGAGTGGCGGTAGTATAGTGGTGGTAGTATAGTGGTGGTGGTAATAATAGTGGTGGTAATAGTGGTGGTGGTAATAGTAATAGTGGTGGTGGTAATAGTGGTGGTGGTAATAATAGTGTTGGAGAGAGTGGTGGTAGTATAGTGGTGGTAATAGTGGTGGTGGTAATAATAGTGTTGGAGAGAGTGGTGGTAGTATAGTGGTGGTAATAGTGGTGGTGGTAGTATAGTGCTGGTAATAGTGGTGGTGGTAATAGTGGTGGTGGTAATAATAGTGGTGGAAAGAGAGGTGGTAGTATAGTGGTGGTAATAGTGGTGGTGGTAATAGTGGTGGTGGTAATAATAGTGTTGGAGAGAGTGGTGGTAGTATAGTGGTGGTAATAGTGGTGGTGGTAATAGTGGTGGTGGTAATAATAGTGTTGGAGAGAGTGGTGGTAGTATAGTGGTGGTAATAGTGGTGGTGGTAATAATAGTGGTGGAGAGAGTGGTGGTAGTATAGTGGTGGTAATAGTGGTGGAGGTAGTATAGTGCTGGTAATAGTGGTGGTGGTAATAGTGGTGGTGGTAATAATAGTGGTGGAAAGAGAGGTGGTAGTATAGTGGTGGTAATAGTGGTGGTGGTAATAGTGGTGGTGGTAATAATAGTGTTGGAGAGAGTGGTGGTAGTATAGTGGTGGTAATAGTGGTGGTGGTAATAGTGGTGGTGGTAATAATAGTGTTGGAGAGAGTGGTGGTAGTATAGTGATGGTAATAGTGGTGGTGGTAATAATAGTGGTGGAGAGAGTGGTGGTAGTATAGTGCTGGTAATAGTGGTGGTGGTAGTATAGTGCTGGTAATAGTGGTGGTGGTAATAGTGGTGGTGGTAATAATAGTGGTGAAAAGAGAGGTGGTAGTATAGTGGTGGTAATAGTGGTGGTGGTAATAGTGGTGGTGGTAATAATAGTGTTGGAGAGAGTGGTGGTAGTATAGTGGTGGTAATAGTGGTGGTGGTAATAATAGTGTTGGAGAGAGTGGTGGTAGTATAGTGGTGGTAATAGTGGTGGTGGTAGTATAGTGGTGGTAATTGTGGTGGTGGTAATAGTGGTGGTGGTAATAATAGTGGTGGAAAGAGAGGTGGTAGTATAGTGGTGGTAAAAGTGGTGGTGGTAATAATAGTGGTTGTATTATAGTGGTGGTAATAGTGGTGGTGGTAAAAGTGGTAGTAGTGAATATATTAAAAGATTTAAAATAAAAAAATATATACATGTAACGTTGAAAAAACAACTTACTCTGGGCCGTGGTAAAGACCTGGAGGCAGAGCAGAATCAGCAGAACCATCAGGAGAGAACGAGAGCTCATGACTGCTGCTGATGCTGATGGTGCTTATGATGATGTGATGATAATGGACTTCAACGGAATGCTCTTGATGCAGAAATGAGCAGTTTATATAATCTGACAGGAGGTGGGGGAGAGAAGAGTTTGGAGTTGTTAAAGCCGTTCTTTCGCTCCGGGTAAAAAAAGTGCTGTGGTTTTTTAATCTAAAAAGATTGATAACATTTAAGCACAGCACACACGCACACACACACACACGTACGCTCGCTCGCACGCACACACATATGTACACACACTCTCACACACTCACACACACACACTGCACAGAACTAATATAAGGTTATTATTAAACAAGTATTAAATTATTGACAGAACTTCATATTTCCCATACTTTATTCCTCTTACTGAACTGCAAATGAAGAACATTCACATGTGTATTTGTTCATTCTATTTATATTAATGCTGTGAAATGTTGTGAAATCTATGGATTCCTAATCTGTGTTCTAATCTCTTCTTCAAACCACTTCCCCTCCTTCGCTCGCTTCTGTTCACAAACTGCACTTTTTCTGCTGAAGCCGTTTTTTCCTTCGTATTATTCTGCACATGTTCTTTCACACTCTCTCAGTTTCAGTATATTTTACATTTTGTGTACAAACACTGAAAAAATCACATGTAGAAACCACCAACATCTAAACATGCACACTATGTGGAAAATGTTTGTGGACACCTGATTATGTACCTGCTTTTGAGCATCCCATTCAACATGTAGTTCCCATTCCCTATTATAATACCTTCTAATGTTCCACAAGATTTTGAGGAGATTTTGTGGAGTTTTTGTGGAATTTTTGTGGAGGTTTTGTGGAGATTTTGTGGAGTTTTTGTGGAGTTTTTGTGGAGATTTTGTGGAGTTGTTGTGGAGTTTTTGTGCAGATTTTGTGGAGATTTTGTGGAGTTTTTGTGGAGATTTTGTGGAGTTTTTGTGGCGTTTTTTGTGGAGATTTTGTGGAGTTTTTTTGGAGATTTTGTGGAGTTTTTGTGGAGATTTTGTGGAGTTTTTGTGGCGTTTTTTGTGGAGATTTATTTAGCCATGAGGGTGTTAGTAAATCATTTACATTTACATTTGCGGCATTTAACAGACGCCCTTATCCAGAGCGACGTACAAAAGTGCTTTAAATCTCCAGTAATGAATAAATCTACACTGGTACGCAAGATTACAAGCTTAATATAAATATAACTCGAATTCTACAAGCTTGGAAAGTGCTAATTTAAGTGTTTCAGGATGAGGTAGGTCTTCAGTCGTCGCTTGAAGATAATCAGGGACTCTGCTGTATGGACATCTAGAGGAAGTTCATTCCACCACCTCGGTGCCAGAACAGAGAAGAGCCTTGAAGTATACTTACCTCTCATTCTGAGAGAAGGTGGTACCAGTCGAGCAGTGCTGGAGGATCTCAGACAGCATGGTGCAGTGCGAGATGTGATGAGGTCACTGAGGTAAGATGGTGCTGGTCCATTTTTGGCCTTGTAGGCAAGCATCAGTGTTTTGAATCTGATATGTGCAGCTACTGGAAGCCAGTGAAGGGAGCGCAGCAGTGGGGTGGTGTGGAAAAACTTGGGCTGATTGAACACAAGTCATGCAGCTGCCTTTTGGATCATTTGCAGTGGACAAATAGCATTCAGGGGAAGACCTGCCAGCAGAGAGTTGCAGTAGTCAAGTCTTGAAATGACAAGAGACTGAACAAGCACCTGGGCAGCCTGTATGGACAGAAATGGTCGAATCCTTCGGATGTTGTAGAGATGAAATTGACAAGAACGAGCAACATTAGCGACATGTGGGAAGAAAGACAGTTCTTTGTCCATAGTTACCCCAAGGTTACGAGCAGTGGCTGAACGGGAAAACAGAGAGTCATGAAGTGTTATTTGGAGATCTTGACCTGGAGATAAATCATCTGGGATGACCAGCAGTTCTGTTTTGCTGTGGTTGAGTATTAGTTGTTTTGTGGGACACTAGTGGTGAGTCTGCACAGGGCAGATGTGGATCCCCTCCATGTTACCTGGTATGAGCGACCTTCCAGGTAGGAAGCAAACCATTCCCATGCTGTTCCGCAGATACCGAGGCTCATGAGCGTTGACAAAAGTGTCTTGTGGTTGACTGTGTCAAATGCTGCTAAAAGGTCCAGGAAGATAAGAACAGATGACAGCTTGGCTGACCGAGCAGCATGCAGTTTCTCAGAAACAGCCAAAAGGGCCGTCTCTGTAGAATGTGCCACTTTGAACCCAGACTGGTTTGGATCATGGAGGTTGTTCTGTGAGAGACAGACAGACAGTTGGTTAAAAACAGTGCGTTCCAGAGATTTAGAAAGAATGGAGAGAAGTGATACCAGTCTGTAGTTGTTGATGTCTGATGGATCCAGAGCAGGTTTCTTCAAGATGGGAATGACCCTTGCTTGCTTGCCCATTGATGATTGTGGAGATGAAGGGCAGGAGATCTTGCGTGATGGTCTGAAGCATAGTTGAAGGGATTGGATCCAGAGGACAGGTGGTGGGATTGCAAGATCGGATGACTTGCAGTATCTCATCTTCTGTTAAGGTTGAGAAGCTTGACAGAGACGTAGTGGATTGTTGGCTGTGTTGTGTAGTCATTGTTGGAGAGGAAGTGAAGGTCTGGCAGATTTTCTTAATCTTCTCATCATAGAAGGAGGCAAAGTCATTAGCAGTCAGGGAGGATGGAGCAGGTGCAGCAGGGGGGTTGAGTAGAAAAGAGAAGATGTTGTGAAGCTTACGAGGATCTTGTGCAGTTCTCAAGCTTTTCCTTGTTTCCTTAAATCAGGTACTGATGTATTTGAGGTGAGGAGATCTGGGTTGCAGTCAGCGTTTACATTCATTTATTTATTAGGGTTGAGTTCAGGGCTCTAGAGCAGGAGATCTTTCACTCCGAACCATGGAAAGCAGATCTTCGTGGAGCTGGCTTAGTGTTCAGGGGCCTTGCCATGCTGGAACAGGTTTGGGTCTCCTAGTTCAAGTGATTTTATTACAAAATTTTCACGCTGTCTATGATGAAATTAAATGTGGTACCTCACATGGTCATTGGATGTCCTACTTTTTTTTTGTGTATAGCTATATATTAGAACACACTAGGAACATGAACAAAAAGAAGATATAATGTGCTATTGGAAATGTGCTTTCATTTCTATACAAAATAAAATGAGTAGAACAAATAAATCACAGGCTGGAGTTTGATAAAGTTTAAAGTTATACAGTTACAAAAAAGCTGCATTTTTTTCTGTATAAAGATGCAAAAGGTGTATTTTGTAAAACCGATATTAATATAGTGTTATTGTGGAGGAAGGTTTGAAGCAGATGAATGAGTACACCTACCTGGTGTCTCCATCCTCAGCATTCTCCTACTGATATACCCCATGTCCCTCCTCTGCACATGTCCAAACCATCTCAATCTCACCTCCCTCACCTTGTCTCCAAAACGTCCTACATGCGCTGTCCCTCTAATAAACTCATTTCTAATCCTGTCCATCGTCGTCACTCCCAACGAAAACCTCAACATTTTCAGCTCATAAAATCAGATTAGAATCTACAGCTGTGTAAAGCAATAATGCATTTTTATTATTCAATTACATTTATGGAAATAAACGAGGGCGTAAAAACTCACATGACTCTTTATACCCAGTAACGACTCTGACAGGGATTGGATTTCTCTGAAAAATGAAACAGCATGAATCTGGTCCACTTCCATCTGCGTGAAAACATTTACACATTTAGTTGTTTTTCAATACAAAACACACATTACACGCGTTTCTTTTTAATCCGACAACGAGTCTGGCATGTTATTGCTGTTGGATTCTGGATTTTCTCTAAAAGCAGTTCTGACTGTAGTGCAGGATCATATCATATGAATGCTCTCGCTCTGATACGTCAACGTTTTTATAGCAACGGCGTGTTCAATGGAAATCCCGCTAATAGCAAACGAATTCAAAAGCGCCTGTAATCGCTGACTCCATGAAGATCTGCTTCGCATGGACTGGAGTAAAAGATCTCCTGCTACAGAGCTTCAACCCTACTGGGATGAATGTAAACCCTGATTGAACCCCAGGCCTCCTCACCTCACCTTTAATACGTGGTTAATGCTTTGCATGAACAGATAACAGAGTCTTGTAAGGGAATGTTGGTTTATAGCTGCTATAACAGGAAGTGAGAAAAGGAATGAACTTGAACAAATTTGAACAACATCAAACGGATTACATGTGAGGTTGTTAAGTTTTGGGTTCCTGATCACAAGGTTGGGGGGGGGTTCAAGCCCTCCTCTAAACTGTCACTCTTGGGCCCTTGAGGAAGGCCCTTAGCCCTATCTGCTCCCAGGGTGCTGTATGTTCATGTCTGATCCCAGCTTCCTAACATGTAAAAAAAGTGTTTTTTTCCCCCTCAGTATTTTACTGCAATAGAATTATAAGCACACAGTGGTGTACTGGAGCTGGTTATTTGTTGGGGTTGCTAGCTGGTTGCCTGTTGAGTTTTAGGAAATTTTACAATTATAATGTTGTAGTCAGTGGTGACACCAGTCCATCAAAATCCATAAAGAAAAAAAAACTTCAACAAAAACCCCACTATATACTGCTACATTTGGCAGACACCCTCGTCCAGATCGAGATTTATCTCATTCTTATATTCAAGTAGTTAAGGGGTTAAGGGCCTTGTTTACATGTGCACACAAAGGGCGAGGCTTTTGTGGACACGGGCATCCAGGTGAGACCTATCCTGGTTTTAAATCCATTAACTCTGGGCCTTTGTAAAGAGCTGAAAGCAGCCAAGAACCAGCAGTAGAGATCGAGAGATCATGACTGGAGATGATGGTAATGATGATGATGGTGGTCAAGATGCGATCAGAATGTTAATAATGCAAATATCCACTTTCTCTAAAGTTTATAGAAACCGGAAAGGTGAGTGGGAGCTGAGATGAGGGGTTGGCTGTCCGTAGGCGCTAAAAAAAGTTCCCCATCGACTACGAGAGGCAAAAAATTACCTACCTATTCCACAGAAAGACCAGCTGGGGTTTTTATCGTCTACAATCTGAAAAATGTAGGGTGCATTTAACATGTTAGAGAATGTGAAGCTACGAGGAAAAGTAACTGTATGTGCAATAAATCAGTCACGAATAATGTCTAAGGGTTAATTTTTGAAAGTGAAGAAATGTGTGAACCATCAGATAGAATCAGAGCATGATTTCAAGGCATTCTCGAAAAAAAAAATAGCTTTTTGGTATAAAATGCGTAGTCTGTGGTTAGCTGAAGCTTGCCAAGAGATAAGAAGTGGTTTGATCAGGATGAGATAGCAGTTATCATGCAGATCTTCTACACCATTCAATATACAGTAACTATGAGAAATTATTGATGCTACTAATGTGGCCTTTTTTTCAGTCAGGAGAAGCATCTTCTGGGAAGGCTTTTAGCTAGATTTTGGGGTGTAAATGTTAGCGTTCATTTATCTACACAATAAATAGTCTGAAACAATGCATAGGTGTTACTTAGGTTTCAGAGCTAAACATCACCCAGAGCATATGCCTCCACTGGCCCATCCTGGTGCCATCTTTTTCCCAGTTAAGAGTCACCTATGCACCAGACCATCCACATGATGCAGAAGAAAACATGATCCATCAGACCACGTGGAGACATTTGAAAACATCACCTTTCTGAGAACATACACTACAAGATTAAAAGAATTGGGACACTCAAACACCTGGCTTTTCCAGCCAGATGTTTTACAAAGTTGAAGATGAACAAATTGACGTCTCCGGATGCAGTAGCATGAAATTTTCTGTTCACTTGAACCTGTTCCAGCATGACAATTATACACAAAGAAAACTCCATAAAGATCTGCTTTCCATGGACTGGAGTGGAAGATCTCCTGCTACAGAACTCCAACCCTACTGGGATGAATGTAAACTCTGATTGAACCCCAGACCTCCTCACGTCACCTTCAGTACCTCACTTTACAAAGACCTTTCTCTCTAAATGAGCTACAAATCTGCTTAAAATCAAGTGGAACAAAAACTTCCTATAGTGCAGCATTTGAAAGCTGACCATCCTCTGAAAAAGTGATGTTCGATGGCGACTCTAAAGTGGGTTTAATCTACATTTCCTCTTATCATTGTTTCCGATCTGTACGTATATTTCTGTATATTTTCTGCGTTAACACGCCTCGTGATTAATTATTGAACTTAAGCCTCCTTCTGTTTTTGCTACGTCAGCATGTGGTTCGAGAAGGTGGTGCCAGTTCGAAAGCTGCTAAATGTTGCACTTTGATGAAGAAGAAGAACAAAAAAGCACCTCTTCCACAGGAAACCTGGCTGCGGTTTTCAGCTTAAGAAAGAAAAAAGATCCGAGCAGCGTTTAACCCCTGGCGGCCCGACTCACGACACGTCACGTAAAACAGCTGCATGAAGTAAATGCTAATAAAAATACGTGTTAAAGTAAAGCAGTGGATCAGAACACACCAGATCAGACATGAAGCACCATGAGAGATAATTATGATGATTAGCATGACCTAGCGTTATTAGCAATGGAGTGTGTGTGTAGGAGTGTAAACTTTTGATGAGAACAAGATAAAGATTAACATGGTATTTCACACACACACACACACACACACACACACACACACACACACACACACACACACACACACACACACCATACTTTTAACAGCTCAGCAGCCTGTTCCTATTTTTGGTCATATTTTCTAACCTGCATGTCACAGAAAAGCCACAAAGTGCTCCGGCGTGGTGTGTGATACCGGAGAATCCGCCATTACGGTTTGGGTTTATAATCATTAATCCTTTTTACACGTACTCTCTTATATCACAATAGAGAACAAAGTGAATTCGGCACGACGCCAATGTCGGACTTAAAGATCTTTTCTGATGATTATTAGTAAAATAATAAGCCTGAGAGAACAGCGTAATGATCACAGCTTTGGCAGAAGAGAAAAAAAGCAAGTCAAAAGACTGAAACGTCAAACCTGTCCATGAAGACACACTTTTAATCAACGAAGACAAGTAAAGCAACTTTCAGGCCTGTGCATGTTCATTTTCTCATTCCTCAGAAAAAACACTTATGAATCAGCAGAGCTCCTTCAGCTCTCGGTTAGCGCTTGTTCAGCTCTGCTGCAGGAAAAAAGAAGTGTTAAAAGTTCTATCTTTATTATCCAGATAGATTTACAACTGAGCAGGTGAGGGTTAAGGGCCTCACTCAAGGGCCCAGCAGTGGCAGCTGTGAACTTGTGTGTACTTCTGACCAAAAAGCCAATGTCTTAATGTCTCACTGAGCTACCACCTATCTATCTATCTATCTATCTATCTATCTATCTATCTATCTATCTATCTATCTATCTATCTGTCTGTCTGTCTGTCTGTCTGTCTGTCTGTCTGTCTGTCTGTCTGTCTGTCTTTCTCTCTGTATGTATGTATGTATGTAATCATGTTTGTTTGTCTGTCTGTCTATATGTATGCATGTCTATATGAAGGCATCAAAACTATGAATAAACACATGTGGAATTATATATGGAATTATATACATAACAAAAAAGTGTGAAACAACTGAAAAATGTCATATTGTAGGTTCTTCAAAGGAGCCACCTTTTGCTTTGATCACTGCTTTGCACACTCTTGGCATTCTCCTGATGAGCTTCAAGAGGTAGTCACCTGAAATGGTCTTCCAACAGTCTTGAAGGAGTTCCCCGAGAGATGCTTGGCACTTGTTGGCCCTTTTGCCTTCACTCTGCGGTCCAGCTCACCCCTAAACCATCTCGATTGGGTTCAGGTCCGGTGACTGTGGAGGCCAGGTCATCTGGCGCAGCACCCCATCACTCTCCTTCTTGGTCAAATAGCCCTTGATGCCTTCAGTGTGACTCTACAATTTTCATAGTCATGAAAATAAAGAAAACTCTTTGAATGAGAAGGTGTGTCCAAACTTTTGGTCTGTACTGTATGTATGTATGTATGTATGTATGTATGTATGTATGTATGTCTATCTGTTTGTCTGTCTGTTTGTCTCGCTATATATATTTCTGTCTGTCTGACTGTTTGTCTGTCTGTTTGTCTGTCTGTATGTACGTCTGTCCAACTGTTGATTCAGTTCATCATCTCTCTTTTCATATAAATATGATGGAAACAAATCATCTCTTTACTTTCTCAGGTTATTTCGAGTTCTCAGTCACACTGTTTGAAGGTTGACTCATCAAAACCGCAAACTGTTTCAAATCCTCAGTGTCAGAGGTCACATGTAATGCCTAAACCAACCATTTGGAGTGCTGATGCTCAAAAACATGCTGTGATGGGAATTCATTTGGTGATTCAGCGTACTAATTAAAGTCCATTCAGTCAGCTTTTTAAATGATTCCGATCATGTTCCTGCAAGTTTCTGACTGTGACTGTTCCTCCCTGCCAGGTTCTGACTGTGACTGTTCCTTCCTGCCAGGTTCTGACTGTGACTGTTCCTTCCTGCCAGGTTCTGACTGTGACTGTTCCTTTGCAAAAAATATCTTCAATAACAACAAGAAGTCCTGCATGAAGGAGGTTAAAAGCCTAGACAACTGTGCCAGGAGAACATTCTGACTCAATTGTGTGCTTTACCATGAAGCAGGGCAGGAGATACCCAGGTCAAGATCAACATTGGGCAGAGTGGACAGTTTCCGGTACCTTGTTTTTAACATTTTACATTTAAACAGGTTTAAACTTTCAACAACTTGATGAAGAAACACTATCAGCATCGATTCCAGGAACTCCAGAATTTCTTTCAGCCTACATTGGGAACATGACCAAGTAGGTTACACAAGTTCTCCATATGCTGGTGCATTTTATCTTCACCCAGTTTCCTGACTCTATCTAGAGGAAGTGCTACTGGACCAAGGCCTAGAAGATAATGCAGAACTTTAGCCATAGCAAAAGTGCACTCTTCTTTCTGTTCAGGGAAACTGCCCTCTGAAGACCAATACGGGTTGTTTGAACACTTAACCAGAGGAAGACCAAGGACTAGATCTTTAATGTGTCTCCAGAACACTCACTCACTAATAATAATAATAATAATAGTAATAAAAATAATAATAATAATAATAATAATAATAATAATAATAATAATAATAATAATAATAATAATAATAATAATAATACAATTGTATAACCTCCAAATCTGCCCCTGAACCCATAATTCAAATGAACATGTCCTCTCAGCACCAGCAGTGGGCACAGTCCAACTTCTTACCTTTAACTGCTGAAAGACCTGGTTATTTGTGATCAGAAAAGCCAGGATTAAATGAACCATTTTAGGAACCATTTCACTCAATCACCCAGTGGCTTCTACATGTGTTTATGTGGGTGTATAAAAGTTCAGATGTAATTGTGAAACTGAATTTGCCCACAAGGTGGCAACAGTGGAGCAAGTTGGGCAACTGCATTCGCTTTGATGAAGACTAAGACATCTTCATGATTACTGAGAAATGTCTATCCATAAACATTTCAGGTATCTTCAGGCTGTCTGTGTGGAACATCCTTAGTAGCAGTGAATGGTTTCTAGCTGAACTGGAACTGATGGATCAGCAGATGGTGGTCTGCTGAACTTCTCAGTTTACCAAAACACTCAAAGCGTGATCCCACAAGATCATAAATATTCACAATTCCAGCATCTGGACGTTCACTCCGAGCTTCATTACCCTTTAATGACATTGACTTGTGTTTTCTGGAAGCATCTAGCCCACCTAGACCTGTGTGAGAACAGGAGTTCAGTCATAGATTTAATCTTGGTAGCTCAGTGTTTAAAGTTCTGGGTCACTGATCGGGGTTGGGGGTTCAAGCTCCAGTATTGCCAAACCAGTTTCTGGGGCCCTTGAGCAAGGCCCCTTACCCTCAGTGCTCCAGGGGGGCTGTATCATAGCTGACTCAGCGCTCTTCTAGCTTCCTAACATTGCTGGGATTTGTGAAGAAAGTATTTGACCGTGTTACAGTTCAGCCTGGTATGAGGTTGATTGAGACGGTGGTGGAGTAAAGATGGAGCCCAGTGTAATAATGTGAGGGTTCATGAAAAAGAAGAAGGGTTTTAACGCTGATATTAGCTGACTCTCAGGTTTATAGAAGCAGAGACGGAGAGGGGAAGAGTGTGGTTTAGCGGTTTAAACTTGACAGGAAAAAAAAACACAGGAAACGAGGCTGCGGTTTTCACACAGAACGAGGAAAACGTCCGAACCAACATCTTCTCACACTACGCTGTTATACTCAAGTAAATCTACTGTACAGGCCATCGGTGTGAGGAGGATAATAACCATAATGATGAAGAAAAGGAGGACGACAGATCATGATGATGAAGTTTATGATGATTATAATAATAATGATGATGATGATGCTGATGGTGATGGTGTGTGTGTATGTGGGGGGGGTATGTGGGGGGGTAAAATGCTGATAAGGACAAGATAGTGATTACCTTGCAATTTGATATCTCTCTCACACACACACACACACACACACACACACACACACACACACACACACACACACACACACACACACACTGCTATAGAGCTTTTACTGTAAGCATATTGGGATGAATGTGAATGCTGACTGCACCCCAGGCCTCCTCGCATCACCTAAACCTGACACCCGGTATCTGGATTAACATCCACAAAAATCTAGTGGAACATCTTCCCAGAACAGTGGAGCTCATTATAACAGGGAATGGGGACTAGATGTTGAATGAGATGTTCTAATCTTATGGTCAGGTGTCCACAAACTTTTGATGTGAAAGTGTATATACAGTGAGGAAAATAAGTATTTGAACACGCTGCTATTTTGCAAGTTCTCCCACTTAGAAATCATGGAGGGGTCTGAAATTGTCATCGTATGTGCATGTCCACTGTGAGAGACATAATCTAAAAAAAAAAATCCAGGAATCACAATGTATGATTTTTAAACTATTTATTTGTATGATACAGCTGCAAATAAGTATTTAAACACCTGTCTATCAGCTAGAATTCTGACCCTCAAAGACCTGTTAGTCTGCCTTTAGAATGTCCACCTCCACTACATTTATTATCCTAAATTAGATGCACCTGTTTGAGGTTGTTAGCTGCATAAAGACACCTGTCCACCCCATACAATCAGTAAGAATCCAACTACTAACATGGCCAAGACCAAAGAGCTGTCCAAAGACACTAGAGACAAAATTGTACACCTCCACAAGGCTGGAAAGGGCTACATGACAATGACCCGAAGCACACAGCCAGGATAACCAAGGAGTGGCTCTGTAAGAAGCATATCAAGGTTCTGGCGTGGCCTAGAGAGTCTCCAGACCTAAACCCAATAGAGAATCTTTGGAAGGAGCTCAAACTCTGGGTTTCTCAGCGACATGCCAGAAACCTGACTGATCTAGAGAAGATCTGTGTGGAGGAGTGGGCCAAAATCCCCCTGCAGTGTGTGCAAACCTGGTGAAAAACTACAGGAAAAGTATCATACAAATAAATAGTTTAGAAATCATATATTGTGATTTCTGGATTTTTTTTTAGATTATGTCTCTCACAGTGGACATGCACCTACGATGACAATTTCAGACCCCTCCATGATTTCTAAGTGGGAGAACTTGCAAAATAGCAGGGTGTTCAAATACTTATTTTCCTCACTGTAGAAGTATTGAGGATTGAGGATCTTTTACATGAACCTGTAACACAGTTCATAACAGAGTGGTCCTGAATTTCGTGCTATTTATTTATTTATTTATTTATTTAGTTGGTCATCGTTAAAAATAATATATATAATTGTATTTGTTTATTTTATTTAATTTTATTTAATTTTTTTATGAGTACTAGCATTCCTAATGGAGGTGATAAAATAAACAGAAAAAAGAAATAAAAATAATTATAATAAAAAAAAATTATAATAACAATATTAATAATAATAATAATAATAATAATAATAATAATAATAATAATAATAATACACTTTTTCTGGGGGGTGGAAGATTTTTTTTTAATGATGTAAAAAATTGTATTTTAAAAAATGGCAAAACATTTTTTTAATAAAAATGAATGAAAAAGAGACTAAGGCACAGAACATGCTCATTTATTGGGTTATGTCTTTGAAACATTTTCATGTGGCCCGTATTGTGACTCGAAAATATATAATAGTCACGAAAAAGCTTCCGATGTAACTACAGGAATCAATCAATAAATTCCTCATTCGATTTTTTCCTTTTTCTTCATGATGGTCTGCACCCAATCGTCTGCCGGGTCTGCACACACACGCTCTTTATTCTTCAAAAAGAAACTGCAAGCCAGAGAAGATCTACGTCAGTCAAAAGAAAGTCTCACACTCTCTCACGCTCGGCAGCTAAAACTGTGCTATCTGGAATATACCTCAAAATCAGTGATGAAGGCATTTGTAGATGTAATATTTTTTTTATTAATTCTATGAATTAAAATAGACGGAGGCGGGGCTTACATGGTTCCAGGTTTTGTGCATCCAGCCTGAGTTTTTTTATACACTTCGACTTGTTTTGAAGGAATGGGTGAAGACTGGTACGTGAAGCAGCAGAGACTTGGTCCATTTCCATCTGCAGGAAAGCAGTTAACACTTTAGCATGTGATGTATATTTGGATGCGGTAGCATGAAATATCAAAATATCTGTATCTTATATATCTATTTATCCATCCATCCATCCATGCATCCATCCATGGTAGTCTATTCAAATATCTCAGCACCATTATACAAATGAAACAGGGGATGAATAGTAACTAATGACCCCAGACTATATGTTTCTCAGTGTTTCCTACTTCTTCCTGTATTAGTGTCTGGTAATAATGAAAACATTAATAACATGTACATATCATAAAAGTAAAAAAAAAAGGTGAACTGGTAAACTTACTCTGAGCCTCTGTGCAGGACTGGAGGCAGACGAAAACCAGCATAACCAGCAGGAGAGAACGAGAAGACATGATCGCCGCTGACGGTGAGGATGATGATGGTGGTGGTGATGATGGTGATGAACAGAACTAGAATGAATGCAGACAGCACCTGAGCACTTTTTATACACTGAAAAGGAGGCGGTGGCTTGAGAGAAATCGAAGGTGGGACTGTTAAAATGTTGATCAGAAGAACAAGATATGGAAGGTTTCTAAAGAAAACGGGTTGCGGTGTCAGGGGTTTACCCCGAAGATATATGTGTATGTTAGATGTGAGTGATTAGTGGTTGTGTTAGCATGTGTATTCAACGAGCAATGCGGTGCTATTTTTAAAGAGCTCTTAAAGATCCTTGTCATCCTAAAGCAGCTTTACAGAAATCATAAATTAGTTCCCATATAAGTTTATCCGGCTAAGAACTATAAAAAGTTACAGTGAGGAAAATAAGTATTTGAACACGCTGCTATTTTGCAAGTTCTCCCACTTAGAAATCATGGAGGGTCTGAAATTGTCATCGTAGGTGCATGTCCACTGTGAGAGAAAAAAAAAAATCACAATGTATGCTTTCTAAACTATTTATTTGTATGATACAGCTGCAAATAAGTATTTGAACACCTGAGAAAGTCAATGTTAATA
Organism: Silurus aristotelis; assembly: GCF_946808225.1. NCBI lineage: Eukaryota > Metazoa > Chordata > Actinopteri > Siluriformes > Siluridae > Silurus > Silurus aristotelis. The sequence continues at coordinate 32,578,574 of NC_139578.1, forward strand.
TTTGGTACAGTAACCTTTGTTTGCAATTACAGAGGTCAAACGTTTCCTGTAGTTTTTCTCCAGGTTTGCAGACACTGCAGGAGGGATTTTGGCCCACTCCTCCACACAGATCTTCTCTAGATCAGTCAGGTTTCTGGCCTCTTGCTGAGAAACACGGAGTTTGAGCTCCCTCCAAAGATTCTCTATTGGGTTTAGGTCTGGAGACTGGCTAGGCCATGCCAGAACCTTGATATGCTTCTTACAGAGCCACTCCTTGGTTATCCTGGCTGTGTGCTTCGGGTCATTGTCATGTTGGAAGACCCAGCCTCGACCCATCTTCAATGCTCTAACTGAGGGAAGGAGGTTGTTCCCCAAAATCTCGCAATACATGGCCCCGGTCATCCTCTCCTTAATACAGTGCAGTCGCCCTGTCCCATGTGCAGAAAAACACCCCCAAAGCATGATGCTACCACCCCCATGCTTCACAGTAGGGATGGTGTTCTTGGGATGGTACTCATCATTCTTCTTCCTCCAAACACGTTTAGTGGAATTATGACCCAAAAGTTCTATTTTGGTCTCATCTGACCACATGACTTTCTCCCATGATTCCTCTGGATCATCCAAATGGTCATTGGCAAACTTAAGACGTGCCTGGACATGTGCTGGTTTAAGCAGGGGAACCTTCCGTGCCATGCATGATTTCAAACCATGACGTCTTAGTGTATTACCAACAGTAACCTTGGAAACGGTGGTCCCAGCTCTTTTCAGGTCACTGACCAGCTCCTCCCATGTAGTTTTGGGCTGATTTCTCACCTTCTTTAGGATCATTGAGACCCCACGAGGTGAGATCTTGCATGGAGCCCCAGTCCGAGGAAGATTGACAGTCATGTTTAGCTTCTTCCATTTTCTAATGATTGCTCCAACAGTGGACCTTTTTTCACCAAGCTGCTTGGCAATTTCCCCGTAGCCCTTTCCAGCCTTGTGGAGGTGTACAATTTTGTCTCTAGTGTCTTTGGACATCTCTTTGGTCTTGGCCATGTTAGTAGTTGGATTCTTACTGATTGTATGGGGTGGACAGGTGTCTTTATGCAGCTAACGACCTCAAACAGGTGCATCTAATTTCGGATAATAAATGTAGTGGAGGTGGACATTTTAAAGGCAGACTAACAGGTCTTTGAGGGTCAGAATTCTAGCTGATAGACAGGTGTTCAAATACTTATTTGCAGCTGTATCATACAAATAAATAGTTAAAAAATCATACATTGTGATTTCTGGATTTTTTTTTTTGATTATGTCTCTCACAGTGGACATGCACCTACGATGACAATTTCAGACCCCTCCATGATTTCTAAGTGGGAGAACTTGCAAAATAGCAAGGTGTTCAAATACTTATTTTCCTCACTGTAAAAAAACCTGTTTAGTTGCAGGAAGCTGTCCATAATCAGCTCAACACAATCAGAAGAGCAAAAAAACAAGGTTTTTCACCTCAGGCTGACAGAACTGTAGCTTCTTTTTCTTAAGGACTTCGAATTCTTTAGAACCAGGTGTTACAGGAGCATGAATGCTGTCCTGGACACAATTAGAACAGTCAGTGTTAGTGACTTGCAAATCATCTGCATTTTGTAGAAGACTTTGTAAGTCAATGACAGAAGAATATGGAAGGAATGCCTGTTTGAATAGCTGATTGCAGAAGTGAGAGATTGCAGAATTTGGTCAATCGCAGCATCCTTTTCTTCAGTCATAGGATATTGTTTGACAAATACCTGATTAGAATGTTTCAATTTCACAACTATAAACCAACCTCTTCCTTATGGGAAGCCCAAAGTGTATCAGAAAGAGAAGATAAGATAAGATATACCTTTATTCATCCAACAGTGGGGAAATTTCCCTGTTACAGCAGCAGAGAAAAAGCAATGCAAATATACAAAAGAATAGAGACATAAAGTAGTATACAGTATATACACAACACAATGTATAAATACAAAAAGATGAAAAAAGAGAAGTAAGTACTGAAGGAGCTGCTCAGAGATGAGACATTCTCCAACGATGATGATAGTTTAGCTCCCATCCTCCTTCTCCCACCTCTTGTACAGTGTCCAGGGGAATCCCCAGGACTGAGCTGAACTTCCGGATCAGCTTCTTCGGTATCTTCCTGTCTGCAGTAGAGATGCTGCTGTACCAGCAGACCACACTAAAGAATACGGCTGAGGCCTCCACAGGGTCAAAAAGGTCTTTGGTAGCTCTCCCTGCACTCCAAAAGACCGTAGTCTCCTCAGCAGAAAGACTCTGCTCTCTCCTTTCTTATAAATTGCCTCAGTATTATCTGTCCAGTCTGCTCAAAGGAAGTGATCCTACCCATCAGAACGCTCTTAATGGTGCAAGTGTAAAAAGTCCCTTAGGTGTTTCAGATGGTACAGACACTGCCAGGCTTCTTCACCAAGGTTTTGATGTGACAGGACCAAGACAGGTCCTGTGTGATGTGAACACCCATGTACCGGAAACAGTCCACTCTTTCCACTAGGGTCCAGTTGATGTTTACCAGTTGGTATGACCGCTCCTGCTTCATGTTGAAGTCCACTATCAGCTCCTTAGTCTTACTAACATTCAGGAGAAGAATGTTCTCCTGGCACCATCTCTCCAGGATTTTAATCTCCTGTAGGTAGGCTGTCTCGTCATTGTTGGAGATCAGGCCCACCACAACAGTGTCGTCAGCAAACTTAATGATGATGGTGGAGTTGGAAGTGGCCACACAGTCATGTGTGTACAGTGAATACAGCAGTGGGCTCAGAACACAACACTGAGGAGTTCCAGTGCTGAGGGTGAGGGTGGATGAAGCTGGAGTCCCAGCAGTCCCTGGACTTCCAACTTAGTGGTGTCTGTGGAAGGAATTATGGTGTTAAATGCTGAACTATAGTCCACAAACAGCATTTTTGCACAATTTCCTTTTCTGCAGTGTATGTGGCTCAACATTGTGTGGAGAAGATGAGCAAATCCCTAATGTAGGATACCAGTGTAGATTTATTCATTGCTAGAGACTCAAAGTACTTTTGTACGTCACTCTGGGGCAAGGGCGTCTGCTAAATGACACATATGTAAATTTAAATATAGGATTCCCTCTTGAAAGGGATCCGGGACTTAGGATATTTCGTCACTGATCCTCCTCATGTTAGTTCTGTAGTAGACCAGGAGGACAAAAAAATACACAAACAGCAAAAAAAGAGAGAAAAAAAGGAGTCGCATGCTGAGGCAACACCGAGCAAGGCTAATAGGCATCGACAGCAAATTCAACATGAAAACGTCCCTGCTGACAGCACACTACAGGCTAAATATGCTAAAGCTCAGCTCAAATACTGGCATCAGCTACGGACCAGAAGGTCACTTCTGACCTTCTGGTCCGTAGTTGTTGGCAGTATTTGAGCTGAGCTTTAGCATATTTCATTCTTTAGCATATTTCATTCTAATTCTTGTCCGGTCTCTCAAATACGGCCCAGGAATATCAGTCACATAGACACCAAGACGTGTATGAAAGATAAATATACACTGACCAGGAATATCATTCTGACAGCTGAAGAAAAATTTACTGATGATCTCTTCATCATGCCATCTGTTAGCCAGTGGATTTATTTATTAGGCAGCAGGTGAACATTTTGTTCTCAAAATTGATGTTAGAAGCAGGAAAAATGGTCGAGTGTAAGGATTTAAGCAAGTTGACAAATTGTGACGTCTAGACGACTGGGTCAGAGCGTCTCCAAAACTGCAGCTGGCATAGGATGTTCCTGGTCTGCAGTGGTCAGTGTCTATCAAAAGTGCTCCACTTCTACGGTCCAACAGTCACACAAACTTTGCTACATAATTACTCCTGGTAGAATAGCTGAATAAGTTATTTGGAATATTACAAAATCGGGGGGACATTCATGCAAAATGTGCAATGTGTGTTTGTGTGTGTGTTTGTATGTTTGTGTGTTTGTGTGTGTGTTGGTGTGGTCGAAAGGATGATATAGTGATTAGCGATTTTGCACACACAAGCATCACACCACACCATATATCACACACTCACATGCACACAAACACCCCCCCACCACACACACACACACACACACACACACAAACATAAAAACACACAGACACATCAAAAATATTTGAAATGAAATGATTAATATTATCATTTATATTATTCGAGTGAGGATCGTTTGAGATTGAGACGGATCTCCGGAGACGGGGCGGATGCTAAAATGCTGAAGTGCTGATTAGTATGAGATTGGCAAGTATTTTATCTTGCAGATCTTTAACACCCCCCCCCCCCCCACACACACACACACACACACACACACACACACACAAAAAAACATTGCATGTTTAATCATCAGATGGCTCTTTTTTTATGCATTTTAGGTATTATAAAGCAAAATATTGGGTCAGTAATTAGTCAAAGGAAATAATAGGGGTCAGTGATTGGTCAGAAAAAACAGTCGGGGTCAGTGATTGGTCATAGGAAATAATGGGGGTCAGTGATTGGCCAGATAAAACACTGGGGGTCAGTGATTGGTCAGTGAAAATAATGGGGGTCAGTGATTGGCCAGGGGAAATATTGGGGGGTCATTGATTGGCCAGATAAAACATTAGGGGTCAGTAACTGGTCAGATAAAACAGTGATTGTTCAAAGGAAATATTGGTGGTGGTGGTGGGGGGGTGTCTGGGGCAGTGATTGACCAGATAAAACAGTGGGGGGGTCAGTGATGGTATTGGAAATGGTGGTGATTGGTGATTGGTTGTTGGGTACACTGGTGGTCAGTGATTGTATAATAAGCACAGTGGTGGTTAGTGATTGGCTATAATTAGTACAAAGCTGGCCAGTAATTGGCCACTTCAAAAGGTGTTGGTCAGTGATTGGATCTGCCATTTGATGACCCCCCCATGAGCTTATAGTTTGCTAATTCCAATAGATCTTATATTGCATAACTTTTAATCTCTTAAAATGTTCTGATGTTTGAACACTATTTATAATACAGCATAGTTCAATCCATCACTTCTCTGCAGAAGAAGAGAGAGATAAAAGTTGCAAAACATGAAACTTTAAATGACAATTTGTTGAGAAATGAGCAAGAATGAAACACTGTAGATCCTGTAGATCTCTCCAGGCTCTAACAACACTGCTCCTATTGAGAAGCTTGTTGATAAGGTACAGTTACAGAAGGTCAGACACACAAGTAAATAATGACTCACCGTTCCAAATAAAAAAAGAGAAAAGCTGGAGTGGTTGAATTCTTACTCATTTTCTCACTAGGGGTTTTGTTCCTAGGGCCATTCAAAGTTTCATAATTTGCCATTTATTTGATTGTAAAAGGATTGTTCACAAACATCTATAATGTTATAGCTCATGGAACTGGAGGTGTTCTGTCATAGAGATGTTACTACAGCAGATGTTTTTAGAGTGTTGCAAGAACATTGATTCTGGCTCCTCAGAGATTTAGATCTGCTGAATTCTGGATCGGGATTGGTCGGAAGTGGTTGATTCATTATCTTTAGAAGCAGCTCTGACTGTAGCATGGGTTTATATTACAGTTTATCTCCGTTTCTTAGATCAGAAATGACATTTTATCAAATGAATTGTTCAACCTCCATCTTTTATAATCACTTATGCACATCATAAAAGCAATTTCTTGTTACTTTGATCAAATTGCGAACGCTTTAATATGTTCATTTGATGGTGTCTGCTGTTTCCTACATTATCAGTTGTTTATGTTCATGTTGAGCAAAATATATTATACTGATTTCACCTGAATAGTTTTAACCCCCAAAACATCTCAGCAGCCATTTCTATTAAAACTTTTTTATAAACGTGTCTTGAATTGATGAATTTATAAAGGGACGTATACGGCATCAGATCAACCAATGATCAACCAGTTCTTTAAAACAGGTCAAAGGTCAATCTCGTGAGCCTTCAATTCGTGACAAACAATTTCTGAAAATGGAGGAACAACCAGGAAATGAACGAACACAAATACAGTACAGTAAAAGTGTGAATTCTGTCTTACAATCAACAATAAATCAAATCAAATAAACGTATTTGTGCTGCTGAAACTCCTGAATGCAGAAGAAATTCAGCCTCCTGCAGTTTCGCTCGTCGGAATCCGAACCGTAGTTTTTATCAGAAACACTGAAAGCGTGCGCCGTCTCACTGACAACATGAACAATCGTGTTTGTGAACGACGACAAAAGACTCGTCATTCTGATGGCGATGAGACGTTCATTCACACGGATCCCATGTGTTGTGCAGTTTGTACACATTGTGTAGAGAAATGCATTCGCTTTGCAAAGATTAAAGATGATTCGAGAAACACCGCAAACCAGCTGAGAGAAACTGCAATCTAACAGAAGGACACACTCATTTCTTTCCATAGTTTCATTCGGGTTGAATGTCATGATAATGTCATTGTTTTTTAAATCAAAGACAAATCATTTTCTTTCAAATGTGTAAAGAAAGAAACAGAGGTTTTTGTTGAACATCTTTTAATTAATCTTTTACAAATAAATACACTGGTTTTATTCGGTGAATTCATTTAAAAAAGAAACTTTAAATAAGAATTTAAATATATAATAATTTAATCTCACCGAGTAATAAATAACAAGTACATGTTAAAAAAAACAACAATATAAATAGGACAGAGGAATGAAAGACGGGGAGGAGTTTGATTCCGCTACTGAAACAGACGCCCGTCGATTTGGTTCATGATGTTCTTCACCCAGTCTTCGCTGGGATTAGCGCAGAACTGACGGGTGTCCTTCAGGGTAAAGCTGCAGACGAGAGAGAGAGAGAGAGAGAGAGAGAGAGAGAGAGAGAGAGAGACAGAGAGAGAGAGAGAGAGAAAAATTCAGTTTCATCAGAACATCAAAAATTCTAGAAATCATTATTAATAATGAAATTATATATTATTTATTTATTTATTATTTTCTGTAATGCTAAAGGTGATGAGTAACCTCAGAATAAGTCATGCTCATTTTTTTGAACTAAGAGTCCTAAACCTGCTCCGGTTTCAACCCTGTGCACAAAGAAAGCTACATGGAAGGATCTCCTGCTATAGAGCTCGGACCCCCTTAAACAACCTTATTAAATAAATAAATGTGGACACTGAACTGCACCCCAGGTCTCCTCACCTCACCTACATCACTGCCTGACTTTACTAACACCCTTATGGCTGAATGAAATCTCTTTATTAAGATTATTATAAGAGCAAATAGAGACTCGGTGTGGAATGGATGATCAGAAATCCCATCAAGAATTTACGTTTGGGTGTCCACAAACTTCTGACCTTACATCGTACAATTTCTTATAATAAAAAATAAATAACTAATTAAATAATAATAATAATAATAATAATAATAATAATAATAATATAAAAATAATAATAATAATAATAATAATAATAATTATTATTATTATTATTATAAACAAAAAAAATAATAATATTAATGCAATATTATAATAGTGATGATTTTTCAAGCACCACTAATGAAAAAAAGATAATAATAATAAAAAAATAAAAAATTATAATAATAATAATAAAAAATTATAATAATAATAATAATAATAAGTATGCAATATTATAATAAAAAACTGATAGTAATAAACTAATAATTATTTTAAAAAATGTTAATAATAATATAAATAATAATAATAATAATAATAATAATAATAATAATAATAATAATAATAATAATAATAATTAAAACACTCACATCACTCCGGAGGTTGAGCACTGATACGCTGTTTTTTCATACGTTGTGATGTATTTCACAGGAATCTGCTTTGTCTGATATTGGAAGCAGCATTTTTTCGGCCCATTTCCACCTGCGTAGAAAAAAAAACATTTCAACATTATATTGTGCAAAATCCATTGCTGTTACATTGTGTTCTGGATTGCGACTGGTCAGAAGGTGATGACTGGATGATATATGCATATATACATCTATAAAAAAGAGTCTCTAGAGTCAGAGATTATACTCAGCAATAATCATGATAAATGCAAAAAGAAAAGATCTGTACTTACTCTGAGCCATCGTGAAGGACTGAAGGCAGGTGAGAACCAGCAGAACCAGCAGGAGAGAACGAGACATCATGGTGGCTGATCTTGGAGAGGATGATGATGTTCCTGGGGTGAAGAGAACGATGGTAATGCAGAAAGAACTTCGGGTTTGAGTTTATATAGCTGGTAAGAATGGGGGGAGGTGATGATGTGAGGTGGTTTGGGTGTTTCTCGATGATGTAACTGTTCCTCTTTTGACAGGAAGTTGCAGTTTTCCTCGATAACGAGAAAGCTGTTTTTTTTTTTTTTTTTTAAGTTAACATATTAAGTGCAAACTCTTTAACTCAGATAAGATTAATAAATCAACTGCATGGGACATTATGTATACACACACACACACACACACACACACACACACACACACACACACACACACACACACATACACACACACACACACACACACACACACACACACACACACACACACACACACACACACACACACACACACACACACACACACACACACACTGTGTTACTGAACCCCCAAATTACTTTATAATGATATTATAGTGTTTACATGCAGTTTTTGCGCAACATTTGGTTGCACACGATGCACTTGATGTGGAAAGGACACTTAGTTTAGTCCTCAGTTTAGGCCTGGGGTGCAGTTACCAGGAGCAGGAGATCTTCCACTCCAAACCATGGAATGTGGATGTTCATGAATCTGGATTCGTGCACAAGGGCATCATCATGCTGAAGCAGGTTCGGGTCTCCTAGTTTTAAGTTAAAGGGGAAATTTCATGCTCCTGCATCCAAAGACATCTTTTAGTTTGGAGATAAACCACATACAGCTGGAAAGGTTAGGTGTCCCAATACTTTTGTCCAAACGTAGACATATAATAATGAGGTCATTCTAATACGTTACAAGTGCTGTAGCATGAGCAGTGTGTTTTAGAGATTAGTGAGATTTTCCAAAGAGGAAGTGCAGAGAGAGAGAGAGAGAGAGAGAGAGTGTGTGTGTGTGTGTGTGTGTGTGTGTGTGTGTGTGTGTGTGTGTGTGTGTGTGTGTGTGTGTGTGTGTTGGGGGAGCAGGAAATGCATTATGTGTCATGTTATGGGTCATGTGTTTAGATGGCAGAGCGGCATTGCCACACACTGCTACTGCACCGTTACACTACAAAACTCAGGTCTGATGGAGTACAAAATATTGACAAGCTGGAAATTCCCACAGTCTGAAATCAGCATTGTCACTCGCTACATTTACAATGACATCATTTCTTTTGTTTTCCTGTTTATGAGTCAAATTAGTACTTTTGTTGCCAGAAGAACAAAAGGGCAGATCCAGGACATGTTTACTAGACCTTCAAGACCATCAAATCAATAAATATAAACAAATCTAAAATATTAAAATGAATGCAGATCATGTGAGTGAAATAATTGAAGATTAGATGAATGAAGAGAGAAGTAGTAAATAAAAAATAGAAAAAGAGACATAAGTGGATAGTAAGGATGGATGGATGGATGGATGGATAGTAAGGATAGATGAATGGATGGATGGATGAATGGATGGATGGATGGATGGATAATTGGATGAAGTTTCAATGGTCAAATGGGCAAAAGGAAATAAGAAAACAGTGATGAATAGATGGATAAATGATTGGATGGATGGATAGATGGATGGGTGGATGGATGGATAGTTGGATGGAGGGATGGATGGATGGATGGATGGATGGATGGATGGATGGATGGATGGATGGATGGATGGATGGATGGAGTTTCAGTGGTCAAATGGGCAAAAGGAAATAAAATAACAGTGATGGATAGATGGATAAATGATTGGATGGATGGATGGATAATTGGATGGATGGATGGATGGATGGATGGATGGATAGATAGATAGATAGATAGCAAGGATAGATGGATGGATGGATGGATGTAGTTTCAATGGTCAAATGGGCAAAAGGAAATAAGAGAACAGTGATGGATAGATGGATAAATGATTGGATGGATGGATAGATGGATGGATAGATGGATGGATGGATGGATGGATGGATGGATGGATGGATGGATGGATGGATGGATGGATGAATAGTTAGATGGATAAATGGATGGATGGATGGATGGATGGAGTTTATCTGGTCAAATGGGCAAAGAGGACAGTGATGGATAGATGGATGGATGGATGGATGGATGGATGGATAGTAAATGGATGGATGAATAAACAAATGGATGGATGGACAAACAGATGAATGGTTGGTGGGTTGGATGGAGTTGTAGGCAGTTAGAAGGAAAATTACAGATAAATGGATATATAGATGGAGAGCCAAACAAATGGATAGATAAATAGTTGGATAGATGGATCATTAGATAGACAGATGTATGGATAGAGCTGAATATACCAATAGATGGTGGGGGGATGGATGAATGGGTGGATTGGTAGAGAGATTGATAGATGGCTGGTGGTTTTGGTTTAAAATCCAGTTAAAAAAACCTAATTGATAGAAATGGGAACATTTTTGTAAAACTTACAGACAAGGTTTGAATTATCACCATTTCTAAAAAGTATATGAGGTATAGGAAAAGATCAAACTCATCCTACATTTACTCATATTACTCAACTTCCTACTGACAGACATGATGCTCACCTACAGAGCCGACATCATCACTCACATCCTGGACCATGTCACTGAACCTCATGAGTCACAACTAGAGTAATGAGTGATGTGGTGATGTGGTAAGAGGCATATCTAGACTTAACACATCCAATTGATCAAACAGTTTACTGTATTTCCACTCAGCAAAGCAGTTTTACATGATGAACATGAGAGAAGAGCAAAACACCTGGCAGTTAAAAGATGGACTGTGTCGAGAACATTAAAGATATAAACCAGCAGCAGCTTTTCAATATACAGAAAGCTTTTCCATATTTATATATATTGTATGCTTTCCATATACAGAAAGATTCCTGAAAGGATTTAACCTCAAGTCTTTATCAGTGATCAGTTTCTAACTTTAACAATAACAAAACTGTAATGATGGATGTATGAGGATGGGTTCTCATTAAGGATAAACTCATAGGGGCTCATTTATCATGCTAAAAAGTGTACACTAACTTTATTTATGTAAAGATGCTTTAAAGAGAGTCCATTGTTAAAAGGTCTATACAACATTTTTCTTTACCTTAACAGTGAAATTGTGATTAAAAAAAAAAACAGACTCAAAGACAAAGGTTATAATTATGCCAGTTAATGTTAATGTTAAAAAAGAACATTAACCAGGTTCCAATTTCAACAATTTTAACGACCGCTTCATTTATCACCTTCTTCTCTAATGCGAGGCAAAACACATCTGTTCCCGTTGGACCTGTGTGATAAAATGTATGCATTTATTCATCGGTCTTGTTCGAGCATTGCTGGTAAATGATGAATAAATAATGAAAAAAAGAATCTGGTTATATACTTTTAATGACAGATTAGTATACTTTTAAATGAAGTATAATTATAACACAAAATCCACTTAACACTGCAACACTACTACTAGTAAAGAGATGTAGTTACCGTGTTCCTCCATGTGATCCTTTGGAGCTGAATGACTTGTAGCTAAAAGAGAAAACAGGAAAACTTATTGAATCCATCAGGAAGATGGTTCCTTTGGGATGAACTGCTCAGAGAGTGAACAAACCAACCATAAACACGTAAGCAGGCCACAAAACAAAGACAAAGACAAGTTCATACCTGGCAAGATGGGTGTGGCTAGAGGACTGTTAAATGTCTTCAACCCCCACCAATCGTCTCTCAAGAACCTTTCTTCTACACGGGAGTGAGACAGATCTTCCAGCAAGCTTTACCTTCAAGAACTTCTCCTACTCTGATCTACAGGAGAACCTGGCAGAACATCTAGCTCCCTCCTAATGGACTCTTTAAGAATCCTCTTTTGGCTTCCACATCCGGACTCGAGCCCCTTTATTTAGGCAAAATTAAAATTCCTTGATGATTCTCATTTGGGTTATGGTTCATTTGAAGTTCATTTTCTTCCTTTGCCATTCCTTTTCTTCCTTTCTCTCTCTTTCTTCATTTTTCCTTCTCTTCCTCGCTCTACATATTCTTAATTTCTCTTACTTTTTGTGTATGTTTGTGTAGATAGTTCTATGTTGTGTGGTGCCATTCATTAAACGGCGTATTTTTATAAGTGGTTTTCTCTGAGTGCTGCTCACATTTTAAAGTCACTGCAATATTTTGATCTTGCTACATGCTAAATTACTTGTATGCTATAAAGTAAAGAGGGGGTTGTGTCTTTCTTGGCCGGGGAGAGACCCCTTCTTTAGAATGAATAAAAGATTATACTGTCTGTTTGGTGGACGAACAGACCAAATAATTGTAACATTAATTCCATTACTGTTAATTCTAAAAGTTAAATATGTATGAGTAATTATAACCTGTTATAATTACTCATAATGATTCCCCTTCTTGTGAGCTAAATTCGCTACATAGTGATTAGGAGAAAGAGCAGATCATCATAGAATTACTGAATCATAGAAGACCAAAGCCCACCATGGGATGTCTCATTGACAGATAAAAGAGTTGAATGACATCCAGAGGTCCTACCAGTGGCTAGAAAGGTAGGTCTGGAGGACAGCACAGAGGTTCTGATCATGTACAAAAAAAGCCCCAAGCACAAAATCTATAGAAGCTATAGGGTCTATCACAGGGAACACGATCCAGTGTGCAAAGGTGATGTAAGATGAACAGCATACAATGTAAAGGAGAAGCCAGGAATTGTGTGGGTCAGAAGTCCGCAAGAGACATCTTACCTCAGAGACCTCATCACATCTCGCACTGCTCCACGCTGTCTGAGATCCTCCAGCACTGCTCGATTGGTACCACCTTCTCTCAGAATAAAAGCTCTTCTCTGTTCTGGCACCAAGGTGGTGGAATGAACTTCCCCTAGATGTCCATACAGCAGAGTCCCTGACTATCTTCAAGCGACGATTGAAGACCTACCTTCATTGCTAAAGACTCAAAGCACTTTTGTACGTCGCTCTGGATAAGGCCGTCTGATAAATGCCGCAAATGTAAATGTATGTAAAATGTTACAGTTAAAAGAAGGAGAATGAGAAAAAATATTATGGACTAAAGAAACAGATGAAGTCCATAGTGCTCCCAGTGGTATTTGGGGCTGTGGCACACCAAACTGTAGTGTGGCTATTATCAGCAGATGCCAGGTACAACATCTGAGATCACTTTCAAGTGCTCAGGTACTGAATAGAACCCAGAAATTGTCAAGAGAACCCAACAAAAATGATTCTTGGAGATTTATTTTGGTGAGGTAAGAAGTTCCTTAGATCCTATGGCTTTGTTTTGGCTCCTATTTGTATTGCCAGTTGTGAGGCACTTCTACAGAGAGGTGTGTGTCTTTCCACATCATGTCCAATCAATGTCATTTAGCACAGGTGGACTCCAGGCGATTAGGATGCACAAGCTCGTATTCAAGTGTTGTTACAAAGGATCTAAACACTTATGTACATTTCTGGGGATAATTTTTTTTTATTATTATTATTATTATAGACATTTCTAGAATTCTGTTTTCACTTTGAAGATTAATATAAAAAATACAAAATCTATTGAAATGATTGTAGTATCAGTCTGCAACATAACACAACTGAAAACATAAGGGATCTGAATATTTTCCAAATGCACTATATATACTATACTGCCAAAAGTATTGGGACACCTGACCTCTTCTGCTACATATGGTGCTTTTCCAAACTGTCACAACAAATCTGGAGGCACTTAATTGTACAGGACGTCTTTAGATGGCACTATAATAAAATTTTGCTTTCACTTTTTTTTTTTTTTTATCCCAAACCTGTTCCAGCATGGTGATGCCCCTGTGCACAAAGTGAGCTCCTTGAAGATCTGGTTTACATGCTTTGGGGAGGATCTTGAGTGGCCTGCTTTAGAGTCTGATCTCATCCCTACTGAACACCTTTGGGATGAATGTGAAAGTTGACTGCACTCCAGGTCTCCTCACCTTCATCAATACCTGCCTTTTATAATACCCTTGTGGCTGATAAACAGAAATATCCATAAGCACACTCCAAAATCTAGAGGAACATCTTCCCAGAAGAGTGGAGGGAATTGTAAGAGCAAAATGGGACTAAATGTGGAATGCGACGTTTAAAAATCACATACGGTACTTATGACCAGGTGACCCAATACTTTGGCAATATAGTGTATGTAAATGTACTTACATTCAGTGCTGGTTGAGGCAATACAAACTGGTTGGGTTGAAGAGTCAGCTTCTGTATCACCAGGTAATTTAACCCCTGCACCAACATTTACTACAATCAAAAGTCTATTCTACCATACAAACACAAGACAAATATAAACAATACTATTCAGGAACCATAACATTGTAAATACTACAATACTCCTTGTTATGCGGAGATATGGAGGCAGAAGCCGAAATACCAGCAAACAGAGTTTTAATTCAGAAAAAAGCAAAGCCAACACAAAACACTCACACCGGATACGGAGAGTCACAAACCGAAAGTATATATCCGCTCGGGACGAGTAATCCACAGATGCGCGTGGGAAAGTGCGGTGCTGGGCAGGAACATAGAAACTTAATCCACACTGAGAACACAAATGCAACCGTACCGGAAGGATCGGGGTAATCCAGGGTGCGCTCCGGAAGGGTAAGCGCAGCCGTGAAGAGAGAGGAGTCCGAGAAAACGGGTACGTAGCGGAACCGCGCATACGGCGATAAACACGCACATGAACCTCAGCGAACATGCATGAACATACAATAACGGACAGTGGGTGTGGGTGAGTGAGCGGTTTATATGGGAGCCGGGAGTGAGTGAGTAACGCGCTTCAGCTGTGCATGATTTGCGCTGCGAGCTTGGGAGCACGCGGAGGCAATGACAGCCACTGAAGGGGGCGTGGCAGGTGGATTCCTGAAGGCGGAGTGCTGCCCTCTGCGGAGACCTGCCACGAAGTGACACCCTCAGCGGAGACTGGGGGCTGAGTGAACGACGTCGGCGGAGGCCGGAGGCGTAGCGACGCTTCCGGTGAACGATCGGAACCCAGCAGCGCCCCTCGTGGAGTCCAGAGGCCGAGTGCCTTCCACAGCAGAGAGCAGAGGCCGAGAGATGCCCTCCACGGAGACTCGAAGCGGAGCGACGCCCAAGGCGGAGACCGGGAACGGATCCACGCCCTCAGCGGAGACTGGCAGCTGAGCGACCTCCGCTGCGGTGGTCTGGAGCTGAGAGGCGGTCACCACGGAGACCGGGCAAGGCGTGACGTCCCTGGCGATGACCGCCCTGGCAACCTGGAACGGATCCTCATCACCCACTGGAACCTGGAACGGAAAGACAACCCTGGTGACTACCGGAGGCTGGGTGAAGCTCTCAACGGGGCTTACCGGCTTGAAGACCCCCTGGATGGAGGCCGGAGATGGAGCGATGCCCATGACTAAGAACCGAGGCCGAGCCGTGCCCTTGTCGGTGGCCTAAGGATGAGCCATGCCTTCAGCTGAGCCCTGAGGCCAGGCGTCGTCCTTGATAAGGCTCAGAGGCTGAGTGATGACTTCAGCAGGGTTCATCGGTGCGATGTCACCCTCCGGGGAGCTCAGGGGTGACACGTCACTTTCCTGGGAACTTGGAGGCAAGACGTCGCCGAGGAAGGAGCTCATGAGCGAGACGTCGCTTTCAGAGGAGCTCGTGAGCAAGACGTCGCCTTTGGAGGAGCGTGGGGGCGAGACGTCGACTTCGGCGAAACCTGGGTCTGTGTTTTCCCTCTCTGAGGGCCTTGGGACTGCCAAGCCTTCCATATATGCTCCTGTAGGCTTGATGTCCCCTCCAACGTTGCCGTCAAAGGAGCTTGGGAGCGAGACGTCGCCTGGAGAGGAGCTCTGAGATGTTGCGTCGCCCGGAGAGTGACTCGGAGGCGTGACTTCGCCCTCGGAGAAACCTGGAGGACCGACTCTTTGGGACGCTGGCGCAGAACCGAGCTCTCTTTGGCGCGCTGGCGCAGAACCGAGCTCGCCTGGAGACCTTGGAGCAGAGAGGAGCTCTTCTGGAGGTCCTGGGATGGAACCGAGCTCTCCTCGGGGACCGGGAGCAAAGCAGAGCTCTTCTCGGGGACCGGGAGCGGGACCGAACTCTCGGGGACTCTCTGGAGTGGGACCGAGCTCTCCTCAGGAAGCGAAGCAGAACTCTCCTTCCGGGACCGGGAGCGGGACCGGGCTCTCGGGGACTCTCTGGAGCGGGACCGAGCTCTCGGGGACTCTCTGGATGCTCCGGGACAGAGGAGCCCACGGGGTCGCTCTGGGACAGAGAGGAGCCCACGGGGTCGCTCTGGGACAGAGAGGAGCCCACGGGGTTGCTCAGGGACAGAGAGGAGCTCCCACGGAGGTCCATGGATGGAGCCGAGCACTCACGGAGACCCTGGGACGGAACAGAGTTCTCTTCAGGACCCTGGAGTGGAACAGAGCTCTCTTCAGGACCCTGGAGCGGAACGGAGCTCTCTTCAGGACCCTGGAACTGAGAAGAGCTCTTGGGGCCACTCTGGATGCTCAGGAACTGAGAGGAGCTCTCTTTGGAGACCTGGAGCGGAGCTGAGTCATCCCGGAGATTCTGGAGCGGGGCGGAGCCATCCCGGAGGTTCTGGAGCAGAGAGGAGAGCTCCTGGAGGTCCTGTAGTGGGACGGAGCCGTCCAGGATGGCCTGGAGTACGGTGGAGATCCCCTGGAGAACCTGAGGTGGAGCGGAGCTCTTCTGGAGGGCCAGAAGCAGGGCGGAGATCTCCTGTAAGCTCTGGTGCGGAACGGCTTTCTCGGATGCGGGGGAGAGGAGATGGAGATCAGCCGTGATCATCCCGAGTTCCTTGGTGAGCAGCTGCAGAAACCGGGCGCACGAGCAGAACTCTCCAGTCGCGTCCCACATCTCACTGGCAAGAGAGAGAGTTTCTCCAGTCAGTAGAGAGATGTGGAGCTGGACGGGTATGCCTCCATATAACCTTCTACACTCCGTAAAAATAAGCTCCGCTCAAGCCCTGTTGCCGGAGAAGCGAGCTGGGAGTCCTATGACGTCATCGAGGGGTGTGGCACTGCCGAGCACGATCGAAACGGCGGCGAGTTTCCGGGTTTTCCCGGGGGCGGAGCTTGGCCGTCGCTTGATCGTGGCTGAGCGAGTCCTACCTCCGAGGTTCGGTTCGCGCCGGGACCACGGCGGTAATCCGATCATGTTCCCCTTTTCCTCCTTTTTTTTCCCCTTTTGGTTCTTTTTTTGTTACTTTTTTTTTTTCCTTATATTCCTTTTCAGGGGTCCGTTATTCTGTTATGCGGAGATATGGAGGCGGAAGCCGAAATACCAGCAAACAGCGTTTTAATTCAGAAAAAAGAGAGAGACGAAAGAGAGGAGTCCGAGAAAACGTACGTAGCGGAAACGCGCATACGCAGATAAACACGCTCATGAACCTCAGCGAACATGCATGAACATACAATAATGGACAGTGAGTGTGGGTGAGTGAGCGGTTTATATGGGAGCCGGGAGTGAGTGAGTAACGCGCTTCAGCTGTGAATGATTTGCGCTGCGAGCTTGGGAGCACGCGGAGGCAATGACAGCCACTGAAGGGGGCGTGGCAGGTGGATTCCTGACACTTCTACTATACTACTATTGATACTATTATATATATATATTATAATAAACAAATATGTACTACTGCAAATCTTAAGACTTGCCTACAGATATTAGAGTACAATGAAGTATAATGTTATGGATACTGATTGATTTACTTACGGTCTCTGTGGGCTGAGGCAGTGGATGCTGGTTTGTCAGGCTCTGGTTAAAACAATGAAAAATTACATTGCAATTTCTCCCTTATGCTATCATATACTAAAGTCACATAACTGTGTATATTTCTATACTAACACTACAGATCTCCCAATTCTAATACTATACTACTAACGACACTACTATAGGATAGGTAATGATGTCGTGTAAATGCTGACATCTCAATATTAACATGACCACTAGGGGGAAGCGTCATGTGAAACACTCCACAATTTAAACATGCAATAAATGCGTAAAGAAAAGTTGAGTGTTTCCCAGTAGGAATATTCATAAATCATCCACAGTTAATAGAAAGGAAATTTTAGATTTGAATTCAACCGAGTTTCTGAGGTTGACATCACCGGCATTGTGTCTTTACTGGGAAAACACACACACACACACACACACACACACACACACACACACACACACACACACACACACACACTAAAAAATTGCATATTTAATTACCAAATTCCATTGTGTAATCCTTTAGAGTTGAATGACTTGTAGCTAAAATAGAAAACAGGAAATATTTACACACAAAGTTCTGAGGTATGAAACAATAGGCATTTATGGATCTATCAGGAACATGGTGACTCTGAAGGTTAAGAGAGTCCCTCAGAAAGCAGACACCAGAGAGTGATGAGAAGAACAAAATCATTAAATTAAATAAAAGACCATGCCCCTTAATAGAGTGTATCATTGACAGATAGAGGAGACATCCAGAAGTCCTACCAGTGGCTATGGAGGACAGCACAGAGATCATGAGAGCACAAGAACAGGCCCAAAACATTAAACATCTAGAATCTGGGGTCTATCACCGGCAACAGGATCCAATGTGCAGGCTGTGATAAGGTGACTATTAGTAGCAGGGTGTAAGATAAACAGCCTACAGTACACCTGTGCAGAGTGGGAGGTGGGAGCTCAGTGGTTAAGGCATTGAACTTTGGATCGGAAGGTCACAGTTTAAAATTCCACCATGACTGATCTGCCACTGCTGGGCTCCTAAACAAGGCCTTAAATTGTAAGTCGCTCTGAATGAGGGCGTCTGCCAAATGCAATAAATGTAAATGTAAACATCCTGTAGGACAAGTCTGATTGACTAGCAACTGCATAGACCAACAAGTCATAGTGGTGATTGACAAGAAGAAGAAGATGGCAGTTGTGAGAGATGTGTCAATGCCAGATGAGAGAAACATCACACATTCCTGTTCTCAACATTACCGTGTCTGTCTGGGATTACATGAAGAAACCAAATGATTTGAGGCCTGCATCCATAAAAGACCTGTGGTTAGTTATTCTAAATGTTTGGAACAATCTACCGGCCAAGTTTCTTTAAAAACTGCATCTAGAAGTTTAAGTATATCTAGGGAAATGGTGGTCAAAACGATTATTTATTTGAAATGGATTTCTCTTCTGTTTGAATAATTTTGAAATTTTTTTTAAATGTAATTTATTTATACATTTATTTATAAAATTCAGAATTTACTTACATTCAGCTCTGGTTGGGGAACTGAAAACTGGCAGGCTATTACAATTGCATGCCTTCGTAGTAGAAAAGGTCTGGATGCTGAATTGGCCTGCCTGCAATCTAGACTTTTTAATCATTTGAAAACAATGCATAATGAAACAAAAAACACAACAAAGGACACCCAGAACTGCTCCACAGCTAGAATCACATATCAGATACATATTGGGTAACATTTCCCTTCCAAAGCTTGAGAAACCGGTCTCCTCAATTTCTAGCTGTATACAAACAAAGGGCATGATGCTACAATGCGGGAAACATGGCCGTGTCCCAAAACGTTTTGGTTTGTATCCATCAAATTGAAAAAATATATATTTTTTAAATGGTATATATTCTCAGTTTAAACATGCTTTTTTTTTGTTTGTTTGTTTTATTGTAAATAGAATATGAATTTATTAGATTCGATTTGCAAATCATTTTTATTCTGTTATTATTAAATTTTTTCACAGTGCCCGAACTTTTTTGGAATTCTTGTTATAGTCTAGCAGTGGCAGGCCATGCATTTGGTACCTGGGCCTTTAGCGAGGACGTACCCGACTTAATCCACCAATTAATACCACCACTATTATGTCACAATTATAGAAACCATCAATAAAAATACAAAAACACAATATAACAACATGTGGCATTACAGAGAGAGAGACATTGCAACTTGCAAAATAGCAGGGTATTCAAATACTTATTTTCCTCACTGTATATATATATATATATATATATATATATATATATATATATATATATAGAGAGAGAGAGAGATAAAGTGTATGTATATGTTTTATATATATAGTTTCAGGGTGGTACATAAAAAATATTTTGTAAAATAACATTTTTATTTTTTCCTTAATGGAAAGAAGTTCCCTACCTGTATGCAGGCGCTGGTCAAGTCTATCCATGTGTTTCTGCACCCACTCGTCATTGGGATCGACACACACACACATGACGGCTGCTCTTCACAGTAAAGCTGCAGAGGTGCAAAAAGATTCGCGTCAGTGTATAACTGCATTCAAATTTCATCATCTAACACTCACACTCAACCTCACACAACCTCACACTTCTAACATTATTTTAAATTATATTCTAACACTTTTACTCTTCAAACACTCTCAAGCATGTGTTAATATGATTGTGATATTTGATGCAACCATAAAACAGATGATGGACATGGAAAAACAAATACAGTAATCCCCAATTTATCGCCATGGTTACGTTCCAAAACTGCCCGTAATAAACTAAAAACCGCGATAAACAGACGTTTGTTTAAGCCGTAAATCTTCCTCCCACACACTTTAAACACACAGAACACATTTACATTTATAAAGCGAGATAAAAATGTTTTATGCCATAAAAGCAATTCCCAATTAGTTGGTCTATGGTGTTCTCTGTGAGAGACCACGAAAATCAGCCAAACTTATTAGTTATATGGCAAATGCAATTATGTGAGGGGATTACTGTATTTTCTTTTAGTTTTGTTTTTTTATTTAGTTTTTTTTTTATAATAATGTTTTGAAAACTTACATAACTCCAGGTATTATACACTGTCTGTCTGTTAATTCATACCCTGTAATGACTCTCACAGGGATCTTATTTTTGTAGAAAGTCAAACAGCAACGAGATAGTCCATTAATATCTGTGTGAAAACATTTATGCATGTATTTATCAATTACATTACATTTAAGTCGTATTTGTATGGCACAAAACAATATACAGTACATTGCCCCAAAGCAGCTTTCCAGAGATAGATTACAAATGTACAATATAAAGTCAAGTCAAGTCAAGTCAAGTCAAGTTTATTTGTATTGCGCTTTTCACAACAGACATTGTCTCAAAGCAGCTTTACAGAAATCAACAGTGAAGGTGAATGGTGTGCGTTTATCCCTGATGAGCAGCCATGGTGACTGTGACAAGGAAAAACTTCCTTAGATGTTATGAGGAAGAAACCTTGAGAGGAACCAGACTCAAAAGGGGAACCCATCCTCATATGGGTGATATCAAAAGTGTGATTATAGTCTTTAAAACAATACAGAACACTGGAGAGTGAGAACTAACATGAGCATTGGAATGTGTGATGAGTGATGATCTTTCTACAGTCTGATACAGTCATTTGTGGTTATAAAACTAGAAGCTACTGAGCTCAACATTTGTGATCATCACAGATCCAACACCAGCTTCTCCATGCCAGACCCTTTAAACACTCCAGGAGGTCCAATGTCCAAACTCCACATGCAGTGGGATCCAATTGGCTCTGGTACGTCCCCAGATGGTTCGGGATGTTTGCGAATTTGGCTTCTACTTCTTTAAAGGTCCATAATCTTCATAAGGTGGGATTTGACTGGGGCTGGAGCAACTTCAGGAATTAGCGTAGCTGCTGTTCATGATATTAACAGCAAAAGTTGATAATGTGCATGTGATCAGATGTTCTGGAGCACAAGGTTATGATGTGATGTGTGTTATGTGTAGGCTTTGCTAAAAAGACATGTTTTTAATCTGCACTTAAACTGGGTGAGTGTGTCTGAACCCCGAACACTGTCAGGAAGACTATTCCAGAGTTTAGAAACTAAATGTGAGAATGATCTACCGCCTTTAGTGGACTTTGCTATTCTAGGAACTACTCGAAGCCCAGTGTTTTGAGATCTGAAAAACCATGACTAATTGTAGCGTGTTAGAAGACTGGATAGATACATGGGAGATAAACCATTTAGTGTTTTATAAGTAAGTAGCAGTAGTTTGTAGTGGATTTTAATCTTAACAGGAAGCCAATGTAGGGACGATAAGATTGGGGTTATGTGGTGATATTTTCTTGACCTTGTGAGAACTCTGACTGCTGCATTCTGAACTAACTGAAGCTTGTTTATTAATGATGCAGGACATCCACCTAGTAATGCATTACAATAGTCTATTCTGGAGGTCATGAACGCATGGACGAGCTTCTCTGCATCAGATATAGACAACATATTTCTTTGCTTAGTAATATTTATAAGGTGGATGAAAGCTTTAAAGTTTTTGTAAAATGGTTGATGTGATTTTTAAAAGACAAGTTGCTGTCTAAAATAACTCCCTACAAAGATCTTGTTCTCTTGTAAGTAGGAACAGAACTGGGCAGCGACAATCTTTCCTAAAATCTTAGACATAAATGAGAGATTTAAAATGAGTCTGTAATTTGATAGTGTTTGGATTCAGATTAGGTTTTTTAATGGGGGGGTTAATAACTGCTAACTTGAGGGATTTAGGGACGTGACCTAACAATAGTGAGGAGTTAATAATATTGAGAAGAGGCTCACCAGCTGGATATAACACTTCCTTTAGTAGATGATTTGGAATGGGATCTAACTGACATGTTGTTGATTTAGCTTTGGTAATAACATTATACAGCTCTTCCTGTCCTGTACATGTAAAACAGTGTAGTTGTGGAGTTGTAGGTGAGATTGTGTCAGGAGATGCTGTCAGAGGTTGGACCTCCACAATTGTTTTTCTAATACTATAAATTTTTTCAGTGAAGAAATTCATAAAGTCCTCACTACTAAACTGTGATGGAACACAATTTTCAGAGCCCTGATTTGTAGTTAGTTTAGCTACAGTACTGAAAAGGAACCTGGGATTGTTTTTGTTGTTTTCTATGAGTTTGCTCAGGTGTTCAGCTCTAGCAGCTTTTAGCGCCTGTCTGTAGCTAAGCATACTGTCTTTATACGCAATTCTAAATACCTCCAATTTAGTTTTCCTCCATTTTCTCTCCAGATTACGTGCTGTTCTCTTTAGGGCATGCGTATGACTATTATACCAAGGTGCATGTGCTTGTTCTCGAACCTTTTTTAACCGGATGGGGGCAACAGTGTCTAAAGTGCTAGTGAGGATAAGGTCTATGTTGTTCGCCATCTCATCAAGATTATTAGCAGTTATGGGTTTAGTGAGAAATTGAGATAAATCAGGCAGGTTATTTATGAATCTGTCCTTAGTGGTTGGAACAATAGTCCTACCAAGTCGATACCGTGGTGAAACACGGCTCTAATCTGCTCTACCGGTAGTGTGTACAGTATGAGGTAATGGTCTGTGATGCCATCACTCTGAGGTAAGATATCTATATTAGTGACATCTGCTACGTGGGATATTATTAAGTCTAGTGTGTGGGTAAAACGGTGAGTTGGTCCGGTGATGTTTTGTTTAACCCCAAAAGAGTTTAATAAGTCCACAAATGATAGTCCTATTATTTGCATCATCTACATGAATATTAAAATCTACTACAAGCATCAAACAAACAAACATCAAACAAACATCATAAATTAGTTGCTATACATTTTTTTTCCTAATGAGTGAGCCAGTGGCAGTGACAAGGGAAAAACTCCCAGAGACTTCATGAGGAAGAAGCATTGTGAGAAAGGAACTTAAAATGGACTCCATACTCATTCTCAACATTGAATGTCCATTCATTATACTTCCATCATTGCTGCATTTATCAACTGATCACTGATGCACACCTTAATATAAAACTATCAAAGGCAATTGTAGCCACAAGCCACTGTGGCAGTTTCTATTCATTTATACTGCCTATATTAATTACAGTCCAGGTCCATCTTCATAGTCAATAAGTTTAACCCTTCAAAGTAAGCTCATGGATATTTAGACTGTTCATGTGGAGAACATCCTTAGCTACAGCCAATGGTTTCCAACCAAAGAGAACTCTATGCAGAGGTCGGGCATCAGAATGGATCAGGCAGATCCAGAAAGAAGAAAGGGACAGGATCAGGCCTGGCACAGGCGATATGGTATAATTTAAAAGGTATATTTTGCTGATCTAGATCCTGATTGTAAAGTAAGTGTTGATAAATTGTCTATGATTTCAGCTCTGGCAGAAGTGCAGCTGCAAATCACAGGGTTGTTCGTGGTTTGTGAAAGATAGAGGTAAAACAATAACATATCAAGCGGTATTTCTAACTTTTAACCTTCAAGAAAGGAATAAAAGAGGAGAGACTGGTCAGGGAAGGACTGTTTGTAGCTGCTATAACATTGTTTCACAGATGTTTATCATTGACATTGGAAATTAATAAAGAAATAAAAAATGGAGGCATGCTGTGCATTAATAAATAAGGAATTGCAGTCACTGGAACAAGAGAGTAAAACTTGAAATATATATTAGGAAAATAATCAACTTATGGGTCATTAGGGTAAAGTTTCACATCGTCAATTTTCTCTGTGTATACTGTAACAATTTTGACAACAAAAATGTTCAATCAGGAAACTTGGACTTACTCGGAAATGTTGCAAAGGACTGAAGGCAGGTGAGAACCAACAGAAGCCGCAGGATGGAATGAGAGATCATGGCCACTGATGAAGCTGTTAATGCTTCTACTGCTACTGATGATGATGATGATAATATGAACACAGTCGTGTTAATGCAAGCACCACTTAAGCACTTATCTAATAAAAGGAATGGGTGAATGTGGTTTGGGTCAAGAGGGCATTTTTAAGGATAACTCTAACCCCCACATAACCCTTTTACAGGAAATCTAGCTGCAGTTGTGCGTGTGTGTCTGTGTGTGTAAAGGAAGGAGGTAAAGTGGTAATGTGAAAGAGATAGCGTTTAGCATGCTATGTTGCACACACACACACACACACACACACACACACACACACACACACACACACACACACACACACACCACATTCAAGTGCATTTAACGGCTTTGTTTTTTTACCATGAGCAGGGTGATGGTGTGAAGCCTGAAGGTTAAATAAAACAACAATTTGGGGTTTAAAAAGTTGAATGAATGTGTACTGATATAAAAATGCCTTGATGGCAAAGCGTCAGTGTGACTAACATGGCTGAATGGCTTTAAAACTATTCAAAGTGATTAAGTTTTGGTTCCTACTGATGCATCAGGTTGCTTCTCTGAAAGACGTGGATCCTCTTCACAACTTAATATACAGTGTGGAAACACCTAGTCTTTGATGGATTTTGAGGGACACATGTATGTTTCTTTTGTTTCCATGCAATACACTCGGTGTAAAACTCAAAACCAAACAAGAATTGGGCAGTTAATGACTGGATGAAAGGTTTGTGGAGTCCAAATGGAACAATTTTGTCTCTAACAGAAGAGCTTGTTTAAGATAAAGACCAGGATAGAAGATGTCATCAGAATCCCTCACCCCCACAGTGACACATGTAGGTAGAAGCTCAATGGTTTGGAGTTGTTTTGGAGCAGAGAAGGTTGGACACTAAATCTGTGTAAAAGGAATCCTGAACCATCATGGCAACCATTTCATACTTTACCGCCACAATAATCCTAGATTGTGACTCAAGTAACTTTCCAACTGAGAGACAAAGGAGATGAGAGATCTCTCTCGCACACCCAGAGTGACCAGAGTTGGTGAAACAGTATAATTGGACGCTTGCCACTCAACTGTCTCCATGTGTGAACTGGGATCAAAAGGACTGGGAACTGGGATCTGCAGTTGCCACTGGTTCTGATGGCTACCCAGAGTGTGTTGCAGGAGACAACCCAATCTTCCTTGCTAACAGGTCACCCACTAGATGCACCAGAGGCACTAACTGGGTTGGAGTACACCCAGTGCAGGACGGTCTGAGATGTGGCACCTGAAAATAGTATGAGGATCTCTTTTAGTCCATTGAAGGAAAGTAGATGTCACAAAAGAAGCCATTGTGACTTCCTGACTACTCCCTTGGTGCTGCCTACTTATGTCCCTCAACAGGCTTAAAGAATGAGGACTGGATCACGGTGTTGGCCCAGAGAGGCACTTAGAGTACCACAGTTCGCTGCTGTTTTAACAAATCAGACTGTTAATTCAATTCAATTAATGTTTATTTGTATAGCGCTTTTAACAATGAACATTGTCTCAAAGCAGCTTTACACATATAATGTGGTGATTAAAAGTGAATATGTTCTTTATAAGTAAGTTTGTCCCTAATGAGTGAGCCGGTGGCGACTGTGGCAAGGAAAAACTCCCCGAGATGGCATAAGGAAGAAACCTTGAGAGGAACCAAAATCAAGAGGGAACCCATCCTCATCTGGGTTGCACCGAATGTCCATTTTAAAGTTACTGTAACCACTCCAAAGGTGTTTCAAGATCAAGTTGCCATGTCTCTCAATGGTTATGATGTTGAAGTTAAATTCCAGCACCACCAATTTATCCCTACTGGGCCCTATAACCGAAATCCACTGCTAGAAAGAAATGCACAAATCTCTCTCAAATTCATTCATTCATTCATTCATTCATTTTCTCCCGCTTATCCGTAATTCGGGTCGCGGGGGCAGCAGTCTAAGCAGGCCCCCCCGCCTTTGACTGCTGCCCAAACCTCACAGCACCGTCCCTTACGGTCGCTCCTGCAGGTGGTGAGCCCACAGGAAGGCGGCCCCACGTCACGCCGACGTCACGGACCTTGATATTATCCCTCGTAAGGGACCCCCGAGCATAGAGGGTTAAGGGCCTTGCTCAAGGGCCCAAGAGTGGCAGCCTGGCGATACCGGGGCTTGAACCCCAGACCTTCCGATCGGCAGCCCAGCGCCTTAACCGCTGGAGCCACCACTCCCCACTCTCTCTCAAATACTCTACAAAATCTTGACAACAATGATTACTACAAAAATCCAAGCGAAGAAGCTGCGACACGGGGAACTTAAAAACACAGTATTGTAAGAATAAAACTGGTTATTCACACCATGTGAACAGGATTCAAGGAAAATGACTGTATGTTGCAAGAGACAGTGAGACAATAGAACATATGTTGAAACCTGAAAGCACTGCAGTTAGGTGGTGCAGCAATTTATGTACAACCCAATTTTCCCAAAGAAGTTAGCACATTGTGTAAAATCTAAATAAAAACACAATGCAATGATTTGCAAATCTCATAAATCCATATTCTATTCGTAATGAAACATAGAAAACATATGAAATGTTTCAACTGTGGAAGTTTACTGCTTTAAAGAAAAAATATGGTAATTTTGCAATGGTATCAAAACCATGACCTTTAACCCAGATCTTCATCTTCAGGAAGAGGGTGAAGTCTGCTGGAGCAGAATTTGGCGAGTAGGTGGCTGCAGTTGTGACATGATGTGGATTGTTCTCTGACGATCATCATGTCAAGTCAAGTCAAGTCAAGTTTATTTCTATAGCATTTTTCACAACAGACATTGTCTCAAAGCAGCTTTACAGAAATCAACAGTGAAGGTGAATGGTGTGAATTTATCCCTGATGAGCAGCCATGGCGACTGTGGCAAGGAAAAACTCCCTTAGATGTTATGAGGAAGAAACCTTGAGGGAAACCCATCCTGATTTGGGTGACATCAAGAGATTGATCATAAATCTTTCAACAATACAGAACACTGGAGAGTGAGAACTAACATGAGTACTGAAGTGTAAGATTATAAGTAATGTTCTTTCTACAGTCTTATACAGTCTCTATGGTAATAAGACTAAGAGCTACTGAGCTCAACATTTGTGATCATCACAGATTGGACATTGCATCGGTGTGCATGCTATATACGTGCTGAGCATCAGCGTGGGACGCCTGTCCTGACCATACCACGCTGTAAGCCGTTAGCTATAGAGCGGTATGGCCAAATGCCAGGACAGCATTGCATCGTCACAGTGTGGAAACAAACACACACACACACTATATATATATATATATATATATATATATATATATATATATATATATATATATATATATATATATATATATATATATATATATATAGTGTGTGTGTGTGTTTGTTTCCACACTGTGATTACCTCTTAGCATCGTCACAGTGTGGAAACACACACACACACTATATATATATATATATATATATATATATATATATATATATATATATATATATATATATATATATATAGTGTGTGTGTTTGTTTCCACACTGTGACGATCTGCTGAGAGGTGGCCTGAGAAACTTCTGCTATATATAGACCTGGACCTCGATGCTACCCGACAGCCAGCGGAATGCTAAGAGGTAATGTGCTTATTTTATGAGGGGTATTTAATGGAATTGACTGTTTTTTATTATTCCGGTTGTACTTTATTTTGCTTTTTGTCGTTATTGTCCTTTCGTGATTGTGTTTAGTGTGTGTGAGTGTGGGGTAATTTGATTTGACCATAATGTGGTTTGCTTCTTCTCCAGGTGTCTGGGAGACCAGTTCTAGTGTGAGGGAAAAGTTCCTCTCTGCTTGGTGGTGGATTCCTTCGGTGTGCAGTGGTTGACAGGTGGGGTTGTGGTGTCGTATGAGTGCACTTGTGTTTGCTGTGGATAGGAGATCATTAGTCAGATCCCCAGCCCTGGAGTCCAATCATTCTTGTGTGGTATATGATGTATGATTTTATGTCATTTTAATAGTTCTTAATAAACTGTGTGTATTATACCTCTGTCTCATGTACTGACTCCGCTGTAGAGGAACCTGGGTGCCTTGTGTATGTCTTTATAAATGGTTATCCACGGTAGCTGAGCCCCCGGGGTGGCGTAGTCGGTTTCTACTAGTAACATTCTTAAATCTAGTTCTTACATTTTATTATAAAGTCTTCTATGTCCCAAATTTCACAATTTTCGGGAACAAATTGGATGCACAGGTGTCACATCTGCATCAGATATGGGCATGTTTCTTAGCTAAGCAATATTTCTAAGGTGGAAGAAGCCTGTTTTTGTAACTGGGTTGATATGATTTTTAAAAGACATGTTGGAGTCTAAAATAACTCCCAGGTCTTTTACCGTTAAACTAGTAGTTACAGAACATCCGTCTAAATGCAGGTTGAAATGCTGCAGCTTCTGTGTACTATTTTTTGGGTTGATAAGTGAAATCTTTGTTCTATCAGAATTCAATAATAGAAAGTTATGAATCATCCAGTCTTTGAATTTAATAATACACTCAGTCATCCGAGCTAATTAAACTATATCACCTGGTTTAGATGAGATATATAGCTGGGTATCATCAGCATAACAATGGAAGCTAATTCCATGCCTTCTAATAATATTTCCAAAGGGGAGCATGTATATTGTGAAAAACAGGGGTTCTAGAACTGAACCTTGTGGCACACCATAATTTATTTGCATTAACCTGGATAGCTCTGCATTTAAATTTACAAAATGGTAACGATCAAACAGGTAGGATTTAAACCAGCTCAATGCCTATCGCTGAATGCCGATGTGATTTTGTAAGCAATCTAGGAGAAGATTGTGATCTATAGTGTCAAATGCCGCAATAAGATCTAGTAAAAAAAAAAAAAGAGTTGCTGAACGTTTTTGAAATTTTTTGAGGGTTGAGCTCATTAAAGGTCTTCCTGACTTCTCTTGTCATCTTCAGTGATGTCCTTCTGTTCTTGAAGTGCCACTAAAATCCCTTTGAAAGACTCGTTGCAGCATCGCCGTATGTCAAACGCATGTCATGTCAAACGTCTCTGTGGCAGATTTGCCCGGGTTCACGCAGAATTCACATTTGCTTTATGTTCAATTTAGTTGTCCATCCATAATAAAATCAAGACGTGATAAAGCACGTGGTCAGAATAGCACCAGGTAGTATCATTATTCTCGAAACGTTTTGATACCACAATCTATTGTGTTATTAAACAGTTGGAGAAACATTTTGCAATTTAAAGAACTCTCTGTGCACTAGGGACAAGTTAATACTGTAGAACGTAAGACTGTAGAAAGAACACCACTTATAATCTTATACTCCAGTGCTCATGTTAGTTCTCACTCTCCAGTGTTCTGTATTGTTGAAAGATTTATGATCAAACTCTTGATGTCACCCAAATGAGGATGGGTTCCCCTTTTGAGTCTGGTTCCTCTCAAGGTTTCTTCCTCATTACATCTAAGGGAGTTTTTCCTTGCCACAGTCGCCACGGCTGCTCATCAGGGTTAAATACACATCATTCACCTTCACTGTTGATTTCTGTAAAGCTGCTTTGAGACAATGTCTGTTGTGAAAAACGCAATACAAATAAACTTGACTTGACTTAATAGTGGCAAAAAATCAATTGGGTGGCTTTGATTTCCGGGCCCTTAAGCAGCACTGTGTTTAAAACAGTCATGATTCTGTAATGGAATCACAACATTGATCTCATTAACACCTTCAGAATTCATTGTCTGTGAAAACAGTTTGCCAAGTCATCCACAACTGCAGGCTAAATATTTTTCACATTTATCACCACTCTGTTCCTCAACCACTGCTTGACTGGTCACACCATATTTTAGAGTAAAAGGCAGACATGCTTCCAGACTGTTTTGGCACAGACAAACTTATACTTGATATTTGAACAGATAGCAGTATTCCAATGATGTCTACAAATTCAACATAGTTTTAGACTGATTATATTCTTAGTATCCTAATGAACAAGTATTAGAACATATTTATTTTTGTAGACTTCAAAGCACTTTGTAAGTCACTCTGAATAATGGCACCAAATTCTGTAAATAGAATAGCCTTTATTTGTCACATATACATTACAGCACAGTGAAATGTTGTTCTTCGCATATCCCAGCTTGCTCGGAAGCTGGGGTCAGGGCGCAGGGTCAGCAATGATACGGCGCCCCTGGAGCAAGAAGGGTTAAGGGCCTTGTTCAAGGGCCCAAGAGTGGCAGCTTGGCAATACCGGGGCTTGAACCCCCGACCTTCCGATAAGTAATCCAACGCCTTAAACACTGGAGCTACCACTCCCCTTTAAATGTAAAATTTCTTTACTGTAGGTTTAGTAATTTTTACTATTTATTACGATTCCTAGACTTGTCGGTTTTTTAAAGGTTGATATAGCAAAAAAACTGTCAGTTCCAAAACCACACAATCATTGTCATTTTGACGTCATATTGGTATTATTCCAGCAAAGCCTGTTCTCTGAAATCAACTGCCTAACAAGCTGGAAGATGTGGGGAAAAAAGGGAATTTCATGGAGCTACAGTGTATATTTGACAAATAAAGCTTTCTTCCATGAATCAGCAAACACACACATACCTGCACTGGTAACTGGAATTCTGGGGGATTTTTTTGTCATATGACTCAAACAATTAGAGTCAACTTTATCTTCTGATCTGTCAATATGTGAATGCTGATCTAATGAAACCAGCTGAAGACGCCATCTCTATTGTTTGGGCAAAAGTGTAAACGTTATTATGCAAAAAATAAAACCGCGACTGTAAGACTGTGACAACATTCACCCTTCACGTGATGTTTCGCACTGTGGTAAAAGCTTCCTCTTTCAGTTTACGCAGTTACTTCAAGGTTCTCAAAATCAATCCCAAGAACCTGCCCGAATATCTGTTCCAAAGCAGTACGCTGGGTGAAGAAGTTGATTGTGGTCACATATCGCATACCTGAATGCCCATGTGTGTAATTCTGTTGAGTTGATTTTGTTGAAGTTAAATTAGAGAAGGCGTTGAGGAATCTGTGGGTCTGTGTTTAAGCAAAAATAGATCATGGGTTCACCTCTGATTAAAAAAAAAAGAGTAAATCGGTGATCAGTCAGTCAGTCAAGACTCTTTACTTAATCAACTCAGTTACACTGATCAGTTAATAGAATGATATTAATGAGTCAAACACTGATTTCTATTCAAATGATCATGAAACCAAAACCTTCTTTTGAACTACTTAAAAAAAAAAAAAAAAAGTAATGTAAATGAGGTCACGTGGGTTGTGGTGAGTTCTGGAGTTTCTTCATTGTTTATTCCTCTTTAAATGTTCTGCTTGATGTTGAACTGACGCCGAACTCTATGTTGGTGATCAGTAGATACACCAAGCGCCGATCAGAACGAGTTATTGCGTGTTTGACCAGTTTTTATCTATTTTTGAATAAAAATAAATGACTGATTTTGCCAAATGTAGTTCAGTAAAAAGTTAAATATTTAACTGTAGTAAAATCAAAGTCTCCCAATATGGAAATACTTCAGTAAAACTAGAGAAATGAAAAAAGCTACTTAAGTACAGTAACGACAAATTTCAGGGTTCCATCACTTTTATAGTTTTAACCCCTAATTATGTTTTATATTTTATTATAAAACATATATATACAGTGAAGAAAATAAGTATTTGAACACGCTGCTATTTTGCAAGTTCTCCCACTTAGAAATCATGGAGGGGTCTGAAATCCACTGTGAGAGACATAATCTAAAAAAAAAATCCAGAAATCACAATATATGATTTTTTTAACTATTTATTTGTATGATACAGCTGCAAATAAGTATTTGAACACCTGAGAAAGTCAATGTTAATATTTGGTACAGGAGCCTTTGTTTGCAATTACAGAGTTCAAACGTTTCCTGTAGTTTTTCACCAGGTTTGCACACACTGCAGGAGGGATTTTGGCCCACTCCTCCACACAGATCTTCTCTAGATCAGTCAGGTTTCTGGCCTGTCACTAAGAAACACGGAGTTTGAGCTCCCTCCAAAGATTCTCTATTGGGTTTAGGTCTGGAGACTGGCTAGGCCACGCCAGAACCTTGATATGCTTCTTACAGAGCCACTCCTTGGTTATCCTGGCTGTGTGCTTCGGGTCATTGTCATGTTGGAAGACCCAGCCTCGACCCATCTTCAATGCTCTAACTGAGGGAAGGAGGTTGTTCCCCAAAATCTCGCATTACATGGCCCCGGTCATCTTCTCCTTAATACAGTGCAGTCGCCCTGTCCCATGTGCAGAAAAACACCCCCAAAGCATGATGCTACCACCCCCATGCTTCACAGTGGGGATGGTGTTCTTGGGATGGTACTCATCATTCTTCTTCCTCCAAACACGTTTAGTGGAATTATGACCCAAAAGATCTATTTTGGTCTCATCTGACCACATGACTTTCTCCCATGACTCCTCTGGATCATCCAAATGGTCATTGGCAAACTTAAGACGTGCCTGGACATGTGCTGGTTTAAGCAAGGGAACCTTCCGTGCCATGCATGATTTCAAACCATGACGTCTTAGTGTATTACCAACAGTAACCTTGGAAACGGTGGTCCCAGCTCTTTTCAGGTCATTGACCAGCTCCTTCCGTGTAGTTCTGGGCTGATTTCTCGCCTTCCTTAGGATCATTGAGACCCCACGAGGTGAGATCTTGCATGGAGCCCCAGTCCGAGGGAGATTGACAGTCATGTTTAGCTTCTTCCATTTTCTAATGATTGCTCCAACAGTGGACCTTTTTTCACCAAGCTGCTTGGCAATTTCCCCGTAGCCCTTTCCAGCCTTGTGGAGGTGTACAATTTTGTCTCTAGTGTCTTTGGACAGCTCTTTGGTCTTGGCCATGTTAGTAGTTGGATTCTTACTAATTGTATGGGGTTGACAGGTGTCTTTATGCAGCTAACGACCTCAAACAGGTGCATCTAATTTAGGATAATAAATGTAGTGGAGGTGGACATTTTAAAGGCAGACTAACAGGTCTTTGAGGGTCAGAATTCTAGCTGATAGACAGGTGTTCAAATACTTATTTGAAGCTGTATCATACACATAAATTGTTTAAAAATCATATATTGTGATTTCTGGATTTTTTTTTTTTAGATTATGTCTCTCACAGTGGACATGCACCTACGATGACAATTTCAGACCCCTCCATGATTTCTAAGTGGGAGAACTTGCAAAATAGCTGGGTGTTCAAATACTAATTTTTCTCACTGTATATTACATACTGTACAAGCATATGCTTGTATATGAATATGATTGTATGGATATGACAACAATAAACAGCTCCAAAAATCCACAATTTTAAGGCAAAATAAAGCTAAAGCCATTGGTGAGAATGTTTTATATATAGATTTCCCATAAAAATGAGATGGATGGAAATGTTTATTGTAGTCACGTAGCACATACCTGAATGTCCGGTTTGTTCTGTGTGATCCTGTTGAGTTGTATTTGTTGGAGGATCAGTTCAGTCATTATAAAATAGGTGAATGGCCTTTATTTACTTTCCTTTGGCTACGGTGTAGGAATGGAAGCAGGTGATCACCAGCAGAACCGAATGAGCATTGAAGAACATAGCTGATGGTGACGGTGGGAATTAAGTGAGTAAATGAGAAGAAGACGTCTGGTGGGTATATAAATGGTGATAACAGTGATAAAAACAGTTTTATCATGCAGGAAACTCGTATGTGGCTTTTATCTGTAGCAAACCATACACAACTCTGGTGCACTGGAACAAGTTGTAGCAGAACACGATTTTCATAGATAGAACCATATTTCAAAGTATTAAGTCATCGAGTATCACCATATCAATCATATGCTGAGTGTTGTGTTTTTCTGTACCTGTCAGGTGGAGCATAAGACAGGCATCCTAGCAGATTACCTGTACTGATTTTATATCATTATTATATTATATATACATAGATAAAATTTGGGCTAACGTGCCAGCCTATGGCCGATAAGGCAGGCTCCTTCCCAGGGGTTTTCCAGAGGCTGATATAGCAGCTTTTTGAAGATTCCTGACATGACAACCTCCCAAGCCAAAACCATGTGATAGGCCACACATGACCTGTTTATTCCTCAAAATCACGCCTGAGGTCGACCTTCATGAATAGATCTCTCAAGTTGCCAAAGTGGTGGCCAGTGTTTCAATTCAGAGCCAATGACCAACCATACAGTGCTTCACTTTGAGACCAATTATGCCAGCAAGATGGTCTCGAACACCAAGCTCCCACACATGGCTGACTAGGAGGCCTCTCTAGCCAAGCTTCTGCGTAAAAAAAGCCAATGGCAAGGTATCTCATGCCAAGTTCCTGTCTGAGTCCTGTTCTGTTCATATCTGGCACAAACAGCATGGACTTCCTCATCATGGTTGCACCAGAGCAGCTTGAATGTAGCAATGTTTGTTCAATTGAGTCTGTTTGTTTGCACTCGGAATGACGGTGAACATGAATGTGTGAGCTGTTGAATTCATCTCACGTGATGCCACTCACATCTGCTTCCTTTAGGGGAACATGACACTAAAGAGGGTCTAAAGGGGATTCACGTGTTTATATAATGTTTATAGATTTAGTTTAGAAACTTCTAATACATTACTGTTTCTATATTAACAGTTCAGTAGGGTGTTTGAATGGCTGGGTCACAGACAACACAATGTATTTCAAGACCAGAAAGTGAAAAGTCATCTTTATGCGCCACTTGAGGGCGCCATGTGACGTAAATTCAGTCTCCTTCTAGTAGGTCAGTAAATATGACTCAGCTCATTAGTGTTGATTATTTCATTTTTTTCTACTTTATCTAACTGTGGTTGGGGCATTAACTCTTACTCTGCATGATGAGTTCACACTGCACTTTTCTGTTTAGTTCTTCCTAAAATTCTATTAACTGTAATCACACAGATGATAATGTGTTTATATTTGACTGTATTTACCAGATACCTGTTATACATTTATCCAATTGAGTAAATGCGTGCCAGCAGTTGCAGATTGGTGGGGCTGGGATTTGAACTCAAGACGTTCTGATCAAAAGTCCAACCACTGAGTTACTACTTCCTGGTTGTGAAGGGTGTATGGGGACGTGATTGGTCTGTGTTGCAGATGAACATATTTTATTATTTTCACATAAACACTACATGTGAGTTTATATGTGTGATTTATTTTAAATATACAGTGAGGAAAATAAGTATTTGAACACGCTGCTATTTTGCAAGTTCTCCCACTTAGAAATCATGGAGGGGTCTGAAATTGTCATCGTAGGTGCATGTCCACTGTGAGAGACATAATCTAAAAAAAAAAAATCCAGAAATCACAATTTATGATTTTTAAACTATTTATTTGTATGATACAGCTGCAAATAAGTATTTGAACACCTGTCTATAAGCTAGAATTCTGACCCTCAAAGACCTGTTAGTCTGCCTTTAAAATGTCCACCTTCACTACATTTATTATCCTAAATTAGATGCACCTGTTTGAGGTCGTTAGCTGCATAAAGACACCTGTCCACCCCATACAATCAGTAAGAATCCAACTACTAACATGGCCAAGACCAAAGAGCTGTCCAAAGACACTAGAGACAAAATCCACATGGCTGGAAAGGGCTACGGGGAAATTGCCAAGCAGCTTGGTGAAAAAAGGTCCACTGTTGGAGCAATCATTAGAAAATGGAAGAAGCTGAAAATGACTGTCAATCTCCCTCGGACTGGGGCTCCATGCAAGATCTCACCTCGTGGGGTCTCAATGATCCTAAGGAAGGTAAGAAATCAGCCCAGAACTACACAGGAGGAGCTGGTCAATGACCTGAAAAGAGCTGGGACCACCGTTTCCAAGGTTACTGTTGGTAATACACTAAGACGTCATGGTTTGAAATCATGCATGGCACGGAAGGTTCCCCTGCTTAAACCAGCACGTGTCCAGGCACGTCTTAAGTTTGCCAATGACCATTTGGATGATCCAGAGGAGTCATGGGAGAAAGTCATGTGGTCAGATGAGACCAAAATATAACTTTTGGGTCATAATTCCACTAAACGTGTTTGGAGGAAGAGGAATGATAAGTACCATCCCAAGAACACCATCCCTACTGTGAAGCATTGGGGTGGTAGCATCATGCTTTGGGGGTGTTTTTCTGAACATGGGACAGGGCGACTGCACTGTATTAAGGAGAGGATGACCGGGGACATGTATTGCGAGATTTTGGGGAACAACCTCCTTCCCTCAGTTGGAGCATTGAAGATGGGTCGAGGCTGGGTCTTCCAACATGACAATGACCCGAAGCACACAGCCAGGATAACCAAGGAGTGGCTCTGTAAGAAGCATATCAAGGTTCTGGCGTGGCCTAGCCAGTCTCCAGACCTAAACCCAATAGAGAATCTTTGGAGGGAGCTCAAACTCCGTGTTTCTCAGCGACAGGCCAGAAACCTGACTGATCTAGAGAAGATCTGTGTGGAGGAGTGGGCCAAAATCCCCCTGCAGTGTGTGCAAACCTGGTGAAAAACTACAGGAAACGTTTGACCTCTGTAATTGCAAACAAAGGCTACTGTACCAAATATTAACATTGACTTTCTCAGGTGTTCAAATACTTATTTGCAGCTGTATCATACAAATAAATAGTTTAAAAATCATACATTGTGATTTCTGGATTTTTTTTTTTAGATTATGTCTCTCACAGTGGACATGCACCTACGATGACAATTTCAGACCCCTCCATGATTTCTAAGTGGGAGAACTTGCAAAATAGCAGGGTGTTCAAATACTTATTTTCCTCACTGTATATTATATAGACGTCCCCTTTTACAACTTGTTCTGTTAGACTACATAAAACAGAAAAAAATAAATTAAATAGCATATAATGTAGATAAGTTATGCTGTGCCACACCAGGACATTTACAGAATTTTCCCTAAGCCACTCCTGTGTTGTCTTGGCTGTGTGCTTATAGTCGTTGTGATGTAGAAGGTGAATCTTCAGCCCAGACTGAGGTCCTGAGCAGTGTGGAACAGGTCTTTAATGCTTTAATTCAGCTTTCCCTCAAACCTGACTAGTCTCCCAGTCCATGCAGAAGAAAACCAATCCAACAGCTTGATGCTTCCACCATCATGCTTCACTTGGGATTGTTTTGGGTAATTGAGAAGCGTTGCCTTGTTTCCTCCAAACATAAAGTTTAGAAATGAGGAAAACAGTTCAAGCTTGGTTTCCTTGGACAGGAGAATTTCATTCCCCACAGTCTGAGAGTCCTTTAGATGAGAGTCCTCCATGAGAAAAAACTTCCATCTAGCCACTCTGCCATAAAGCTAAGATCGATTGAGAGCTGCAGTGATGGTTGTCCCTTTGGAACTTTGTCCCATTTCGGGAGTTTAGTCTGGTTTTTGGTCGCTTGTACATTTTTCACTTTTCATTCATTTGCATTTACATGTACATTTCTGGAATGCTGTTTTAACTTTGTGGGGTACTAAGTGTAGATTTATAAATAAAAATAATAATTTGAACTATTGTAGTATCAGATTTCAAACCAAGCCATTAGGGATGTACAAGCCAGTTCACTCACACCGGTCCCAAGCCCGGATAAATGGGGAGGGTTGTGAGAGATTAAGATGGTTTGGACATGTGCAGAGGAGGGACATGGGGTATATCAGTAGGAGCATGCTGAGGATGGAGCCACCAGGAAAAAGGAGGTCAAAGAGGAGGTTTATGGATGTGGTGAGGGAAGACATGCAGGTAGTTGTTGTGAAAGAGGTGGATGTAAAGGACAGGGGGGTATGGAGACGGATGATCCGTTTTGGCGCCCCCTATTGGGAGCAGCTCAAAGAAGAAGAAGAAGAAGTATCAGACTTCAATATAAAAAAAACTGAAATTAGTGAATGGGTTCTGATTACTTTCTGAATGCACTGTATATTAACCCTGAAGCACAAACAATGCTTCTATACTTACAAGTACTTAGCTACTGGGATGGAATCGGAGCAGCCGAGTACTTGTAAGTGTAGAAGCATCAGAGCGTCAAGGAGGCATTACATTTATTTTTAGTAGTTGGAAGGTCCCTTCTCCAAATTGTCACAGATTACATCTAGCAGCCCGCATGGCTTATGGTCAAATAATAATTCAAAAGGGAAAATTCGAGTCAGGTTTCCCAGTTCTGTGCATCATGATTTTGAGGGTTCGAATAAATCGCTGAGCTAAGCCATTTATTTGCGGAAAAGAAATGCTCAGATCACCCACTCATGGGAAAGAAAAAATACATGAGTGGTAGAATGAGAGAAAAGAAGAGGGGTGTGAGTCTTAGGCACTGGTCTTAGAGGAATAGATCCACAATTTCGGGTATCAGAGGTGGTGGGAGCTTTCAGCAAGAGGAAGGAGACACATGACAAGTTTACCAGATAACTGGCTTTATTTAGTATTTTCTTACATTTTTCAGTCCTGTACTTCACACACATCTCTGATCACACACACACACACACACACACACACACACACACACACACACACACACACACACACACACACTGCTGTCCTGGTCTTTCTCTATGTCTTTTTTCTCCCTACGTTTATTCTCTTTTCTATTTAAGCAGATTGCAAACAGATGTGTGATTCTGTGGTTCCTCAGCGTGCCATGGATAAACCCCTCTTTCACCGGTGACGAAACTCTGACGAAGCAGCGGACTTCACAGCGGAAAAGCACATTATCTCAATGACAGAAACAGATGGTCCTCAGCTCATTCACGGGCCAGACTGTCAATAGAGAGTTCTACTGCCAGGTTTGAAGGCGTCTGAGGGAGGACATTTAGGGAAAGCGACCGGATCTGTGACGCAGCTTTCAAAAATCTTGGAGAACTTACCGCAGATCATCGATAGAGGTAGGCAGCCTCAAATCCTTCTGTCTCTTCATGTAATCCCTGACAGACTCGATGATGTAGAGATCAGGGCTCTATTACTTCCAAGACTGAGTGTTCTTCACTACACTGAAGTGGTATGACATCACTGATAACAAAGACTCTCAAATGAAGTCTTGAATGAATCCCCCCTAAACACCACGTGTGACTTTATATATGTGATTTATTTTATATATATTATATAGACGTCCACTTACACAACCTTCACTGTGTCTACATTAATACACAGAAATAAACAATACACAATAACATCTTATAATACAGTCATTATTTATTGATTTTAATTCTTTTACAGGTTTTTATTGAATATAATCAAAGTCTTTTACTGTATTGGTGCCTGATTAGAAACTCACATTAATTATAGAATGGAGAAAAAGAAGGAAAAAGAAGAGATGATAGCAGAAGAACTTTTGAGAAGATTTAGAAGATGCTAGATGTACTATATAAATATATAAATGTACCTGTGTGTCTGCAGAGTCTAAGAATAAATCAGATAAAAGATCCTGAGCTCAATTTATGATTTAATATAAAATGTAAAAAAGATTCTCCCTGCTGAACTACAGAAAAAGTGAATTCTGTATGAATATGAATTATTTATTAGAGAGAGGAGATGGATGGAGATGGAGATAAAGATGGAGGTGAAGATGGAGGTGGAGATGAAGATAGAGGTAGAGATGAAGATGAAGGTGGAGATGAAGATAGAGATGGAGGTAGAGATGAAGATGGAGGTGTAGATGGAGATAAAGATGGAGGTGGAGATGAAGATGGAGGTGAAGATGAATATAGAGATGGAGGTAGAGATGAAGATGTAGGTGGAGATGGAGGTGGAGATGAAGATAGAGATGGAGATAGAGATGAAGATGGAGGTGGAGATGAAGATGTAGGTGGAGATGAAGATGGAGGAGGAGATTTAGGTGGAGGTGGAGAAGTTTTGTTCAGGATCTGGTCAATACTTTCCATGCCTTTCTGCACCCACTCGAGTTCAGGATCTACACACACACGACGGTTGTCCTTCATCAGGGTGAAGCTGCAGATTAGAGAGAAGATGTACATCAGTGTAGAACTGCAATAAAATCAGAAAATCTCACACACACACACTCCAAACCTCCACCATTATATACAGTTATATTATATTACACACAATTATACAATAATAATGCACATGAAAATGATCACTTTTTATTATTATTCATTACAATCAATAAAAAGAACAATGAGGAGGTGAAAACTTACATGACTCCAGGTTTTGTACACTGACGGTCTGTTACTTTATACCCTGTAATGACTCTAAAAGGGATTGGACTCTCATAGTAACCAAAACAGCATGTTGCTGGTTCATTTGAGTCTGTAAGAAAACATTTCCACATTCAGTTCTGTGATTAAATATTCAATAATTTGATATTAAACACTTTTATATTCAGTATAAAATGCAGGTCTGATGTATCTGTTAAACTGTTTCTGAATCCTGGATCCTGATTGGTTGCCAGGTGTTGATTAATTCTGTAGAACAGCAGCTCTGACAGTAGTGCAGGTTTATACTGTATTAATGCTCTCGTTCTGATACGTTTCTATAGCAACAGTTCAGTCACATTGACGTGTACAGCAGACGCTCCACATACACGTATTTTTATGTATAAAATGATGGAAGGAGTCTCCAGTGTCAACACTGTTTATTTTATTTTGCTGTGGTTTAGATAAAATAAAGAATCTTGGTAAAATAATCAACTTCAGACTGTAACAGTAACTTGTCTTCATCACGCTGCTCCATCACTCAGTATTTTACTGTAAACACTGAATATTTTTATAACTGTTACTGCTGCTATTATTACTACAGCAAATACTATTAATAATAATAATAATAATAATAATAATAATAATAATAATAATAATAATTAATATCATTATTATTATTAATAAATATAAAAAACTAAATCTGATCTTACTCTGGGCCGTTGTAAAAGACTGAAGGCAGGTGAGAACCAGCAGAACCAGCAGGAGACCACGAGAGATCATGACTGATGACGGTGATGATGATGATGATGATGGTGGTGGTGATGTTGATGATGTTGATGATGGTCACGATGTGAGCAGAATAATATTAATGCAGATCCCCTTCAGTTTATATAGCTGTTCCAGGAGGGTGTGTGTGTGTGTATGTGTGTGTGTGTGTGTGTGGGTAGAGAAAGTGTGTGTGAGAGAGAAAAGAAAATTCCAGTTTGAGTAAGAATCTAAATAAGACCACAGCTGTGGATGTTACGTTCCCAGCTTGGCTAGGCCTAGGGGAGTGAGGGAACAATAATTATTTAGTTGGTGTGGGTTGTTTGTGTAAAATAGGACTAGAGATTAGAGTAGTTATTGCTTTAATGGTCAAGTGAAGTGGTGTCACAAGCAGAACTTTCAATGTGTTCCATGGGAGTCAAGAAGACGAGACTCACACCAGGAACAGAACACGACAGTGCCAAAGAAATTAACATGGAAAAAAGGACTACTGCAGGCTGTATTTTTAAAGCTTAACCTGACTAACAAACAGCAACAGACTAGCAGACTACACCAGGCTACGCTACCAGAAAAATACAAGGGGTCGCATCTGCCCTCTAACCAGGGTGTCTAAATAAAGGTGATGCCTACGTGGTGGAATGTAGGTGCACTCACGTTCTTACCTGTTCTCAAACCAGGTGAGATAGCAACCAGGTGAGCTAGATTAACAGGCCAATTAGCAACCAGGCTAACTAGCAACCAGGCCAACTAGCAACCAGGCTAACTAGCCCCCATGCTAACTAGCAACCAGTTCTCTGTCTCCTCTTTCTATCCTCCAGCAGGGCTTTAGGGTTAAGGTTAGGTTTATAGGTTAAGGTTAGGTTTATGGGTAAGGTTAATGGTTTAGGTTTAGATTTATGGGTTAGGGTTTGGGTAAATGAATATAAAAGAGGCGGAATTAAGTTCTTCAACGCAGCATGCCTTTTTTCACGACATCCTTTTTTACTCAGATATAAAAATTCTTTTCTCATCCCCCGGGATTCTTTTTCTTTTTTATTCTATTTTATTTATATAAATATATACAGTACAGACCAAAAGTTTGGACACACCTTCTCATTCAAAGAGTTTTCTTTATTTTCATGACTATGAAAATGGTAGAGTCACACTGAAGGCATCAAGGGCTATTTGACCAAGAAGGAGAGTGATGGGGTGCTGCGCCAGATGACCTGGCCTCCACAGTCACCGGACCTGAACCCAATCGAGATGGTTTAGGGGTGAGCTGGACCGCAGAGTAAAGGCAACAGGGCCAACAAGTGCCAAGCATCTCTCGGGGAACTCCTTCAAGACTGTTGGAAGACCATTTCAGGTGACTACCTCTTGAAGCTCATCAAGAGAATGCCAAGAGTGTGCAAAGCAGTAATCAAAGCAAAAGGTGGCTACTTTGAAGAACCTACAATATGACATTTTTCAGTTGTTTCACACTTTTTTGTTATGTATATAATTCCATATATGATTCCACATGTGGTAATTCATAGTTTTGATGCCTTCAGTGTGAATCTACAATTTTCATAGTCATGAATATAAAGAAAACTCTTTGAATGAGAAGGCGTGTCCAAACTTTTGGTCTGTACTGTATATATATATATATTATTTTTTTTTTCACTCCAAATATATAATTTCTGATCGTGTCCTTCATTATGGCTTTTCCTTGCTTGTATGAATTGTGTGCATTATTTCCAGGTTTCTTTCTAAATGGGTTAAAAGGGAAACTGAAGTTTGCCCCTTTATTAACGCAGGCACTAGGGTCAATTGTGCTGTGACTTGAGAAAAGAAATAATCCCATCAGACCTGTCGTTATACAAAATGCAAATTGCCATCAAATATGACGCCTAGGTTGCGAAGCTCGTTTTTTATAAATTCTGGTGCGAGACCCCTAAGGGTAAAATTAGGCTGCTCCAGCCTACGAAATAGTATAAATTCACACTTATTGTCATTACGATTTAGAAAATTACTAGCCAGCCAACATTTAATGTTAGTTAAACAACCGGACAGGGACTGGAGCATGAATCTGTGTCCAGTGAATCTGGTTTTAAAGGAACATATAATTGGATGTCATCAGTAAAGAAGTGGAATGAGATATTGTGTTTTCTAATGATATTACCCAAAGGTAGCATATTTAGGGAGAACAACACCGGGCCAAATATCGTTCCCTGTGGTACACTGTAGGGTTGAGGGACGCTCGTGGATGAGATGCCACCCCATCTCACAGAAAAACTTCTATTTGAATTGTTATACATGAACCTATCAAACACTGTACCCCAAATTGTTTAGCCGAGAGATGAAAATGTTATGATCTATGGTGTTTCTATTTTTATTTAGATTTGTTCAGGGTTTTTTTGCAGCATGTTCATATTTCTAACTTGTATAATTTTGACAGAATATATATTTTTTATGGAGAGCTAAATATTTTAAGGTATTTAAAGTTTAAGTTTATTTATTCTGGAATAATATTTCTGTCTTTTTTCATCCTGCATTTAGACGGTTGTTCTGTAACTACTAGTTCAACAGTAAAATCACCTGGGAGTTATTTTAGACAGCAACTTATCTTTCAAATATCATATCAACCAAGTTACAAAAAC
Source organism: Silurus aristotelis (assembly GCF_946808225.1). Lineage (NCBI taxonomy): Eukaryota > Metazoa > Chordata > Actinopteri > Siluriformes > Siluridae > Silurus > Silurus aristotelis. Next base: position 32,622,812 of record NC_139578.1, read on the forward strand.
AGCCTTCTTTCACCTTAGAAATATTTCTAAGTTAAGAAACATGTTGTCTGTATCCGATGCAGAGAAGCTCGTCCATGCGTTCATGACCTCCAGAATAGACTACTGTAATGCATTACTAGGTGGATGTCCTGCATCATTAATAAACAAGCTTCAGTTAGTCCAGAATGCAGCAGTTAGAATTCTCACAAGGTCAAGAAAATATGACCACATAACCCCAATCTTATCGTCCCTACACTGGCTTCCTGTTAAGATTTGAATAGACTACAAACTACTGCTACTCACTTATAAAGCACTAAATGGTTTGGCTCCCATGTATCTATCCAGTCTTTTAACACGCTACAATCCGTCACGCTCCCTGAGATCTCAAAACTCTGGGCTTCTAGTAGTTCCTAGAATAGCAAAGTCCACTAAAGGTGGTAGATCATTCTCACATTTAGCTTCTAAACTCTGGAATAGTCTTCCTGACAGTGTTCGGGGCTCAGACACACTCACCCAGTTTAAGTGTAGATTAAAAACATATCTTTTTAGCAAAGCCTACACATAACACACATAACACACATCACATCACAACCTTGTGCTCCAGAACATCTGATCACATGCACATTATCAACTTGTGCTGTTAATATCATGAACAGCAGCTACGCTAATTCCTCTCCACTGCTTCTCTTTCTCTCCCCATCCCGAAGCCTCCTGAGGTTTGGCCAGATACAGTCACCTCCCACCTCGTGATGATTACGGACCTTTGAAGAAGTAGATGCCGAACTCGCAAACATCCCGAACCATCTAGAACCATCTAGAGACGTACCAGTGCCATTTGGATCCCACTACATGTGGAGTTTGGACATTGGACCTCCTGGAGTGTTTAAAGGTTCTGGCATGGAGAAGCTGATGCTGGATCTGTGATGATCACAAATGCTGAGCTTATAAAACTAGGAGCTACTGACCATATAGACTGTATAAGACTGCAGAAAGAACACCACTTATAATCTTATACTCCAGTGCTCATGTTAGTTCTCACTCTCCAGTGTTCTGTATTGTTGAAAGATTTATGATCAAACTCTTGATGTCACCCAAATGAGGATGGGTTCCCCTTTTGAGTCTGGTTCCTCTCAAGGTTTCTTCCTCATATCATCTAAGGGAGTTTTTCCTTGCCACAGTCGCCACGGCTGCTCATCAGGGATAAACACACACCATTCACCTTCACTGTTGATTTCTGTAAAGCTGCTTTGAGACAATGTCTGTTGTGAAAAGCGCAATAGAAATAAACTTGAGTTGACTCTTTTTTAATTCATATTTATGTTAAAAAAACATTCAGTTTTAGTGTGTTCAATAAATGTTTTTCCTGTTCGGCCCATGACTTAAATTGTGCTTTGAGTTTTGGCCCCTTTGCCCTTTTGACACCCCTGCTCTAAAAGGATCAAAACAGCTGGGCAGCCACGATCTCTTGTGAGCATTATATGATTGTGAATCTTTAATAGGGCAGACTCGGTGCTATGACGTGTTCTAAAACCAGGTTGAAATTTATCCAGAATTTAATTTAAATTTAAAAATGGTTGTAATTGATAAAAATACAAGTTTCTCTAGTGTTTCAGAGAGGAAAGGGACGTGTGAAATGGGTCTGAAATTAGCTAAAACAGAAGGGTCAAGGTGGGGTTTTTTAAGAGTGGACTGATGACAGCATGTTTAAAAGCATCTGGCACATACTTAAGACAATCATTAAAAAGGCTACAAGGCAGAGACCCGTGCAACTGAAAACCTCTTTTAGTAGTCTTGTCAGTACTACATCTAGAGGAGATGATGTTGGCCTTAAGGGTAAAACCATGTCTGAAATAGTGGAGAGAGAAACGGGTTCGAAATATCAAAAAACAGCTGAGCACAAAGGAGCCATAACGCTCTCAGGTACCTGTCCTATGAGGTCCCGTCTCACTGACTTGATAATTCATGAATGTTTCACAACAGTCTTTGGATTGTTGGGCTCTCTCAACAATGTTTTGCTCTTTGAGAGGCAGCATAATATAGTGCATTTCTTAGTACAATTAATTTACGTATAGTACATAAAGCTGAGTCAGCTATTAGTCAAGGAGAGTCATTTGGTGATTTAAGTCCATCCCTCTTGTGTCTAGGCATCCTTACACATGTACGTTTCTAGTGTTGCCCTTGTGGGGCCCGCCCAAACTCATTTCTAGGTTTTTTGTTTGAATTGTATTTACACACACACACACACACACACACACACACTGGTTTCTTGTTTTGTATTTTATGGTGCCCTCCCGATTGGACCTCAATTTAAGTAATTTTATATCATTTGGGCAACATTTTTCAGTATCAAAACCTGACCTATTACACACAAAAATGTACACATTCTGACTTGATGGTTGTTTAGACAGGTATCTTAGATGAGATTAATTGCAGCCCCCCATATGCTATTGAATATCTCCACTTTCATGATTTTCTAAGAATGAATTTCTTGCTCATACTTTTGTTCTGTATTTCAGGCAACAAATAAGCAGGCCTGTCCCATGGCAGCAGAGTATGAGATGTTCCCTGATCTGATTTCCCAACCAAATTCACATAATCATGATGCTAACACACAGGTAATGGAATAATGTAGGAACTGTCTTCGCTGTTTATGTGGACTTGTGCACTATGTGGTCACATAACCAAGACAGGATGTTGTTGATATTGGTATTTTGATTTTAATACCAGTCAGGGCTTACTCACTTATATTGAAGGCACATAGCAGTTGTAGTTAGCCCCCACATGTAGGTAGCCCCCCTAAAGCCAGTAACGCTTAGTGTTTATTTTGAATTTCTTATTTGTACTTTTTCTTTTAAAAAAACACATTGATCTTAAATTGGGAGATCAGCCATGTGTCTCAAACCCATCTCTGAGTGTCTGACTTTGTTATTTTGTTTTCGGATTTGTTAATGTGTGTAACAGTTACTGCACACAATCAGAAGGTTGGGCCCTTGAGCAAGGCCCATAACCCTCTCTGCTCCAGGGGGTGCTGTTTTACAGAAGAGCCTGTGCTTTGACCTCAATGTCCTTACAAGCTGGTGTATTTTGGGAAAATAAGGAATTTCATAGTGCTACAGTGGATGTTTGACAAATAAAGGCTTCTGCAAACACACACACACACACACACACACACACACACACACACACACACACACACACACACACACACACACACACACAGAAAACAAGCACCATGAATTGAGCTGGCGGCATAAGGCTGGGAAGGAGTCATCAATAGAAATAAAAATAAAAAAATACAAAAACAAAGCCCCGGCCAACCGGACTCGTACACAATCAATTCACACGACACACGTGCTGCCACCATGCAGCACATTCCTGAGACCGGCCAACCAGGGGACCAAACAAAAACAACACGGGAGAAACAGCAATTGACTTAAATCTAAAACAGAAAAACAAAAATTAACAATACATCATACGCTTTAAAACAATAAACATTTAAAACCATGGTTACCAACTGCACACATTTATTTAATTAAAATATGAAATCATTTACCTCCATTGGCAGAAAGCAGATATAACAATCAGTTGATGTTCAAGCATTTATCCAGATTGGAATCAAAACACATTCCCAAAGAGAAATACAAATAAAACCTTTCATGCCATCTTATTTTTAAAAAATAAGACAAAGCCCATATATTAACCTACACCAGCAGCTGTCAACAAACACAGTCAGCATTGCTTAATTTATCTGCATCTAAAAAATAAAATAAAAAATTCCCATACAATCAAACTAAATCCCTCTAAATAAACAAATTAAACTAACTAAAGCAACACACTTGGCCTACATCCTCTGGGGCGAATTGAAACACACCCAAACAAAGCAGCACTATATCCCATGTGCTATCAAAACAAGGTCCACATTTCGAGGCTTCTTGCCCAGTGACTGCTTAAAAAGTCTTGGAATAATTAGCCAACCACACCCCCACTGATAGGCACTTGCCTGGCTACATTCGTACTGTGTGCTGTCTTCAACTGCTGACTCACGGACACTTGTGTCTCCTGACACGCCCTGACTTACAGACAAAGAAAACACAAAACACAGCGTATTTTGATGCAAAATAATTTGGTTTATATGAAATTACATGTTCATTTGAATTCTGGATTTATTTACACTTATTACTGTACGGTTTTAAACTCTGATACTCCATGTTTATTCAAGGTTCTTGAAAACTAGCAGCTTGGATTTATTAAGTGTGCGTATGAAAATTCTTTACTGCCCCTGTGGTGGTGGGCAGCATGTTCTTCTGCAGCTTGTTCTCTGCACCAGTGCACTAGAGCTGTACATGCTGTAGGTAAAAGCCACATATGAGGTTCCTGACTGATTAAACTCTTCACCACTCTTGACCACTTATAACCTCAAATTGCTTCCCAGAATCTCAGCATACTTCCCCTCCCTTCAAATTACTTTTGATCTAACGTTGACTGCAAAGCATGTCTCAATCTCAAAAACTAGGTGTACAAGGAGTGGGCGAAAGACATCTTCAACCAATTCTGAAGGAAATTCCCACTCTGACCTGAACACCAGGTCACCTTAAAATTTTCCGTAGATATGAAAACAATATACAGTTAACGGTATCACAAAACATAAAACAAACCAAAAACATATAGTTTACAAAGAAAAGTTCTAACATAGGTAAGAAAAGGTAAGAAAGCTTACGAAAAGGTCAGTGCCACCACGAATGGTGGGTTTGGGCAAAGCAGTGCATCCAGCTAGGCAATTGTGTTCAGCGTTCAGTATTCAGTGGCCACAGGCTTCACACACAATTTCCAGGATATCAAGTGTTTCCCAGCAAGTGGTGCACTTGTAGCCAAGGCTATAACCTCCATCATAGCGATGCGATGCACAGGTAGCCAGATGTAGCTTGCAAAGTCGGGGTTGGTCCAGTTATTACCCACACAACATTATGAAACTTTCAGACAAGACAACATGGGGGCAGGAGAGGAAGAGGTAAGTCTCAGACACTACCTTCTAGACTCCACTCATCTGCAGTACTACTGTGTGTAGTCTCATAAACCTGGGAAAACAAGGCTCTATACATTCATGTTAGATGTGTTACATCACTTGATGTTTCAGTTTGAAGGTACTCTAGTGCAACTGATCTGCTATCATATTACCTTGTGTAACCATGAAACCCTCTATTTTGTGTGACAAAATAACTAATATATTTATTTATCTATACCAGATCTTATATTGTTGGACGAACAACTTTAGGCATTGAATATGTGTGTTGTAAATGAATCTTAGTTCGCTTCATAATTAATATCTGCATAATCTGCTCTATTTCCTTTATTTCAACGATAACATAAGCATTCATTGAAAAGGTTCTGCGTCTCCAAATTTGTTCTTACTTTTAAAAAATTGCTTATATTTTTCCGAGCACTTGTGTGGGGTCTTTTCTGTACTGAAGTACTGCTCTATCTACTGGGTTTATTACTATATTTATCATGCCACATCTTTCAGTTGTTAGCTCTGGGGCAGATATTATCACACTTTAGTCAGTTTTTTGAAATATGACGACAAGTAATTGACTGGCCAAAGTATTTAGGGTTGCCAGGTGTCTCATTGTGATTGTCGATGCCTTCAGATTTGTGAAGGCAGCTGCTTTTATTGCTCGATAACCTGGTGGCATGCGTGCCCTTCTCCAACTTATCAAGTGCAATTCTAAAGTATGTAATTAGTTGGTTTTTCTATTCTTGTGGTTGCTGCATCAACACAGCCGAAGCAAATCTATTTCTTTCAGAGACAAAGTTCTGTAATTACTATATAAAATGAGTCAGTGTAACACTTGAATTGATCAGTCGGTTTTATCATGTGCTTTTTATACAAAGTCACATATCCATGGTCTACTGACCTGCTATGCCAAGGAATGACAGCATTTGTTTAAAAGTTTATGGTTTTAATGCTTTTATCCACAACAAAGGGCTAACAATATTTTTTATGGCGTTGTGCCTCAAGTACTCTTCCGAGGTATTCTCCTTTTAGTTTACAGCATTGTAGCTTCTTTTTACCCACAGTATGCTCATTCTTTGTTATTAGTTCTGACACAAAATAAACGAGTTAACTGTCAAAGTACATTAGCAATCAGTTTGTAATTTGAAATGTTTAAAATTGATTTTACAATATCTTTGTGATAATCTAGAGTCTAGAGTGTAAATATGTAAATGAGAATGTGAATGCAAACAGAAATTAATTGTTCATGGCTTTTATTGCTAATATTTTTATGATGCTATACCTTTTTGATTTTCCTTCCATCACTATTTATAGGGAGAATTCATATTTATATAGGACTTTGACTAATCCTGCTGATTTCACTAGTCTACTTGCTGTTTGATCTTTAATTGTTCTGTTACTTGTTTTAAAAGTCTCTCTGGTTCTTGATCAACTGATCCTTCTATCTTACTATACTAGAACCTGTATGTGTGCTTACTAATCATTTCTGAAATATCCTAAAAGCTTCCTATCGAGTGATAAGTGAATGTACAGCTTATTTGTAGGCCTTCATTCCCCTTCCTGATCTACTTCCCTGACCATTAGCCCTAAATCTTATGATTTAAAATTACGCTCGATCATTAAGGTAACATATGGAACAGCCTTTTGCAGTTGATACAGTTCTTGTATTTGTCAGGCAGCTCTACAGTCATTTCTTGTTGTCACAATAGTAGGTCAAATGTTTCCTATCTTTTCAATGTCCATTTTGATGTTTTTCCAAGAGCGTTTCATACTCTTCATTTCTTCCTCCTTTATCATATTTTAAAGTGAAATGCCAGGGATCACTTGTTTCTCGACAGTCGGGGCACATGTGCTCTAACCAGAGTTTCCTGGTAAATGTTTTTCCACAATGCTGACGCACTTTTTTCCTTAATTTCCAGACAGTATCCATCCAGCCAGTCTAGTGTGTTCTGTCCATCTTCCGATTCAAGTATTACATAGTAATGTTCTAACGATTTTGGAAGTGTGACTCATGATCTTGTAGGCCCACTGTGAACCTTTGTGCCAAGTTTGTGGGTTTTTTTCTCTGAGAGAAGCTTATAGTTTTCATTGCTTTACGGGAGAATGCTGGAGATTGTGAATTTTGGGTCCCTCAAAAAGATGCAGCCATCAGCTGTTTTCATCCCCTGGAGCTTCCATCTCCTCTTCTCCAGGCATCTTGCAGATTTTGAATGAACTGAGGTATTCCTTCACCATCTTCCTGGATCCACCTTGATTGGGCATGGTATTCTCTTTTTCCACAGCCTGGAACTGTTGTCATATTTAGTCAGCACATCCAATCTTCTGATTTGTGCTGAGTCAACCAGTTCCAGGATAGTGATCCATTTCTAAACTTTTTTTTCTTCTGAACTTTTTCAATTTTCTGGGGCTTGTTGTCCTCAAGATTGCTGACATCGACGTGGCGTCTTCTTGATACCTGTTTTTATCATGCCCAAACGAAACTTAATTCTTAGAAAGGTTTTCCATATGACCTGCGATGCCCGTGGGGCCTTTCTGATCAGGGAAGAATCACACCGCACACAGCAAATGTTCTTCTTCAGTTTATTGCAGGCAGCAGACACACACACATATATATATATATATATATATATATACACACAGAGGAGAGAAAGCTGACCAAAAGTTGTTTTCTGTTTAGACAAGAGGACAGAGCCAGATAAAGACCATACATACTAACATCGTACATATTCTATAGACAGTAAAGCAAGCTGTTCCCTGTTTTGCTAATCTTTTCTATTTTTGTATTATATCCTTCTATTTCCTTCTCTCTTTTCCCCTGCATTTTATTTTCTTTCTTTTCTTTTTAAATCTAATCTATTTATTTTTTCTTATCTAAAATTCATTTTATTACACAGATACTTGTTAACTTCCTCCTGCCTTTGCAAATCTAATTTTGTCCAACATTTCCTTGTATATATCTATTATTAATTTATTTTGTATTTTTGTATTTTTTTTTTTAGTAAAATTTTTATTTTTAGACAAGCAATGTATATACCGTATTTTTCGGACTATAAGTCGCTACTTTTTTCCTACGTTTTGAACCCCGCGGCTTAAACAACGAAGCGGCTAATTTATGGATTTTTCCTGGGTTTTTCCCGGTTTCACAAACTTCGAACCAAAAAACTGAGCGACAAAACATTAGACCAATGAAATTTCCGAACGGAAACGAAAAAACGCACCTCACCCGTGTTCTGAGCTGCACGGCATCGGGAGAAAAAAACTTTTTTTTTTTTACGCACGACTGTCAGGGATCACCCTGCTTCTTCTCCGGTGCGCGCCCCGCCCGCCCGGAGCGCTTCGCCATCATACTGATTCCACACACCTGTTCCTCATCACCCTCACAGCTATATAAACGCCTCACTCACACCACTCCATTGTCCGTTATTGTTTGTGTTTGGACTCTGAGGGTGTTCTATGTTTTCTACGTTTGCTTTTGTTTAGTGTGCATTAAAGTCTGTTTGCTGTGCCCCGGCTTCCGCCTCGCTCACTTACGCCTGACAACGACGATGCCAAAAGATAAACTCCCGAGAGAAATACTTGTGAAAGGAAGGAGGAAGACAGTGAACAATGACTTTCTTGATGGGCTGCTGTTTAGATAAAAGCCGTTGTAACGCGTTGAGGCTGGGTGAAGGGAGAGCTCACTAACACCAGTTACAACACAAATCATATACATTTACATTTACATTTGCGGCATTTAGCAGACGCCCTTATCCAGAGCCACGTACAAAAGTGCTTTAAATCTCTAGTAATGAATAAATCTACACTGGTATGCAAGATTACAAACTTAATATAAATATAACTCAAATTCTACAAACTTGGAAAGTGCTAATTTAGGTATGGATATATAAGCACAGACAGGTTTCCGAAACTCGTCCTTTTTTTTATTTTTCTTGGCAACAGCGTTACGGTTTAGTCAAAGAAACTTAGAAATGAGCATCAGAAAATAATAAGGACATATTCCTCGTCTTGAACGAGGAATTGATCCTTTCACTCGTCAAGCCAGACCTATTTAACCTGCACAGTGGTTGCACCGAATCATGTTCTTCACACACATAAATAGCCGTCACCCCGATACTTCCTTTCACACACACATTCACACACGTACCCTTTCTATACCACAAACCAGCCCATTAGCCGCCAAGTTATACCCAACCGGGTATCCTTACTTTTAGACCATATGGGAAAACTCCCCACACCGGGACTTGAACCCGGACCTCCCAGGCAATAACCTCCGGTATCCGGTATTAGCAATTCATAAAAGTATAGCGCTTTTAACAATGAACATTGTCTTTAAAGCAGCTTTACACAGACACTGTGGTGATTAAAAGTGAATCTGTTCTTTATAAGAATCTATCTCTTCACAACACAGTAGCCAACGTGGTTATTTTCCACCATCACCATCAGCCATGTTCACCAAAACTCATTCGGTTCTGCTGGTTCTACTGGTCATCACCTGCTTATATTCCAACACAGTAGCCGAAGATACGTTCAACAAAAGCCGCCCACTTTTTGTTCCATTTTAAACACATAGACTGAACACACGGATTCCTCAACGCTGCAAATCTCGACAACCTTCTTTACACGACCTACAACAGATCCGTCTCAACAGGATCACACAGTACAACTACACACCATACAATCACCTGGAGGTTCAGGTATGTGACACGTGACTACAGTCAACATTTCCTTTCAGTTCACTACTTAAAAACAGATGTTTGGGTACATTCATGTGCAGACTGATCTCAACAACCTTAACCTAAATGAGTCATTTCCAGACCACCTCATGTTAAATACACAGGAAACAGTTCCCGGTCTGGGTTTTTTTTCATAATTATTTTTACTTAATTATGTCTTCAGCCAGCTGCATGAAATCAGCATTCACAAATCAGGAGACAGAGTTCACGCTCATTGGTTTGTGTAAATTACATAAATCCCAGAAAATTCCAACTCCCACTGTATATTTGTGTTTTCTGATTTATAGAAGGGGGTTTCATTTGACAAATACACACGCATGTGGCGCATGCGGCTCTTTGCCTGGTTTCATTATCATTCTCTTACTTTCATATCGAAGTTTGTGTTTGTGTTTTTTTTTTTTTATGTGCATGTTCGTGAGTTCAATACGGTGTTTTCATGAAATGCGCATGTGTGCGTGATGAAAATACCAGTAGAGGCAAGATCATTTAAGTAAACAATTTGTGTCAAGTTTGCTCTCAAAATGGCAGAGAAAATGCACAGCAAAACAAAAATATGAAGATGAACACAGGACGTTTTTACCAGAGTGGGAGAGTTTTTTTATGTTGAATGTAATGACAAGCCATTCTGCCTTATATGTCAGGCGTCATTAGCGCCACTGCAGCTCACTCCATGCTAACATGCGACCAGGAATTTCCAAAAGGGACTGAAGTTCACAAGCACAAGTCAGGCAGAAAAGCAGAGTATTTTGTCAGTTTTTGTCCAAAACTGTACGAAGCGCTCAGAGAGCGTAACGCTTGCGTCGTATTAACTGGCTTGGAACATTGCACAGGCTAAAAAGCCGTACAGTTGTGGGTGGTTTGTTAAAAAAATGCCTCAGTGACGTTTTTGAAATCTGGCCTCCTGAAAACGACAAACTTAAACGCACGGTATCATACGTCCAACTGTCCCGCCACACTGTTGAACACAGAATATCGGACATTAACACGGCTAATGAATCACAGTTGCACGCTGACTTTCAAGCATGTGAGTATTTTAGTGTCGCATCGGATGAGATGCAATGTTCATTGGTAAACAATGACTGGTCTGTGGCCTTAGTACTGAATCCATTTCTGTAATTATCATGTGTGACATTTACAACGAATCTGGCTGAGCAGAGGTGTGTGTGTGTGTGTGTGTGTGTGTGTGTGTGTGTGTGTGTGTGTGTGTGTGAGGAAGGTTCATGTGTGCCCATGTGTTTGATGTGGCAACAGGGTAGAAATGTGTCTCTTGGTCTCAGACTGGTTGGCCACCGATGCTGTAGCACTACTTATCTGGAATTTGAAGCCAGAGTGTAGAATCTGGCAGAATTCAGCACCCCTGGGACAGATTAGAGATCCTGGGATTTGAACGAACTTTCTATTCCAGATCCGACATGACAGCCACTGCTAGGCCACTCGATGTTCAAACAAGTTTGCCGCGGTTACAGAAACAGCACCACTTTGCCCTCATAGTTAGTGTTTTTTTTTTTACTTAAACAGAATGTCTGTTTTATTTCCCACAGGGAATTTGAATTTGGGATTTTATGGCAGGGATGAAGGAAAAATCTGCTTAAGAAATGATCTCAGATTACCTTGAAATGCTGGAAACTTTCGATTTCAGTTATTCTGGATCTCCTTTCGGAAAACTGTTTAATTGCTGAGCGTGTGCATCATGCTGGATTTTGGTGTTTGATGTGATTTGAGGCGGATCAGTAAAACAAATGTTTAGTGATTAAAAATAATTTTCAGTGGAGTTTATTATGATGTTTATATCTGTGTAAAGAAATGATGTCGCTGTTAAACACATGATGGTTTTAATTTCAATTAAATTAAGTTTTGTAATTTCGACTGCCCTGATTCATATACATAGTGAAGTGAATCGTCTCGTTCCTCTCTCCATTAATAGATCATTCATTTTTCTTTTACAAAATGCACCTTTTTATAAAAATAAAAAAAAAATCAAAAAAATGTATCATTCATTCTTAAACATACACTTGCCTATACCAGGGGTGTCAAACTCATTTTCACCGAGGGCCACATCAGCATAATGGCTGTCCTCAAAGGGCCAGATGTAACTTATAAATGTAACTAAATGTAATCGAATGTAATCGAATGTAATCGAATGCTCAAAGACCTTCAGCATGCACTGCTTCAAAAACGCTCCCTCTGAAAAAGACTTGAAAGCGTGGGTGATTTCTTCAGCCACAATGAAGCTAGCTTTCACCGCGGCCTCGTTTTTGGCTGTGGATTTCATGAACAAACTCTGCTGCGAACGCAGTTTGCCTTTTAATTCTTGGGCAATTTGTTGCTTTTCTTGAAGGCTAGCTTTAGCGTACTTAGCTCCGTGTTTGGTGTCAAAATGTCGACACAGATTGTACTCTTTGACAACCGACACCGCCTCGTAACACAAAAGACATACCGGTCTTTCTCCTTGAAGCACAAACAAGTATTCGCCTTTCCATCTTTCTTGAAACAGTCTTCCGTCTGCATCAACTTTTCTCTTTCTGGACATTTTGGGATCATTATTTATATCTCAATTTCACTCGTTGGCATGGACACTGCCGCGGCTAGCGTAACATTGTGGGAAATTTAGTTTTTTTTATTTTTTGCTATTTATTTTTAGACACTCAAAACTTTTAAACTCTCGCGGGCCACATAAAATGACATGGCGGGCCACATCTGGCCCGCGGGCCTTGAGTTTGACACATGTGGCCTATACTTATACTACACACTTTTACCATGAATTCACTAAATACTGTTTAAAAAAAACGTGGTGATTAAAACAAATCTCTCTCTCTCTCTCTCTCTCTCTCTCTCTCTCTCTCTCTCTCTCTCTCTCTCTCTCTCTTCATGCCATGAATGTGAGCTGGTAAATTTGCTGACTGTAACAAAAGTTCCATTTCACCCATTAGTGTTAATCAAATTCCCCTTCAGAATAATTAGTATGGACTTTGTTGGGTTATTAGAGCAGACTGCACAAGGGCGAGACTTAAAACCCTAACACTAACACATAAACCTAAACCCTAACCCATACCCATTAACCTAAACATAACCCTAACACATAAACCTAAACCCTAACACATACCCATAAACCTAAACATAACCCTAACACATAAACCTAAACCCTAACACATAGCCATTAACCTAAACATAACCCTAACACATAAACCTAAACCCTAACACATAAACCTAAACCCTAACACATACCCATTAACCTAAACATAACCCTAACACATAAACCTAAACCCTAACACATAAACCTAAACCCTAACACATAAACCTAAACCCTAACACATATCCTTTAACCTAAACATAACCCTAACACATAAACCTGAACCCTTAACCCATACTCATTAACCTAAACATAACCCTAACACATAAACCTAAACCCTAACACATACCAATTAATCTAAACATAACCCTAACACATAAACCTAAACCCTAACACATACCTTTTAACCTAAACCTAACCCTAACACATAAACCTGAACCCTTAACCCATACTCATTAACCTAAACATAACCCTAACACATAAACCTAAACCCTAGCACATACCAATTAATCTAAACATAACCCTAACACATAAACCTAATACATTAACCTAACCCTAACCCCAACCTATAACCCCAAAACATAACCCAAAACCATTAAACCTAACCATAACCCTAAACCCTGACCCTGATTAATTCAATCCTAATGAGTATTTGTCTTCTGCAAATAAATGACTTATTGAAGCGATTTTATTGAACCTTCAAAAATATTTTATTTGATTGACTTTAATTTAATTTAATTTAAAACACTTGAGTGTGAAACACACACAAGCACACACACACAAACACACACACACACACACACACACACACACACACACACACACACACACACACGCACACACACACACACACACACACACACACACACACACACACACACACGCACAAACAGACCCTCCTGGAACAGCTATATAAACTGAAGGGAAACTGCATTAACATCATTCTGCTCACATCGTGACCATCATCACCATCATCATCACCACCATCATCATTATCATCATCACCACCATCATCATCATCAGTCATGATCTCTCGTGGTCTCCTGCTGGTTCTGCTGGTTCTCACCTGCCTTCAGTCTTTTACAACGGCCCAAAATAAGATCAAAAATTCCTTTGATATTTATAAATAATGATAAAAACAATAATACGACTACTAATACTAATAATAATAATAATAATAATAATAATAATAATAATAATAATAATTATTATTATTATTATTATTATTATTATTATTATTGTTATTATTATTATTAATAGTATTTGCTGTAGTAATAATAGCAGCAGTAACAGTTAAAAAATATTCAGTGTTTACAGTAAAATACTGAGTGATGGAGCAGCGTGATGAAGACAAGTTACTGTTACAGTCTAAAGTTGATTATTTTACCAAGATTCTTTATTTTATCTAAACCACAGCAAAATAAAATAAACAGTGTTGACACTGGAGACTCCTTCCATCATTTTATACATGAGAAAACGTTTCTAATGCGTGTATGTGGAGCGTCTGCTGTACACGTCACTGTGACTGAACTGTTGCTATAGAAACGTATCAGAACGAGAGCATTAATACAGTATAAACCTGCACTACTGTCAGAGCTGCTGTTCTACAGAATTAATCAACACCTGGCAACCAATCAGGATCCAGGATTCAGCAACAGTTTAACAGATACATCAGACCTGCATTTTATACTGAATATAAAAGTGTTTAATATCGAATTATTGAACATTTAATCACAGAACTGAATGTGGAAATGTTTTCTTACAGACTCAAATGAACCAGCAACATGCTGCTTCAAATACTAGAGAAGTCCAATCCCTATCAGAGTCATTACAGGGTATAAAGTAACAGACCGTCAGTGTACAAAATCTGCAGTCATGTAAGTTTTCACCTCCTCATTGTTCTTTTTATTGATTGTAATGAATAATAATAAAAAGTGATCATTTTCATGTGCATTATTATTGTATAATTGTGTGTAATATAATATAACTGTATATAATGGTGGAGGTTTGGAGTGTGTGTGTGTGAGATTTTCTGATTTTATTGCAGTTCTACACTGATGTACATCTTCTCTCTAATCTGCAGCTTCACCCTGATGAAGGACAACCGTCGTGTGTGTGTAGATCCTGAACTCGAGTGGGTGCAGAAACGCATGGAAAGTATTGACCAGATCCTGAATGAAATTGAATCAAGTGTTTAAAGCGTTTATACAATGAGTAATTCATATTCATACAGAATTCACTTTTTCTGTAGTTCAGCAGGAAGAATCTTTTTTACATTTTATATTAAATCATAAACTGAGTCCAGGATCATTTATCTGATTTATTCTTTGACTCTGCAGTCACAGTTATATACAGTATATTTATATATTTATATAGTACATCTAGCATCTTCTAAATCTTCTCAAAAGTTCTTCTGCTATCATCCCTTCTTTTTCCTTATTTTTCTCCATTCTATAATTAATGTGAGTTTCTAATCAGGCACCAATACAGTAAAAGACTTTGATTATATTTAACAAAAACCTGTAAAAGAATTAAAATCAATAAATAATGACTGTATTATAAGATGTTATTGTGTATTGTTTATTTCTGTGTATTAATGTAGACACAGTGAAGGTTGTGTAACTGGACGTCTATATAATATATATAAAATAAATCACATATATAAAGTCACATGTGGTGTTTGGGGGGGGTTCATTCAAGACTTCATTTGAAAGTCAATGAAATAATAATTAGTCAAGAGAGTCAAGAGGCTTTTATTGTCATTTTTGCTACACAGTGGTACACAGCACACAGTAAAAACGAAACAACGTTCCTCCGGAACCCTGGTGCTACACTAAACAACAAAACAACAACAGCATAGAGCTCCAACACAAACATAAAGTGCATCGAGTGCAACCTGGTGCAAACAGTGCAAACAAAAAACAGTACAGACAGACAACACAAGACAAGACAAAAGACAAAAAACCAAGTATAGCGCCGACTAGTAAACCTGCTGTATACTTGATTATACAGTACTGTGAAGGAGAAATGTAAAAACTATACCCAGGAGTGAATACAAACAGAACAGAACAATGTAGTGCAAAACAACAGCAGCAAGAAGGTGCAGAGACAGCATGTAAACATTCTACTGAATACAGAGGTGCAGAGACAGCATGTAAACATTCTACTGTAATACAGAGGTGCAGAGACAGCATGTAAACATTCTACTGAATACAGAGGTGCAGAGACAGCATGTAAACATTCTACTGAATACAGAGGTGCAGAGACAGCATGTAAACATTCTACTGTAATACAGAGGTGCAGAGACAGCATGTAAACATTCTACTGAATACAGAGGTGCAGAGACAGCATGTAAACATTCTACTGTAATACAGAGGTGCAGAGACAGCATGTAAACATTCTACTGTAATACAGAGGTGCAGAGACAGCATGTAAACATTCTACTGAATACAGAGGTGCAGAGACAGCATGTAAACATTCTACTCAATACAGAGGTGCAGAGACAGCATGTAAACATTCTACTGTAATACAGAGGTGCAGAGACAGCATGAAAACATTCTACTGTAATACAGAGGTGCAGAGACAGCATGTAAACATTCTACTGTAATACAGAGGTGCAGAGACAGCATGTAAACATTCTACTGTAATACAGAGGTAGAGAGACAGCATGTAAACATTCTACTGTAATACAGAGGTGCAGAGACAGCATGTAAACATTCTACTGTAATACAGAGGTACAGAGACAGCATGTAAACATTCTACTGTAATACAGAGGTGCAGAGACAGCATGTAAACATTCTACTGTCATACAGAGGTGCAAAGACAGCATGTAAACATTCTACTGTAATACAGAGGTGCAAAGACAGCATGTAAACATTCTACTGTAATACAGAGGTGCAGAGACATCATGTAAACATTCTACTGAATACAGAGGTGCAAAGACAGCATGTAAACATTCTACTGTAATACAGAGGTGCAGAGACAGCATGTAAACATTCTACTGTAATACAGAGGTGCAAAGACAGCATGTAAACATTCTACTGTAATACAGAGCTGCAAAGACAGCATGTAAACACTCTACTGTAATACAGAGGTGCAGAGACAGCATGAAAACATTCTACTGTAATACAGAGGTGCAGAGACAGCATGTAAACATTCTACTGTAATACAGAGGTGCAGAGACAGCATGTAAACATTCTACTGTAATACAGAGGTGCAGAGACAGCATGTAAACATTGTACTGTAATACAGAGGTGCAAAGACAGCATGTAAACATTCTACTGTAATACAGAGGTGCAGAGACAGCATGAAAACATTCTACTGTAATACAGAGGTGCAGAGACAGCATGAAAACATTCTTCTGTAATACAGAGGTGCAGAGACAGCATGAAAACATTCTACTGTAATACAGAGGTGCAGAGACAGCATGTAAACATTATACTGTAATACAGAGGTGCAGAGACAGCATGTAAACATTCTACTGTAATACAGAGGTGCAGAGACAGCATGAAAACATTCTACTTTAATAGAGAGGTGCAGAGACAGCATGTGAACATTCTACTGTAATACAGAGGTGCAGAGACAGCATGTAAACATTCGACTGAATACAGAGGTGCATAGACAGCATGTAAACATTCTACTGTAATACAGAGGTGCAAAGACAGCATGTAAACATTCTACTGAATACAGAGGTGCAGAGACAGCATGTAAACATTCTACTGTAATACAGAGGTGCAGAGACAGCATGTAAACATTCTACTGTAATACAGAGGTGCAGAGACAGCATGTAAACATTCTACTGTAATACAGAGGTGCAAAGACAGCATGTAAACATTCTACTGTAATACAGAGGTGCAAAGACAGCATGTAAACACTCTACTGTAATACAGAGGTGCAGAGACAGCATGTAAACATTCTACTGTAATACAGAGGTGCAGAGACAGCATGTAAACATTCTACTGTAATACAGAGGTGCAGAGACAGCATGTAAACATTGTACTGTAATACAGAGGTGCAAAGACAGCATGTAAACATTCTACTGTAATACAGAGCTGCAAAGACAGCATGTAAACATTCTACTGTAATACAGAGGTGCAGAGACAGCATGTAAACATTCTACTGTAATACAGAGCTGCAAAGACAGCATGTAAACATTCTACTGTAATACAGAGGTGCAGAGACAGCATGTAAACATTCTACTGTAATACAGAGGTGCAGAGACAGCATGTAAACATTCTACTGTAATACAGAGGTGCAGAGACAGCATGAAAACATTCTACTGTAATACAGAGGTGCAGAGACAGCATGAAAACATTCTTCTGTAATACAGAGGTGCAGAGACAGCATGTAAACATTCTACTGTAATACAGAGGTGCAGAGACAGCATGTAAACATTCTACTGTAATACAGAGGTGCAGAGACAGCATGTAAACATTCTACTGTAATACAGAGGTGCAGAGACAGCATGAAAACATTCTACTTTAATAGAGAGGTGCAGAGACAGCATGTGAACATTCTACTGTAATACAGAGGTGCAGAGACAGCATGTGAACATTCTACTGTAATACAGAGGTGCAGAGACAGCATGTAAACATTCGACTGAATACAGAGGTGCATAGACAGCATGTAAACATTCTACTGTAATACAGAGGTGCAAAGACAGCATGTAAACATTCTACTGAATACAGAGGTGCAGAGACAGCATGTAAACATTCTACTGTAATACAGAGGTGCAGAGACAGCATAAAAACATTCTACTGTAATACAGAGGTGCAGAGACAGCATGAAAACATTCTTCTGTAATACAGAGGTGCAGAGACAGCATGAAAACATTCTACTGTAATACAGAGGTGCAGAGACAGCATGTAAACATTCTACTGTAATACAGAGGTGCAGAGACAGCATGTAAACATTCTACTTAATACAGAGGTGCAGAGACAGCATGTAAATATTCTACTGAATACAGAGGTGCAGAGACAGCATGTAAACATTCTACTGTAATACAGAGGTGCAGAGACAGCATGTAAACATTCTACTGTAATACAGAGCTGCAAAGACAGCATGTAAACATTCTACTGTAATACAGAGGTGCAGAGACAGCATGAAAACATTCTACTGTAATACAGAGGTGCAGAGACAGCATGTAAACATTCTACTGTAATACAGAGCTGCAAAGACAGCATGTAAACATTCTACTGTAATACAGAGGTGCAGAGACAGCATGTAAACATTCTACTGAATACAGAGGTGCAAAGACAGCATGTAAACATTCTACTGTAATACAGAGGTGCAGAGACAGCATGAAAACATTCTACTGTAATACAGAGGTGCAGAGACAGCATGAAAACATTTTTCTGTAATACAGAGGTGCAGAGACAGCATGAAAACATTCTACTGTAATACAGAGGTGCAGAGACAGCATGTAAACATTCTACTTAATACAGAGGTGCAGAGACAGCATGTAAACATTCTACTTAATACAGAGGTGCAGAGACAGCATGTAAACATTCTACTGAATACAGAGGTGCAGAGACAGCATGTAAACATTCTACTGTAATACAGAGGTGCAGAGACAGCATGTAAACATTCTACTGAATACAGAGGTGCAGAGACAGCATGTAAACATTCTACTGTAATACAGAGGTGCAGAGACAGCATGTAAACATTCTACTGTAATACAGAGGTGCAGAGACAGCATGAAAACATTCTACTTTAATAGAGAGGTGCAGAGACAGCATGTAAACATTCTACTGAATACAGAGGTGCAGAGACAGCATGTAAACATTCTACTGTAATACAGAGGTGCAGAGACAGCATGAAAACATTCTTCTGTAATACAGAGGTGCAGAGACAGCATGAAAACATTCTTCTGTAATACAGCGGTGCAGAGACAGCATGAAAACATTCTACTGTAATACAGAGGTGCAGAGACAGCATGAAAACATTCTACTGTAATACAGAGGTGCAGAGACAGCATGTAAACATTCTACTGTAATACAGAGGTGCAGAGACAGCATGTAAACATTCTACTGAATACAGAGGTGCAGAGACAGCATGTAAACATTCTACTGTAATACAGAGGTGCAGAGACAGCATGTAAACATTCTACTGTAATACAGAGGTGCAGAGACAGCATGCAAACATTCTACTTTAATAGAGAGGTGCAGAGACAGCATGTGAACATTCTACTGTAATACAGAGGTGCAGAGACAGCATGTAAACATTCGACTGAATACAGAGGTGCATAGACAGCATGTAAACATTCTACTGTAATACAGAGGTGCAAAGACAGCATGTAAACATTCTACTGAATACAGAGGTGCAGAGACAGCATGTAAACATTCTACTGTAATACAGAGGTGCAGAGACAGCATAAAAACATTCTACTGTAATACAGAGGTGCAGAGACAGCATGAAAACATTCTTCTGTAATACAGAGGTGCAGAGACAGCATGAAAACATTCTACTGTAATACAGAGGTGCAGAGACAGCATGTAAACATTCTACTTAATACAGAGGTGCAGAGACAGCATGTAAATATTCTACTGAATACAGAGGTGCAGAGACAGCATGTAAACATTCTACTGTAATACAGAGGTGCAGAGACAGCATGTAAACATTCTACTGTAATACAGAGCTGCAAAGACAGCATGTAAACATTCTACTGTAATACAGAGGTGCAGAGACAGCATGTAAACATTCTACTGTAATACAGAGGTGCAGAGACAGCATGTAAACATTCTACTGTAATACAGAGCTGCAAAGACAGCATGTAAACATTCTACTGTAATAAAGAGGTGCAGAGACAGCATGTAAACATTCTACTGAATACAGAGGTGCAAAGACAGCATGTAAACATTCTACTGTAATACAGAGGTGCAGAGACAGCATGAAAACATTCTACTGTAATACAGAGGTGCAGAGACAGCATGAAAACATTTTTCTGTAATACAGAGGTGCAGAGACAGCATGAAAACATTCTACTGTAATACAGAGGTGCAGAGACAGCATGTAAACATTCTACTTAATACAGAGGTGCAGAGACAGCATGTAAACATTCTACTTAATACAGAGGTGCAGAGACAGCATGTAAACATTCTAATGAATACAGAGGTGCAGAGACAGCATGTAAACATTCTACTGTAATACAGAGGTGCAGAGACAGCATGTAAACATTCTACTGAATACAGAGGTGCAGAGACAGCATGTAAACATTCTACTGTAATACAGAGGTGCAGAGACAGCATGTAAACATTCTACTGAATACAGAGGTGCAGAGACAGCATGTAAACATTCTACTGTAATACAGAGGTGCAGAGACAGCATGTAAACATTCTACTGTAATACAGACGTGCAAAGACAGCATGTAAACATTCTACTGAATACAGAGGTGAAGAGACAGCATGAAAACATTCTACTGTAATACAGAGGTGCAGAGACAGCATGTAAACATTCTACTGAATACAGAGGTGCAGAGACAGCATGTAAACATTCTACTGTAATACAGAGGTGCAGAGACAGCATGTAAACATTCTACTGTAATACAGAGGTGCAGAGACAGCATGTAAACATTCTACTGTAATACAGAGCTGCAAAGACAGCATGTAAACATTCTACTGTAATACAGAGGTGCAGAGACAGCATGTAAACATTCTACTGTAATACAGAGGTGCAGAGACAGCATGTAAACATTCTACTGTAATACAGAGGTGCAGAGACAGCATGTAAACATTCTACTGTAATACAGAGGTGCAGAGACAGCATGTAAACATTCTACTGTAATACAGAGGTGCAGAGACAGCATGAAAACATTCTACTGTAATACAGAGGTGCAGAGACAGCATGAAAACATTCTTCTGTAATACAGAGGTGCAGAGACAGCATGTAAACATTCTACTGTAATACAGAGGTGCAGAGACAGCATGTAAACATTCTACTGAATACAGAGGTGCAGAGACAGCATGTAAACATTCTACTGTCATACAGAGGTGCAAAGACAGCATGAAAACATTCTACTGTAATACAGAGGTGCAAAGACAGCATGAAAACATTCTTCTGTAATACAGAGGTGCAGAGACAGCATGTAAACATTCTACTGTAATACAGAGGTGCAGAGACAGCATGTAAACATTCTACTGAATACAGAGGTGCAGAGACAGCATGTAAACATTCTACTGAATACAGAGGTGCAGAGACAGCATGTAAACATTCTACTGTCATACAGAGGTGCAAAGACAGCATGTAAACATTCTACTGAATACAGAGGTGCAGAGACAGCATGTAAACATTCTACTGTAATACAGAGGTGCAGAGACAGCATGTAAACATTCTACTGTAATACAGAGGTGCAGAGACAGCATGTAAACATTCTACTGTAATACAGAGGTGCAAAGACAGCATGTAAACATTCTACTGTAATACAGAGCTGCAAAGACAGCATGTAAACATTCTACTGTAATACAGAGCTGCAAAGACAGCATGTAAACACTCTACTGTAATACAAAGGTGCAGAGACAGCATGTAAACATTCTACTGTAATACAGAGGTGCAGAGACAGCATGTAAACATTCTACTGTAATACAGAGGTGCAAAGACAGCATGTAAACATTCTACTGAATACAGAGGTGCAGAGACAGCATTTAAACATTCTACTGTCATACAGAGGTGCAAAGACAGCATGTAAACATTCTACTGTAATACAGAGGTGCAAAGACAGCATGTAAATATTCTACTGTAATACAGAGCTGCAAAGACAGCATGTAAACATTCTACTGTAATACAGAGGTGCAGAGACAGCATGTAAACATTCTACTGAATACAGAGGTGCAGAGACAGCATTTAAACATTCTACTGAATACAGAGGTGCAGAGACAGCATGTAAACATTCTACTGTAATACAGAGGTGCAAAGACAGCATGTAAACATTCTACTAAATACAGAGGTGCAGAGACAGCATGTAAACATTCTACTGAATACAGAGGTGCAGAGACAGCATGTAAATATTCTACTGTAATACAGAGGTGCAGAGACAGCATGTAAACATTCTACTGTAATACAGAGGTGCAGAGACAGCATGTAAACATTCTACTGAATACAGAGGTGCAGAGACAGCATGAAAACATTCTACTGTAATACAGAGGTGCAGAGACAGCATGTAAACATTCTACTTAATACAGAGGTGCAGAGACAGCATGTAAACATTCTACTTAATACAGAGGTGCAGAGACAGCATGTAAACATTCTACTGAATACAGAGGTGCAGAGACAGCATGTAAACATTCTACTGTAATACAGAGGTGCAGAGACAGCATGTAAACATTCTACTGTAATACAGAGGTGCAAAGACAGCATGTAAACATTCTACTGAATACAGAGGTGCAGAGACAGCATGTAAACATTCTACTGTCATACAGAGGTGCAAAGACAGCATGTAAACATTCTACTGAATACAGAGGTGCAGAGACAGCATTTAAACATTCTACTGTCATACAGAGGTGCAAAGACAGCATGTAAACATTCTACTGTAATACAGAGGTGCAAAGACAGCATGTAAACATTCTACTGTAATACAGAGCTGCAAAGACAGCATGTAAACATTCTACTGTAATACAGAGGTGCAGAGACAGCATGTAAACATTCTACTGAATACAGAGGTGCAGAGACAGCATGTAAACATTCTACTGAATACAGAGGTGCAGAGACAGCATGTAAACATTCTACTGTAATACAGAGGTGCAAAGACAGCATGTAAACATTCTACTGAATACAGAGGTGCAGAGACAGCATGTAAACATTCTACTGTAATACAGAGGTGCAGAGACAGCATGTAAACATTCTACTGTAATACAGAGGTGCAGAGACAGCATTTAAACATTTTACTGAATACAGAGGTGCAGAGACAGCATGTAAACATTTTACTGAATACAGAGGTGCAGAGACAGCATGTAAACATTCTACTGTAATACAGAGGTGCAGAGACAGCATGTAAACATTATACTGAATACAGAGGTGCAGAGACAGCATGTAAACATTCTACTGTAATACAGAGGTGCAGAGACAGCATGTAAACATTCTACTGTAATACAGAGGTGCAGAGACAGCATGTAAACATTCTACTGTAATACAGAGGTGCAGAGACAGCATGAAAACATTCTTCTGTAATACAGAGGTGCAGAGACAGCATGTAAACATTCTACTGTAATACAGAGGTGCAGAGACAGCATGTAAACATTCTACTGTAATACAGAGGTGCAGAGACAGCATGTAAACATTCTACTTAATACAGAGGTGCAGAGACAGCATGTAAACATTCTACTGAATACAGAGGTGCAGAGACAGCATGTAAACATTCTACTGAATACAGAGGTGCAGAGACAGCATGTAAACATTCTACTGAATACAGAGGTGCAGAGACAGCATGTAAATATTCTACTGTAATACAGAGGTGCAGAGACAGCATGTAAATATTCTACTGTAATACAGAGGTGCAGAGACAGCATGTAAACATTCTACTGTAATACAGAGGTGCAGAGACAGCATGTAAACATTCTACTGTAATACAGAGGTGCAGAGACAGCATGAAAACATTCGACTCAATACAGAGGTGCAGAGACAGCATGTAAACATTCTACTGTAATACAGAGGTGCAAAGACAGCATGTAAATATTCTACTGTAATACAGAGCTGCAAAGACAGCATGTAAACATTCTACTGTAATACAGAGGTGCAGAGACAGCATGTAAACATTCTACTGAATACAGAGGTGCAGAGACAGCATTTAAACATTCTACTGAATACAGAGGTGCAGAGACAGCATGTAAACATTCTACTGTAATACAGAGGTGCAAAGACAGCATGTAAACATTCTACTGAATACAGAGGTGCAGAGACAGCATGTAAACATTCTACTGAATACAGAGGTGCAGAGACAGCATGTAAATATTCTACTGTAATACAGAGGTGCAGAGACAGCATGTAAACATTCTACTGTAATACAGAGGTGCAGAGACAGCATGAAAACATTCTTCTGTAATACAGAGGTGCAGAGACAGCATGAAAACATTCTACTGTAATACAGAGGTGCAGAGACAGCATGTAAACATTCTACTGTAATACAGAGGTGCAGAGACAGCATGTAAACATTCTACTTAATACAGAGGTGCAGAGACAGCATGTAAACATTCTACTGAATACAGAGGTGCAGAGACAGCATGTAAACATTCTACTGAATACAGAGGTGCAGAGACAGCATGTAAACATTCTACTGAATACAGAGGTGCAGAGACAGCATGTAAACATTCTACTGAATACAGAGGTGCAGAGACAGCATGTAAACATTCTACTGTAATACAGAGGTACAGAGACAGCATGTAAATATTCTACTGTAATACAGAGGTGCAGAGACAGCATGTAAACATTCTACTGTAATACAGAGGTGCAGAGACAGCATGTAAACATTCTACTGTAATACAGAGGTGCAGAGACAGCATGTAAACATTCTACTGTAATACAGAGGTGCAGAGACAGCATGTAAACATTCTACTGTAATACAGAGGTGCAGAGACAGCATGTAAACATTCTACTGAATACAGAGGTGCAAAGACAGCATGTAAACATTCTACTGTAATACAGAGGTGCAGAGACAGCATAAAAACATTCTACTGTAATACAGAGGTGCAGAGACAGCATGAAAAAATTCTTCTGTAATACAGAGGTGCAGAGACAGCATGAAAACATTCTACTGTAATACAGAGGTGCAGAGACAGCATGAAAACATTCTACTTAATACAGAGGTGCAGAGACAGCATGTAAACATTCTACTTAATACAGAGGTGCAGAGACAGCATGTAAACATTCTACTGAATACAGAGGTGCAGAGACAGCATGTAAACATTCTACTGTAATACAGAGGTGCAGAGACAGCATGTAAACATTCTACTGTAATACAGACGTGCAAAGACAGCATGTAAACATTCTACTGAATACAGAGGTGCAGAGACAGCATGTAAACATTCTACTGTCATACAGAGGTGCAAAGACAGCATGTAAACATTCTACTGAATACAGAGGTGCAGAGACAGCATTTAAACATTCTACTGTCATACAGAGGTGCAAAGACAGCATGTAAACATTCTACTGTAATACAGAGGTGCAAAGACAGCATGTAAACATTCTACTGTAATACAGAGCTGCAAAGACAGCATGTAAACATTCTACTGTAATACAGAGGTGCAGAGACAGCATGTAAACATTCTACTGAATACAGAGGTGCAGAGACAGCATGTAAACATTCTACTGAATACAGAGGTGCAGAGACAGCATGTAAACATTCTACTGTAATACAGAGGTGCAAAGACAGCATGTAAACATTCTACTGAATACAGAGGTGCAGAGACAGCATGTAAACATTCTACTGTAATACAGAGGTGCAGAGACAGCATGAAAACATTCTACTCAATACAGAGGTGCAGAGACAGCATGTAAACATTCTACTGTAATACAGAGGTGCAGAGACAGCATTTAAACATTTTACTGAATACAGAGGTGCAGAGACAGCATGTAAACATTTTACTGAATACAGAGGTGCAGAGACAGCATGTAAACATTCTACTGTAATACAGAGGTGCAGAGACAGCATGTAAACATTATACTGAATACAGAGGTGCAGAGACAGCATGTAAACATTCTACTGTAATACAGAGGTGCAGAGACAGCATGTAAACATTCTACTGTAATACAGAGGTGCAGAGACAGCATGTAAACATTCTACTGTAATACAGAGGTGCAGAGACAGCATGAAAACATTCTTCTGTAATACAGAGGTGCAGAGACAGCATGTAAACATTCTACTGTAATACAGAGGTGCAGAGACAGCATGTAAACATTCTACTGTAATACAGAGGTGCAGAGACAGCATGTAAACATTCTACTTAATACAGAGGTGCAGAGACAGCATGTAAACATTCTACTGAATACAGAGGTGCAGAGACAGCATGTAAACATTCTACTGAATACAGAGGTGCAGAGACAGCATGTAAACATTCTACTGAATACAGAGGTGCAGAGACAGCATGTAAATATTCTACTGTAATACAGAGGTGCAGAGACAGCATGTAAATATTCTACTGTAATACAGAGGTGCAGAGACAGCATGTAAACATTCTACTGTAATACAGAGGTGCAGAGACAGCATGTAAACATTCTACTGTAATACAGAGGTGCAGAGACAGCATGTAAACATTCTACTGTAATACAGAGGTGCAGAGACAGCATGTAAACATTCTACTGAATACAGAGGTGCAAAGACAGCATGTAAACATTCTACTGTAATACAGAGGTGCAGAGACAGCATAAAAACATTCTACTGTAATACAGAGGTGCAGAGACAGCATGAAAAAATTCTTCTGTAATACAGAGGTGCAGAGACAGCATGAAAACATTCTACTGTAATACAGAGGTGCAGAGACAGCATGAAAAAATTCTTCTGTAATACAGAGGTGCAGAGACAGCATGAAAACATTATACTGTAATACAGAGGTGCAAAGACAGCATGTAAACATTCTACTGTCATACAGAGGTGCAAAGACAGCATGTAAACATTCTACTGTAATACAGAGCTGCAAAGACAGCATGTAAACATTCTACTGTAATACAGAGGTTCAGAGACAGCATGTAAACATTCTTCTGTAATACAGAGGTGCAGAGACAGCATGAAAACATTATACTGTAATACAGAGGTGCAAAGACAGCATGTAAACATTCTACTGTCATACAGAGGTGCAAAGACAGCATGTAAACATTCTACTGTCATACAGAGGTGCAAAGACAGCATGTAAACATTCTACTGTAATACAGAGCTGCAAAGACAGCATGTAAACATTCTACTGTAATACAGAGGTTCAGAGACAGCATGTAAACATTCTACTGAATACAGAGGTGCAAAGACAGCATGTAAACATTCTACTGTAATACAGAGGTGCAGAGACAGCATGTAAACATTCTACTGTAATACAGAGGTGCAAAGACAGCATTTAAACATTCTACTGTCATACAGAGGTGCAAAGACAGCATGTAAACATTCTACTGTAATACAGAGGTGCAAAGACAGCATGTAAACATTCTACTGTAATACAGAGGTGCAAAGACAGCATGTAAACATTCTACTGTAATACAGAGGTGCAGAGACAGCATGTAAACATTCTACTGAATACAGAGGTGCAGAGACAGCATGAAAACATTCTACTGAATACAGAGGTGCAGAGACAGCATGTAAACATTCTACTGTAATACAGAGGTGCAGAGACAGCATTTAAACATTTTACTGAATACAGAGGTGCAGAGACAGCATGTAAACATTTTACTGAATACAGAGGTGCAGAGACAGCATGTAAACATTCTACTGTAATACAGAGGTGCAGAGACAGCATGTAAACATTATACTGAATACAGAGGTGCAGAGACAGCATGTAAACATTCTACTGTAATACAGAGGTGCAGAGACAGCATGTAAACATTCTACTGTAATACAGAGGTGCAGAGACAGCATGTAAACATTCTACTGTAATACAGAGGTGCAGAGACAGCATGAAAACATTCTTCTGTAATACAGAGGTGCAGAGACAGCATGTAAACATTCTACTGTAATACAGAGGTGCAGAGACAGCATGTAAACATTCTACTGTAATACAGAGGTGCAGAGACAGCATGTAAACATTCTACTTAATACAGAGGTGCAGAGACAGCATGTAAACATTCTACTGAATACAGAGGTGCAGAGACAGCATGTAAACATTCTACTGAATACAGAGGTGCAGAGACAGCATGTAAACATTCTACTGAATACAGAGGTGCAGATACAGCATGTAAATATTCTACTGTAATACAGAGGTGCAGAGACAGCATGAAAACATTCTACTGTAATACAGAGGTGCAGAGACAGCATGTAAATATTCTACTGTAATACAGAGGTGCAGAGACAGCATGAAAACATTATACTGTAATACAGAGGTGCAAAGACAGCATGTAAACATTCTACTGTCATACAGAGGTGCAAAGACAGCATGTAAACATTCTACTGTAATACAGAGCTGCAAAGACAGCATGTAAACATTCTACTGTAATACAGAGGTTCAGAGACAGCATGTAAACATTCTTCTGTAATACAGAGGTGCAGAGACAGCATGAAAACATTATACTGTAATACAGAGGTGCAAAGACAGCATGTAAACATTCTACTGTCATACAGAGGTGCAAAGACAGCATGTAAACATTCTACTGTCATACAGAGGTGCAAAGACAGCATGTAAACATTCTACTGTAATACAGAGCTGCAAAGACAGCATGTAAACATTCTACTGTAATACAGAGGTTCAGAGACAGCATGTAAACATTCTACTGAATACAGAGGTGCAAAGACAGCATGTAAACATTCTACTGTAATACAGAGGTGCAGAGACAGCATGTAAACATTCTACTGTAATACAGAGGTGCAAAGACAGCATTTAAACATTCTACTGTCATACAGAGGTGCAAAGACAGCATGTAAACATTCTACTGTAATACAGAGGTGCAAAGACAGCATGTAAACATTCTACTGTAATACAGAGGTGCAAAGACAGCATGTAAACATTCTACTGTAATACAGAGGTGCAGAGACAGCATGTAAACATTCTACTGAATACAGAGGTGCAGAGACAGCATGAAAACATTCTACTGAATACAGAGGTGCAGAGACAGCATGTAAACATTCTACTGTAATACAGAGGTGCAGAGACAGCATTTAAACATTTTACTGAATACAGAGGTGCAGAGACAGCATGTAAACATTTTACTGAATACAGAGGTGCAGAGACAGCATGTAAACATTCTACTGTAATACAGAGGTGCAGAGACAGCATGTAAACATTATACTGAATACAGAGGTGCAGAGACAGCATGTAAACATTCTACTGTAATACAGAGGTGCAGAGACAGCATGTAAACATTCTACTGTAATACAGAGGTGCAGAGACAGCATGTAAACATTCTACTGTAATACAGAGGTGCAGAGACAGCATGAAAACATTCTTCTGTAATACAGAGGTGCAGAGACAGCATGTAAACATTCTACTGTAATACAGAGGTGCAGAGACAGCATGTAAACATTCTACTGTAATACAGAGGTGCAGAGACAGCATGTAAACATTCTACTTAATACAGAGGTGCAGAGACAGCATGTAAACATTCTACTGAATACAGAGGTGCAGAGACAGCATGTAAACATTCTACTGAATACAGAGGTGCAGAGACAGCATGTAAACATTCTACTGAATACAGAGGTGCAGAGACAGCATGTAAATATTCTACTGTAATACAGAGGTGCAGAGACAGCATGTAAATATTCTACTGTAATACAGAGGTGCAGAGACAGCATGTAAACATTCTACTGTAATACAGAGGTGCAGAGACAGCATGTAAACATTCTACTGTAATACAGAGGTGCAGAGACAGCATGTAAACATTCTACTGTAATACAGAGGTGCAGAGACAGCATGTAAACATTCTACTGAATACAGAGGTGCAAAGACAGCATGTAAACATTCTACTGTAATACAGAGGTGCAGAGACAGCATAAAAACATTCTACTGTAATACAGAGGTGCAGAGACAGCATGAAAAAATTCTTCTGTAATACAGAGGTGCAGAGACAGCATGAAAACATTCTACTGTAATACAGAGGTGCAGAGACAGCATGAAAAAATTCTTCTGTAATACAGAGGTGCAGAGACAGCATGAAAACATTATACTGTAATACAGAGGTGCAAAGACAGCATGTAAACATTCTACTGTCATACAGAGGTGCAAAGACAGCATGTAAACATTCTACTGTCATACAGAGGTGCAAAGACAGCATGTAAACATTCTACTGTAATACAGAGCTGCAAAGACAGCATGTAAACATTCTACTGTAATACAGAGGTTCAGAGACAGCATGTAAACATTCTACTGAATACAGAGGTGCAAAGACAGCATGTAAACATTCTACTGTAATACAGAGGTGCAGAGACAGCATGTAAACATTCTACTGTAATACAGAGGTGCAAAGACAGCATTTAAACATTCTACTGTCATACAGAGGTGCAAAGACAGCATGTAAACATTCTACTGTAATACAGAGGTGCAAAGACAGCATGTAAACATTCTACTGTAATACAGAGGTGCAAAGACAGCATGTAAACATTCTACTGTAATACAGAGGTGCAGAGACAGCATGTAAACATTCTACTGAATACAGAGGTGCAGAGACAGCATGTAAACATTCTACTGAATACAGAGGTGCAGAGACAGCATGTAAACATTCTACTGTAATACAGAGGTGCAAAGACAGCATGTAAACATTCTACTGAATACAGAGGTGCAGAGACAGCATGTAAATATTCTACTGTAATACAGAGGTGCAGAGACAGCATGTAAACATTCTACTGTAATACAGAGGTGCAGAGACAGCATGAAAACATTCTACTCAATACAGAGGTGCAGAGACAGCATGTAAACATTCTACTTAATACAGAGGTGCAGAGACAGCATGTAAACATTCTACTGAATACAGAGGTGCAGAGACAGCATGTAAACATTCTACTGAATACAGAGGTGCAGAGACAGCATGTAAATATTCTACTGTAATACAGAGGTACAGAGACAGCATGTAAATATTCTACTGTAATACAGAGGTGCAGAGACAGCATGTAAACATTCTACTGTAATACAGAGGTGCAGAGACAGCATGTAAACATTCTACTGTAATACAGAGGTGCAGAGACAGCATGTAAACATTCTACTGTAATACAGAGGTGCAGAGACAGCATGTAAACATTCTACTGAATACAGAGGTGCAAAGACAGCATGTAAACATTCTAGTGTAATACAGAGGTGCAGAGACAGCATAAAAACATTCTAGTGTAATACAGAGGTGCAGAGACAGCATGAAAAAATTCTTCTGTAATACAGAGGTGCAGAGACAGCATGAAAACATTCTACTGTAATACAGAGGTGCAGAGACAGCATGAAAACATTCTACTTAATACAGAGGTGCAGAGACAGCATGTAAACATTCTACTGAATACAGAGGTGCAAAGACAGCATGTAAACATTCTACTGTAATACAGAGGTGCAGAGACAGCATGTAAACATTCTACTGTAATACAGAGGTGCAAAGACAGCATGTAAACATTCTACTGTAATACAGAGCTGCAAAGACAGCATGTAAACATTCTACTGTAATACAGAGCTGCAAAGACAGCATGTAAACACTCTACTGTAATACAAAGGTGCAGAGACAGCATGTAAACACTCTACTGTAATACAAAGGTGCAGAGACAGCATGTAAACATTCTACTGTAATACAGAGGTGCAGAGACAGCATGTAAACATTCTACTGTAATACAGAGGTGCAAAGACAGCATGTAAACATTCTACTGAATACAGAGGTGCAGAGACAGCATGTAAACATTCTACTGAATACAGAGGTGCAGAGACAGCATGTAAACATTCTACTGTAATACAGAGGTGCAAAGACAGCATGTAAACATTCTACTGAATACAGAGGTGCAGAGACAGCATGTAAACATTCTACTGTAATACAGAGGTGCAGAGACAGCATGAAAACATTCTACTCAATACAGAGGTGCAGAGACAGCATGTAAACATTCTACTGTAATACAGAGGTGCAGAGACAGCATGTAAACATTTTACTGAATACAGAGGTGCAGAGACAGCATGTAAACATTTTACTGAATACAGAGGTGCAGAGACAGCATGTAAACATTCTACTGTAATACAGAGGTGCAGAGACAGCATGTAAACATTATACTGAATACAGAGGTGCAGAGACAGCATGTAAACATTCTACTGTAATACAGAGGTGCAGAGACAGCATGTAAACATTCTACTGTAATACAGAGGTGCAGAGACAGCATGTAAACATTCTACTGTAATACAGAGGTGCAGAGACAGCATGAAAACATTCTTCTGTAATACAGAGGTGCAGAGACAGCATGTAAACATTCTACTGTAATACAGAGGTGCAGAGACAGCATGTAAACATTCTACTGTAATACAGAGGTGCAGAGACAGCATGTAAACATTCTACTGAATACAGAGGTGCAGAGACAGCATGTAAACATTCTACTGAATACAGAGGTGCAGAGACAGCATGTAAACATTCTACTGAATACAGAGGTGCAGAGACAGCATGTAAACATTCTACTGAATACAGAGGTGCAGAGACAGCATGTAAATATTCTACTGTAATACAGAGGTACAGAGACAGCATGTAAATATTCTACTGTAATACAGAGGTGCAGAGACAGCATGTAAACATTCTACTGTAATACAGAGGTGCAGAGACAGCATGTAAACATTCTACTGTAATACAGAGGTGCAGAGACAGCATGTAAACATTCTACTGAATACAGAGGTGCAAAGACAGCATGTAAACATTCTACTGTAATACAGAGGTGCAGAGACAGC
Source organism: Silurus aristotelis (assembly GCF_946808225.1). NCBI lineage: Eukaryota > Metazoa > Chordata > Actinopteri > Siluriformes > Siluridae > Silurus > Silurus aristotelis. The sequence continues at coordinate 32,656,109 of NC_139578.1, forward strand.
ATAAAAACATTCTACTGTAATACAGAGGTGCAGAGACAGCATGAAAAAATTCTTCTGTAATACAGAGGTGCAGAGACAGCATGAAAACATTCTACTGTAATACAGAGGTGCAGAGACAGCATGAAAAAATTCTTCTGTAATACAGAGGTGCAGAGACAGCATGAAAACATTATACTGTAATACAGAGGTGCAAAGACAGCATGTAAACATTCTACTGTCATACAGAGGTGCAAAGACAGCATGTAAACATTCTACTGTAATACAGAGCTGCAAAGACAGCATGTAAACATTCTACTGTAATACAGAGGTTCAGAGACAGCATGTAAACATTCTTCTGTAATACAGAGGTGCAGAGACAGCATGAAAACATTATACTGTAATACAGAGGTGCAAAGACAGCATGTAAACATTCTACTGTCATACAGAGGTGCAAAGACAGCATGTAAACATTCTACTGTCATACAGAGGTGCAAAGACAGCATGTAAACATTCTACTGTAATACAGAGCTGCAAAGACAGCATGTAAACATTCTACTGTAATACAGAGGTGCAGAGACAGCATGTAAACATTCTACTGAATACAGAGGTTCAGAGACAGCATGTAAACATTCTACTGAATACAGAGGTGCAAAGACAGCATGTAAACATTCTACTGTAATACAGAGGTGCAGAGACAGCATGTAAACATTCTACTGTAATACAGAGGTGCAAAGACAGCATGTAAACATTCTACTGTAATACAGAGGTGCAAAGACAGCATGAAAACATTCTACTGAATACAGAGGTGCAGAGACAGCATGTAAATATTCTACTGTAATACAGAGGTGCAGAGACAGCATGTAAACATTCTACTGTAATACAGAGGTGCAGAGACAGCATGAAAACATTCTACTCAATACAGAGGTGCAGAGACAGCATGTAAACATTCTACTGAATACAGAGGTGCAGAGACAGCATGTAAACATTCTACTGTAATACAGAGGTGCAAAGACAGCATGTAAACATTCTACTGAATACAGAGGTGCAGAGACAGCATGTAAATATTCTACTGTAATACAGAGGTGCAGAGACAGCATGTAAACATTCTACTGTAATACAGAGGTGCAGAGACAGCATGAAAACATTCTACTCAATACAGAGGTGCAGAGACAGCATGTAAACATTCTACTGTAATACAGAGGTGCAGAGACAGCATGTAAACATTTTACTGAATACAGAGGTGCAGAGACAGCATGTAAACATTCTACTGTAATACAGAGGTGCAGAGACAGCATGTAAACATTCTACTGAATACAGAGGTGCAGAGACAGCATGTAAACATTCTACTGTAATACAGAGGTGCAGAGACAGCATGTAAACATTCTACTGAATACAGAGGTGCAGAGACAGCATGTAAACATTCTACTGTAATACAGAGGTGCAGAGACAGCATGTAAATATTCTACTGTAATACAGAGGTGCAGAGACAGCATGTAAACATTCTACTGTAATACAGAGGTGCAGAGACAGCATAAAAACATTCTACTGTAATACAGAGGTGCAGAGACAGCATAAAAACATTCTACTGTAATACAGAGGTGCAGAGACAGCATGAAAACATTCTACTGTAATACAGAGGTGCAGAGACAGCATGAAAACATTCTTCTGTAATACAGAGGTGCAGAGACAGCATGAAAACATTCTACTGTAATGCAGAGGTGCAGAGACAGCATGTAAACATTCTACTGTAATACAGAGGTGCAGAGACAGCATGTAAACATTCTACTGAATACAGAGGTGCAGAGACAGCATGTAAACATTCTACTGAATACAGAGGTGCAGAGACAGCATGTTAACATTCTACTGTAATACAGAGGTGCAGAGACAGCATGAAAACATTCTACTGTAATACAGAGGTGCAGAGACAGCATGTAAACATTCTACTGTAATACAGAGTTGCAAAGACAGCATGTAAACATTCTACTGAATACAGAGGTGCAGAGACAGCATGTAAACATTCTACTGTAATACAGAGGTGCAGAGACAGTATGTAAATATTCTACTGTAATACAGAGGTGCAGAGACAGCATGTAAACATTCTACTGTAATACAGAGGTGCAGAGACAGCATGTAAACATTCTACTGTAATACAGAGGTGCAGAGACAGCATGAAAACATTCTTCTGTAATACAGAGGTGCAGAGACAGCATGTAAACATTCTACTGTAATACAGAGGTGCAGAGACAGCATGTAAACATTCTACTGTAATACAGAGGTGCAGAGACAGCATGTAAACATTCTACTGAATACAGAGGTGCAGAGACAGCATGTAAACATTCTACTGAATACAGAGGTGCAGAGACAGCATGTAAACATTCTACTGAATACAGAGGTGCAGAGACAGCATGTAAACATTCTACTGAATACAGAGGTGCAGAGACAGCATGTAAATATTCTACTGTAATACAGAGGTACAGAGACAGCATGTAAATATTCTACTGTAATACAGAGGTGCAGAGACAGCATGTAAACATTCTACTGTAATACAGAGGTGCAGAGACAGCATGTAAACATTCTACTGTAATACAGAGGTGCAGAGACAGCATGTAAACATTCTACTGAATACAGAGGTGCAAAGACAGCATGTAAACATTCTACTGTAATACAGAGGTGCAGAGACAGCATAAAAACATTCTACTGTAATACAGAGGTGCAGAGACAGCATGAAAACATTCTTCTGTAATACAGAGGTGCAGAGACAGCATGAAAACATTCTACTGTAATACAGAGGTGCAGAGACAGCATGAAAAAATTCTTCTGTAATACAGAGGTGCAGAGACAGCATGAAAACATTATACTGTAATACAGAGGTGCAAAGACAGCATGTAAACATTCTACTGTCATACAGAGGTGCAAAGACAGCATGTAAACATTCTACTGTAATACAGAGCTGCAAAGACAGCATGTAAACATTCTACTGTAATACAGAGGTTCAGAGACAGCATGTAAACATTCTTCTGTAATACAGAGGTGCAGAGACAGCATGAAAACATTATACTGTAATACAGAGGTGCAAAGACAGCATGTAAACATTCTACTGTCATACAGAGGTGCAAAGACAGCATGTAAACATTCTACTGTCATACAGAGGTGCAAAGACAGCATGTAAACATTCTACTGTAATACAGAGCTGCAAAGACAGCATGTAAACATTCTACTGTAATACAGAGGTGCAGAGACAGCATGTAAACATTCTACTGAATACAGAGGTTCAGAGACAGCATGTAAACATTCTACTGAATACAGAGGTGCAAAGACAGCATGTAAACATTCTACTGTAATACAGAGGTGCAGAGACAGCATGTAAACATTCTACTGTAATACAGAGGTGCAAAGACAGCATTTAAACATTCTACTGTCATACAGAGGTGCAAAGACAGCATGTAAACATTCTACTGTAATACAGAGGTGCAAAGACAGCATGAAAACATTCTACTGAATACAGAGGTGCAGAGACAGCATGTAAATATTCTACTGTAATACAGAGGTGCAGAGACAGCATGTAAACATTCTACTGTAATACAGAGGTGCAGAGACAGCATGAAAACATTCTACTCAATACAGAGGTGCAGAGACAGCATGTAAACATTTTACTGAATACAGAGGTGCAGAGACAGCATGTAAACATTCTACTGAATACAGAGGTGCAGAGACAGCATGTAAACATTCTACTGTAATACAGAGGTGCAAAGACAGCATGTAAACATTCTACTGAATACAGAGGTGCAGAGACAGCATGTAAATATTCTACTGTAATACAGAGGTGCAGAGACAGCATGTAAACATTCTACTGTAATACAGAGGTGCAGAGACAGCATGAAAACATTCTACTCAATACAGAGGTGCAGAGACAGCATGTAAACATTCTACTGTAATACAGAGGTGCAGAGACAGCATGTAAACATTTTACTGAATACAGAGGTGCAGAGACAGCATGTAAACATTCTACTGTAATACAGAGGTGCAGAGACAGCATGTAAACATTCTACTGAATACAGAGGTGCAGAGACAGCATGTAAACATTCTTCTGTAATACAGAGGTGCAGAGACAGCATGAAAACATTCTACTGTAATACAGAGGTGCAGAGACAGCATGTAAACATTCTACTGTAATACAGAGGTGCAGAGACAGTATGTAAATATTCTACTGTAATACAGAGGTGCAGAGACAGCATGTAAACATTCTACTGTAATACAGAGGTGCAGAGACAGCATAAAAACATTCTACTGTAATACAGAGGTGCAGAGACAGCATAAAAACATTCTACTGTAATACAGAGGTGCAGAGACAGCATGAAAACATTCTACTGTAATACAGAGGTGCAGAGACAGCATGAAAACATTCTTCTGTAATACAGAGGTGCAGAGACAGCATGAAAACATTCTACTGTAATGCAGAGGTGCAGAGACAGCATGTAAACATTCTACTGTAATACAGAGGTGCAGAGACAGCATGTAAACATTCTACTGAATACAGAGGTGCAGAGACAGCATGTAAACATTCTACTGAATACAGAGGTGCAGAGACAGCATGTTAACATTCTACTGTAATACAGAGGTGCAGAGACAGCATGAAAACATTCTACTGTAATACAGAGGTGCAGAGACAGCATGTAAACATTCTACTGTAATACAGAGTTGCAAAGACAGCATGTAAACATTCTACTGAATACAGAGGTGCAGAGACAGCATGTAAACATTCTACTGTAATACAGAGGTGCAGAGACAGTATGTAAATATTCTACTGTAATACAGAGGTGCAGAGACAGCATGTAAACATTCTACTGTAATACAGAGGTGCAGAGACAGCATAAAAACATTCTACTGTAACACAGAGGTGCAGAGACAGCATGAAAACATTCTTCTGTAATACAGAGGTGCAGAGACAGCATGAAAACATTCTACTGTAATACAGAGGTGCAGAGACAGCATGTAAACATTCTACTGTAATACAGAGGTGCAGAGACAGCATGTAAACATTCTACTTAATACAGAGGTGCAGAGACAGCATGTAAACATTCTACTGTAATACAGAGCTGCAGAGACAGGATGAAAACATTCGACTGAATACAGAGGTGCAGAGACAGCATGTAAACATTCTACTGAATACAGAGGTGCAGAGACAGCATGTAAACATTCTACTGTAATACAGAGGTGCAAAGACAGCATGTAAACATTCTACTGAATACAGAGGTGCAGAGACAGCATGAAAACATTCTACTGTAATACAGAGCTGCAAAGACAGCATGTAAACATTCTACTGTAATACAGAGCTGCAAAGACAGCATGTAAACATTCTACTGTAATACAGAGGTGCAGAGACAGCATGTAAACATTCTACTGTAATACAGAGGTGCAGAGACAGCATGTAAACATTCTACTGTAATACAGAGTTGCAAAGACAGCATGTAAACATTCTACTGTAATACAGAGGTGCAGAGACAGCATGTAAACATTCTACTGTCATACAGAGGTGCAGAGACAGCATGTAAACATTCTACTGAATACAGAGGTGCAGAGACAGCATGAAAACATTCTACTGTAATACAGAGGTGCAGAGACAGCATGAAAACATTCTACTGAATACAGAGGTGAAGAGACAGCATGTAAACATTCTACTGTAATACAGAGGTGCAGAGACAGCATGTAAACATTCTACTGTAATACAGAGGTGCAGAGACAGCATGTAAACATTCTACTGTAATACAGAGGTGCAGAGACAGCATGTAAACATTCTACTGAATACAGAGGTGCAGAGACAGCATGTAAACATTCTACTGAATACAGAGGTGCAGAGACAGCATGTAAACATTCTACTGAATACAGAGGTGCAGAGACAGCATGTAAACATTCTACTTTAATAGAGAGGTGCAGAGACAGCATGTGAACATTCTACTGTAATACAGAGGTGCAGAGACAGCATGTAAACATTCGACTGAATACAGAGGTGCAGAGACAGCATGTAAATATTCTACTGTAATACAGAGGTGCAGAGACAGCATGTAAACATTCTACTGTAATACAGAGGTGCAGAGACAGCATGAAAACATTCTACTCAATACAGAGGTGCAGAGACAGCATGTAAACATTCTACTGTAATACAGAGGTGCAGAGACAGCATGTAAACATTTTACTGAATACAGAGGTGCAGAGACAGCATGTAAACATTCTACTGTAATACAGAGGTGCAGAGACAGCATGTAAACATTCTACTTAATACAGAGGTGCAGAGACAGCATGTAAACATTCTACTGTAATACAGAGGTGCAGAGACAGCATGTAAACATTCTACTGAATACAGAGGTGCAGAGACAGCATGTAAACATTCTACTGAATACAGAGGTGCAGAGACAGCATGTAAATATTCTACTGTAATACAGAGGTGCAGAGACAGCATGTAAATATTCTACTGTAATACAGAGGTGCAGAGACAGCATGTAAACATTCTACTGTAATACAGAGGTGCAAAGACAGCATGTAAACATTCTACTGAATACAGAGGTGCAGAGACAGCATGAAAACATTCTACTGTAATACAGAGGTGCAGAGACAGCATGAAAACATTCTACTGAATACAGAGGTGAAGAGACAGCATGTAAACATTCTACTGTAATACAGAGGTGCAGAGACAGCATGTAAACATTCTACTGTAATACAGAGGTGCAGAGACAGCATGTAAACATTCTACTGTAATACAGAGGTGCAGAGACAGCATGTAAACATTCTACTGAATACAGAGGTGCAGAGACAGCATGTAAACATTCTACTAAATACAGAGGTGCAGAGACAGCATGTAAACATTCTACTGAATACAGAGGTGCAGAGACAGCATGTAAACATTCTACTGTAATACAGAGGTGCAGAGACAGCATGTAAACATTCTACTGTAATACAGAGGTGCAGAGACAGCATGAAAACATTCTACTGTAATACAGAGGTGCAGAGACAGGATGAAAACATTCGACTGAATACAGAGGTGCAGAGACAGCATGTAAACATTCTACTGAATACAGAGGTGCAGAGACAGCATGTAAACATTCTACTGTAATACAGAGGTGCAAAGACAGCATGTAAACATTCTACTGTAATACAGAGCTGCAAAGACAGCATGTAAACACTCTACTGTAATACAAAGGTGCAGAGACAGCATGTAAACATTCTACTGTAATACAGAGGTGCAGAGACAGCATGTAAACATTCTACTGTAATACAGAGGTGCAGAGACAGCATTTAAACATTCTACTGTCATACAGAGGTGCAAAGACAGCATGTAAACATTCTACTGTAATACAGAGGTGCAAAGACAGCATGTAAACATTCTACTGTAATACAGAGGTGCAGAGACAGCATGTAAACATTCTACTGTAATACAGAGGTGCAGAGACAGCATGAAAACATTCTACTCAATACAGAGGTGCAGAGACAGCATGTAAACATTCTACTGTAATACAGAGGTGCAGAGACAGCATGTAAACATTCTACTGTAATACAGAGGTGCAGAGACAGCATAAAAACATTCTACTGTAATACAGAGGTGCAGAGACAGCATGAAAACATTCTTCTGTAATACAGAGGTGCAGAGACAGCATGAAAACATTCTACTGTAATACAGAGGTGCAGAGACAGCATGAAAACATTCTACTCAATACAGAGGTGCAGAGACAGCATGTAAACATTCTACTGTAATACAGAGGTGCAGAGACAGCATGTAAACATTCTACTGTAATACAGAGGTGCAGAGACAGCATGTAAACATTCTACTTAATACAGAGGTGCAGAGACAGCATGTAAACATTCTACTGAATACAGAGGTGCAGAGACAGCATGTAAACATTCTACTGTAATACAGAGGTGCAGAGACAGCATGAAAACATTCTACTGTAATACAGAGGTGCAGAGACAGCATGTAAACATTCTACTGTAATACAGAGGTGCAGAGACAGCATGTAAACATTCTACTGTAATACAGAGTTGCAAAGACAGCATGTAAACATTCTACTGTAATACAGAGGTGCAGAGACAGCATGTAAACATTCTACTGTAATACAGAGGTGCAAAGACAGCATGTAAACATTCTACTGTAATACAGAGGTGCAGAGACAGCATGTAAACATTCTACTGTAATACAGAGGTGCAAAGACAGCATGTAAACATTCTACTGAATACAGAGGTGCAGAGACAGCATGTAAACATTCTACTGTAATACAGAGGTGCAGAGACAGCATGTAAACATTCTACTGTAATACAGAGGTGCAGAGACAGCATGAAAACATTCTACTCAATACAGAGGTGCAGAGACAGCATGTAAACATTTTACTGAATACAGAGGTGCAGAGACAGCATGTAAACATTCTACTGTAATACAGAGGTGCAGAGACAGCATGTAAACATTCTACTGAATACAGAGGTGCAGAGACAGCATGTAAACATTCTACTGTAATACAGAGGTGCAAAGACAGCATGTAAACACTCTACTGTAATACAAAGGTGCAGAGACAGCATGTAAACATTCTACTGTAATACAGAGGTGCAAAAACAGCATGTAAACATTCTACTGAATACAGAGGTGCAGAGACAGCATGTAAACATTCTACTGAATACAGAGGTGCAGAGAAAGCATGTAAACATTCTACTGTAATACAGAGGTGCAAAGACAGCATGTAAACATTCTACTGAATACAGAGGTGCAGAGACAGCATGTAAATATTCTACTGTAATACAGAGGTGCAGAGACAGCATGAAAACATTCTACTGTCATACAGAGGTGCAGAGACAGCATGAAAACATTCTACTGTAATACAGAGGTGCAGAGACAGCATGTAAACATTCTACTCAATACAGAGGTGCAGAGACAGCATGTAAACATTCTACTGTAATACAGAGGTGCAGAGACAGCATGTAAATATTCTACTGTAATACAGAGGTGCAGAGACAGCATGAAAACATTCTACTCAATACAGAGGTGCAGAGACAGCATGTAAACATTCTACTGTAATACAGAGGTGCAGAGACAGCATGTAAACATTCTACTGAATACAGAGGTGCAGAGACAGCATGTAAACATTCTACTGTAATACAGAGGTGCAGAGACAGCATGTGAACATTCTACTGTAATACAGAGGTGCAGAGACAGGATGAGAACATTCTACTGTAATACAGAGGTGCAGAGACAGCATGAAAACATTCTACTGTAATACAGAGGTGCAGAGACAGCATGTGAACATTCTACTGTAATACATAGGTGCAGAGACAGGATGAAAACATTCTACTGAATACAGAGGTGCAGAGACAGCATGTAAACATTCTACTGTAATACAGAGGTGCAGAGACAGCATGTAAACATTCTACTGTAATACAGAGGTGCAGAGACAGCATGTAAACATTCTACTGAATACAGAGGTGAAGAGACAGCATGTAAACATTCTACTGTAATAGAGAGGTGCAGAGACAGCTTGTAAACATTCTACTGTAATACAGAGGTGCAGAGACAGCATGAAAACATTCTACTCAATACAGAGGTGCAGAGACAGCATGTAAACATTCTACTGTAATACAGAGGTGCAGAGACAGCATGTAAACATTCTACTGAATACAGAGGTGCAGAGACAGCATGTAAACATTCTACTGTAATACAGAGGTGCAGAGACAGCATGAAAACATTCTACTGTAATACAGAGGTGCAGAGACAGCATGTAAATATTCTACTGTAATACAGAGGTGCAGAGACAGCATGAAAACATTCTACTGTAATACAGAGGTGCAAAGACAGCATGTAAACATTCTACTGAATACAGAGGTGCAGAGACAGCATGTAAACATTCTACTGTAATACAGAGCTGCAAAGACAGCATGTAAACATTCTACTGTAATACAGAGGTGCAGAGACAGCATTTAAACATTCTACTGAGTACAGAGGTGCAAAGACAGCATGTAAACATTCTACTGTAATACAGAGGTGCAGAGACAGCATGTAAACATTCTACTGTAATACAGAGGTGCAAAGACAGCATGTAAACATTCTACTGTAATACAGAGCTGCAAAGACAGCATGTAAACACTCTACTGTAATACAAAGGTGCAGAGACAGCATGTAAACATTCTACTGTAATACAGAGGTGCAGAGACAGCATGTAAACATTCTACTGAATACAGAGGTGCAGAGACAGCATGTAAACATTCTACTGTAATACAGAGGTGCAAAGACAGCATGTAACCATTCTACTGAATACAGACGTGAAGAGACAGCATGTAAACATTCTACTGTAATACAGAGGTGCAGAGACAGCTTGTAAACATTCTACTGTAATACAGAGGTGCAGAGACAGCATGAAAACATTCTACTCAATACAGAGGTGCAGAGACAGCATGTAAACATTCTACTGTAATACAGAGGTGCAGAGACAGCATGTAAACATTCTACTGAATACAGAGGTGCAGAGACAGCATGTAAACATTCTACTGTAATACAGAGGTGCAGAGACAGCATGAAAACATTCTACTGTAATACAGAGGTGCAAAGACAGCATGTAAACATTCTACTGAATACAGAGGTGCAGAGACAGCATGTAAACATTCTACTGAATACAGAGGTGCAGAGACAGCATGTAAACATTCTACTGAATACAAAGGTGCAGAGACAGCATGTAAATATTCTACTGTAATACAGAGGTGCAGAGACAGCATGTAAACATTCTACTGTAATACAGAGGTGCAGAGACAGCATGAAAACATTCTACTCAATACAGAGGTGCAGAGACAGCATGTAAACATTCTACTGTAATACAGAGGTGCAGAGACAGCATGTAAACATTCTACTGAATACAGAGGTGCAGAGACAGCATGTAAACATTCTACTGTAATACAGAGGTGCAGAGACAGCATGTAAACATTCTACTGTAATACAGAGGTGCAGAGACAGCATGTAAACATTCTACTGTAATACAGAGGTGCAGAGACAGCATGTAAACATTCTACTGTAATACAGAGGTGCAGAGACAGCATGAAAAGATTCTACTCAATACAGAGGTGCAGAGACAGCATGTAAACATTCTACTGTAATACAGAGGTGCAGAGACAGCATGTAAACATTCTACTGAACACAGAGGTGCAGAGACAGCATGTAAACATTCTACTGTAATACAGAGGTGCAGAGACAGCATGTAAACATTCTTCTGTAATACAGAGGTGCAGAGACAGCATGAAAACATTCTACTGTAATACAGAGGTGCAGAGACAGCATGTAAACATTCTACTGTAATACAGAGGTGCAGAGACAGCATGAAAAAATTCTTCTGTAATACAGAGGTGCAGAGACAGCATGAAAACATTCTACTGTAATACAGAGGTGCAGAGACAGCATGAAAACATTCTACTTAATACAGAGGTGCAGAGACAGCATGTAAACATTCTACTTAATACAGAGGTGCAGAGACAGCATGTAAACATTCTACTGAATACAGAGGTGCAGAGACAGCATGTAAACATTCTACTGTAATACAGAGGTGCAGAGACAGCATGTAAACATTCTACTGAATACAGAGGTGAAGAGACAGCATGTAAACATTCTACTGTAATACAGAGGTGCAGAGACAGCATGTAAACATTCTACTGTAATACAGAGGTGCAGAGACAGCATGTAAACATTCTACTGTAATACAGAGGTGCAGAGACAGCATGTAAACATTCTACTGAATACAGAGGTGCAGAGACAGCATGTAAACATTCTACTGAATACAGAGGTGCAGAGACAGCATGTAAACATTCTACTGAATACAGAGGTGCAGAGACAGCATGTAAACATTCTACTGTAATACAGAGGTGCAGAGACAGCATGTAAACATTCTACTGTAATACAGAGGTGCAGAGACAGCATGAAAACATTCTACTGTAATACAGAGGTGCAGAGACAGGATGAAAACATTCGACTGAATACAGAGGTGCAGAGACAGCATGTAAACATTCTACTGTCATACAGAGGTGCAAAGACAGCATGTAAACATTCTACTGTCATACAGAGGTGCAAAGACAGCATGTAAACATTCTACTGTAATACAGAGCTGCAAAGACAGCATGTAAACATTCTACTGTAATACAGAGGTGCAGAGACAGCATGAAAACATTCTACTGTAATACAGAGGTGCAGAGACAGCATGTAAACATTCTACTGAATACAGAGGTGCAGAGACAGCATGTAAACATTCTACTGAATACAGAGGTGCAGAGACAGCATGTAAACATTCTACTGTAAAACAGAGGTACAGAGACAGCATGTAAACATTCTACTGAATACAGAGGTGCAGAGACAGCATGAAAACATTCTACTGTAATACAGAGGTGCAGAGACAGCATGAAAACATTCTACTGTAATACAGAGGTGCAGAGACAGCATGTAAATATTCTACTGTAATACAGAGGTGCAGAGACAGCATGTAAACATTCTACTGTAATACAGAGGTGCAGAGACAGCATGAAAACATTCTACTATAATACAGAGGTGCAAAGACAGCATGTAAACATTCTACTGAATACAGAGGTGCAGAAAAAGCATCTTAACATTCTACTGAATACAGAGGTGCAGAGACAGCATGTAAACATTCTACTGAATACAGAGGTGCAGAGACAGCATGTAAACATTCTACTGAATACAGAGGTGCAGAGACAGCATGTAAACATTCTACTGTAATACAGAGGTGCAGAGACAGCATGTAAACATTCTACTGAATACAGAGGTGCAGAGACAGCATGTAAACATTCAACTGAATACAGAGGTGCAGAGACAGCATGTAAACATTCTACTGAATACAGAGGTGCAGAGACAGCATGTAAATATTCTACTGTAATACAGAGGTGCAGAGACAGCATGTAAACATTCTACTGTAATACAGAGGTGCAGAGACAGCATGAAAACATTCTACTCAATACAGAGGTGCAGAGACAGCATGTAAACATTCTACTGTAATACAGAGGTGCAGAGACAGCATGTAAACATTCTACTGAATACAGAGGTGCAGAGACAGCATGTAAACATTCTACTGTAATACAGAGGTGCAGAGACAGCATGTAAACATTCTACTGAATACAGAGGTGCAGAGATAGCATGTAAACATTCTACTGAATACAGAGGTGCAGAGACAGCATGTAAACATTCTACTGTAATACAGAGGTACAGAGACAGCATGTAAACATTCTACTGAATACAGAGGTGCAGAGACAGCATGAAAACATTCTACTGTAATACAGAGGTGCAGAGACAGCATGAAAACATTCTACTCAATACAGAGTTGCAGAGACAGCATGTAAACATTCTACTGTAATACAGAGGTGCAGAGACAGCATGTAAACATTCTACTGTAATACAGAGGTGCAGAGACAGCATGTAAACATTCTACTGTAATACAGAGGTGCAGAGACAGCATGTAAACATTCTACTGAATACAGAGGTGCAGAGACAGCATGTAAACATTCTACTGAATACAGAGGTGCAGAGACAGCATGTAAACATTCTACTGTAAAACAGAGGTACAGAGACAGCATGTAAACATTCTACTGAATACAGAGGTGCAGAGACAGCATGAAAACATTCTACTGTAATACAGAGGTGCAGAGACAGCATGAAAACATTCTACTGTAATACAGAGGTGCAGAGACAGCATGTAAATATTCTACTGTAATACAGAGGTGCAGAGACAGCATGTAAACATTCTACTGTAATACAGAGGTGCAGAGACAGCATGAAAACATTCTACTATAATACAGAGGTGCAAAGACAGCATGTAAACATTCTACTGAATACAGAGGTGCAGAAAAAGCATGTAAACATTCTACTGAATACAGAGGTGCAGAGACAGCATGTAAACATTCTACTGAATACAGAGGTGCAGAGACAGCATGTAAACATTCTACTGAATACAGAGGTGCAAAGACAGCATGTAAACATTCTACTGTAATACAGAGGTGCAGAGACAGCATGTAAACATTCTACTGAATACAGAGGTGCAGAGACAGCATGTAAACATTCTACTGAATACAGAGGTGCAGAGACAGCATGTAAACATTCTACTGAATACAGAGGTGCAGAGACAGCATGTAAACATTCTACTGAATACAGAGGTGCAGAGACAGCATGTAAATATTCTACTGTAATACAGAGGTGCAGAGACAGCATGTAAACATTCTACTGTAATACAGAAGTGCAGAGACAGCATGAAAACATTCTACTCAATACAGAGGTGCAGAGACAGCATGTAAACATTCTACTGTAATACAGAGGTGCAGAGACAGCATGTAAACATTCTACTGAATACAGAGGTGCAGAGACAGCATGTAAACATTCTACTGTAATACAGAGGTGCAGAGACAGCATGTAAACATTCTACTGAATACAGAGGTGCAGAGACAGCATGAAAACATTCTACTGTAATACAGAGGTGCAGAGACAGCATGTAAATATTCTACTGTAATACAGAGGTGCAGAGACAGCATGTAAACATTCTACTGTAATACAGAGGTGCAGAGACAGCATGAAAACATTCTACTATAATACAGAGGTGCAAAGACAGCATGTAAACATTCTACTGAATACAGAGGTGCAGAGACAGCATGAAAACATTCTACTGTAATACAGAGGTGCAGAGACAGCATGTAAACATTCTACTGAATACAGAGGTGCAAAGACAGCATGTAAACATTCTACTGTAATACAGAGGTGCAGAGACAGCATGTAAACATTCTACTGAATACAGAGGTGCAGAGACAGCATGTAAACATTCTACTGAATACAGAGGTGCAGAGACAGCATGTAAACATTCTACTGAATACAGAGGTGCAGAGACAGCATGTAAACATTCTACTGAATACAGAGGTGCAGAGACAGCATGTAAATATTCTACTGTAATACAGAGGTGCAGAGACAGCATGTAAACATTCTACTGTAATACAGAAGTGCAGAGACAGCATGAAAACATTCTACTCAATACAGAGGTGCAGAGACAGCATGTAAACATTCTACTGTAATACAGAGGTGCAGAGACAGCATGTAAACATTCTACTGAATACAGAGGTGCAGAGACAGCATGTAAACATTCTACTGTAATACAGAGGTGCAGAGACAGCATGTAAACATTCTACTGAATACAGAGGTGCAGAGACAGCATGAAAACATTCTACTGTAATACAGAGGTGCAGAGACAGCATGTAAATATTCTACTGTAATACAGAGGTGCAGAGACAGCATGTAAACATTCTACTGTAATACAGAGGTGCAGAGACAGCATGAAAACATTCTACTATAATACAGAGGTGCAAAGACAGCATGTAAACATTCTACTGAATACAGAGGTGCAGAGACAGCATGAAAACATTCTACTGTAATACAGAGGTGCAGAGACAGCATGTAAATATTCTACTGTAATACAGAGGTGCAGAGACAGCATGTAAACATTCTACTGTAATACAGAGGTGCAGAGACAGCATGAAAACATCTACTGTAATACAGAGGTGCAAAGACAGCATGTAAACATTCTACTGAATACAGAGGTGCAGAGACAGCATGTAAACATTCTACTGAATACAGAGGTGCAGAGACAGCATGTAAACATTCTACTGAATACAGAGGTGCAGAGAAAGCATGTAAATATTCTACTGTAATACAGAGGTGCAGAGACAGCATGTAAACATTCTACTGTAATACAGAGGTGCAGAGACAGCATGAAAACATTCTACTCAATACAGAGGTGCAGAGACAGCATGTAAACATTCTACTGTAATACAGAGGTGCAGAAACAGCATGTAAACATTCTACTGTAATACAGAGGTGCAGAGACAGCATGTAAACATTCTACTGAATACAGAGGTGCAGAGACAGCATGTAAACATTCTACTGTAATACAGAGGTGCAGAGACAGCATGTAAACATTCTACTGAATACAGAGGTGCAGAGACAGCATGTAAATATTCTACTGTAATACAGAGGTGCAGAGACAGCATGTAAACATTCTACTGTAATACAGAGGTGCAGAGACAGCATGAAAACATTCTACTCAATACAGAGGTGCAGAGACAGCATGTAAACATTCTACTGTAATACAGAGGTGCAGAGACAGCATGTAAACATTCTACTGAATACAGAGGTGCAGAGACAGCATGTAAACATTCTACTGAATACAGAGGTGCAGAGACAGCATGTAAACATTCTACTGAATACAGAGGTGCAGAGACAGCATGTAAACATTCTACTGTAATACAGAGGTACAGAGACAGCATGTAAACATTCTACTGAATACAGAGGTGCAGAGACAGCATGAAAACATTCTACTGTAATACAGAGGTGCAGAGACAGCATGAAAACATTCTACTGTAATACAGAGGTGCAGAGACAGCATGTAAATATTCTACTGTAATACAGAGGTGCAGAGACAGCATGTAAACATTCTACTGTAATACAGAGGTGCAGAGACAGCATGAAAACATTCTACTATAATACAGAGGTGCAAAGACAGCATGTAAACATTCTACTGAATACAGAGGTGCAGAAAAAGCATGTAAACATTCTACTGAATACAGAGGTGCAGAGACAGCATGTAAACATTCTACTGAATACAGAGGTGCAAAGACAGCATGTAAACATTCTACTGTAATACAGAGGTGCAGAGACAGCATGTAAACATTCTACTGAATACAGAGGTGCAAAGACAGCATGTAAACATTCTACTGTAATACAGAGGTGCAGAGACAGCATGTAAACATTCTACTGAATACAGAGGTGCAGAGACAGCATGTAAACATTCTACTGAATACAGAGGTGCAGAGACAGCATGTAAACATTCTACTGAATACAGAGGTGCAGAGACAGCATGTAAACATTCTACTGAATACAGAGGTGCAGAGACAGCATGTAAATATTCTACTGTAATACAGAGTTGCAGAGACAGCATGTAAACATTCTACTGTAATACAGAGGTGCAGAGACAGCATGAAAACATTCTACTCAATACAGAGGTGCAGAGACAGCATGTAAACATTCTACTGTAATACAGAGGTGCAGAGACAGCATGTAAACATTCTACTGAATACAGAGGTGCAGAGACAGCATGTAAACATTCTACTGTAATACAGAGGTGCAGAGACAGCATGTAAACATTCTACTGTAATACAGAGGTGCAGAGACAGCATGTAAATATTCTACTGTAATACAGAGGTGCAGAGACAGCATGTAAACATTCTACTGTAATACAGAGGTGCAGAGACAGCATGAAAACATCTACTGTAATACAGAGGTGCAAAGACAGCATGTAAACATTCTACTGAATACAGAGGTGCAGAGACAGCATGTAAACATTCTATTGAATACAGAGGTGCAGAGACAGCATGTAAACATTCTACTGAATACAGAGGTGCAGAGACAGCATGTAAACATTCTACTGTAATACAGAGGTGCAGAGACAGCATGAAAACATTCTACTCAATACAGAGGTGCAGAGACAGCATGTAAACATTCTACTGTAATACAGAGGTGCAGAGACAGCATGTAAACATTCTACTGTAATACAGAGGTGCAGAGACAGCATGTAAACATTCTACTGTAATACAGAGGTGCAGAGACAGCATGTAAACATTCTACTGAATACAGAGGTGCAGAGACAGCATGTAAACATTCTACTGAATACAGAGGTGCAGAGACAGCATGTAAACATTCTACTGTAAAACAGAGGTACAGAGACAGCATGTAAACATTCTACTGAATACAGAGGTGCAGAGACAGCATGTAAACATTCTACTGAATACAGAGGTGCAAAGACAGCATGTAAACATTCTACTGTAATACAGAGGTGCAGAGACAGCATGTAAACATTCTACTGAATACAGAGGTGCAGAGACAGCATGTAAACATTCTACTGAATACAGAGGTGCAGAGACAGCATGTAAACATTCTACTGAATACAGAGGTGCAGAGACAGCATGTAAACATTCTACTGAATACAGAGGTGCAGAGACAGCATGTAAACATTCTACTGTAATACAGAAGTGCAGAGACAGCATGAAAACATTCTACTCAATACAGAGGTGCAGAGACAGCATGTAAACATTCTACTGTAATACAGAGGTGCAGAGACAGCATGTAAACATTCTACTGAATACAGAGGTGCAGAGACAGCATGTAAACATTCTACTGTAATACAGAGGTGCAGAGACAGCATGTAAACATTCTACTGAATACAGAGGTGCAGAGACAGCATGTAAACATTCTACTGAATACAGAGGTGCAGAGACAGCATGTAAACATTCTACTGTAATACAGAGGTACAGAGACAGCATGTAAACATTCTACTGAATACAGAGGTGCAGAGACAGCATGAAAACATTCTACTGTAATACAGAGGTGCAGAGACAGCATGAAAACATTCTACTGTAATACAGAGGTGCAGAGACAGCATGTAAATATTCTACTGTAATACAGAGGTGCAGAGACAGCATGTAAACATTCTACTGTAATACAGAGGTGCAGAGACAGCATGAAAACATTCTACTATAATACAGAGGTGCAAAGACAGCATGTAAACATTCTACTGAATACAGAGGTGCAGAGACAGCATGAAAACATTCTACTGTAATACAGAGGTGCAGAGACAGCATGTAAATATTCTACTGTAATACAGAGGTGCAGAGACAGCATGTAAACATTCTACTGTAATACAGAGGTGCAGAGACAGCATGAAAACATCTACTGTAATACAGAGGTGCAAAGACAGCATGTAAACATTCTACTGAATACAGAGGTGCAGAGACAGCATGTAAACATTCTACTGAATACAGAGGTGCAGAGACAGCATGTAAACATTCTACTGAATACAGAGGTGCAGAGAAAGCATGTAAATATTCTACTGTAATACAGAGGTGCAGAGACAGCATGTAAACATTCTACTGTAATACAGAGGTGCAGAGACAGCATGAAAACATTCTACTCAATACAGAGGTGCAGAGACAGCATGTAAACATTCTACTGTAATACAGAGGTGCAGAAACAGCATGTAAACATTCTACTGTAATACAGAGGTGCAGAGACAGCATGTAAACATTCTACTGAATACAGAGGTGCAGAGACAGCATGTAAACATTCTACTGTAATACAGAGGTGCAGAGACAGCATGTAAACATTCTACTGAATACAGAGGTGCAGAGACAGCATGTAAACATTCTACTGTAATACAGAGGTGCAAAGACAGCATGTAACCATTCTACTGAATACAGAGGTGAAGAGACAGCATGTAAACATTCTACTGTAATAGAGAGGTGCAGAGACAGCTTGTTAACATTCTACTGTAATACAGAGGTGCAGAGACAGCATGAAAACATTCTACTCAATACAGAGGTGCAGAGACAGCATGTAAACATTCTACTGTAATACAGAGGTGCAGAGACAGCATGTAAACATTCTACTGAATACAGAGGTGCAGAGACAGCATGTAAACATTCTACTGTAATACAGAGGTACAGAGACAGCATGTAAACATTCTACTGAATACAGAGGTGCAGAGACAGCATGAAAACATTCTACTGTAATACAGAGGTGCAGAGACAGCATGAAAACATTCTACTCAATACAGAGGTGCAGAGACAGCATGTAAACATTCTACTGTAATACAGAGGTGCAGAGACAGCATGTAAACATTCTACTGTAATACAGAGGTGCAGAGACAGCATGTAAACATTCTACTGAATACAGAGGTGCAGAGACAGCATGTAAACATTCTACTGAATACAGAGGTGCAGAGACAGCATGTAAACATTCTACTGTAAAACAGAGGTACAGAGACAGCATGTAAACATTCTACTGAATACAGAGGTGCAGAGACAGCATGAAAACATTCTACTGTAATACAGAGGTGCAGAGACAGCATGAAAACATTCTACTGTAATACAGAGGTGCAGAGACAGCATGTAAACATTCTACTGTAATACAGAGGTGCAGAGACAGCATGTAAACATTCTACTGTAATACAGAGGTGCAGAGACAGCATGAAAACATTCTACTATAATACAGAGGTGCAAAGACAGCATGTAAACATTCTACTGAATACAGAGGTGCAGAAAAAGCATGTAAACATTCTACTGAATACAGAGGTGCAGAGACAGCATGAAAACATTCTACTATAATACAGAGGTGCAAAGACAGCATGTAAACATTCTACTGAATACAGAGGTGCAGAAAAAGCATGTAAACATTCTACTGAATACAGAGGTGCAGAGACAGCATGTAAACATTCTACTGAATACAGAGGTGCAGAGACAGCATGTAAACATTCTACTGAATACAGAGGTGCAAAGACAGCATGTAAACATTCTACTGTAATACAGAGGTGCAGAGACAGCATGTAAACATTCTACTGAATACAGAGGTGCAGAGACAGCATGTAAACATTCTACTGAATACAGAGGTGCAGAGACAGCATGTAAACATTCTACTGAATACAGAGGTGCAGAGACAGCATGTAAACATTCTACTGAATACAGAGGTGCAGAGACAGCATGTAAATATTCTACTGTAATACAGAGGTGCAGAGACAGCATGTAAACATTCTACTGTAATACAGAGGTGCAGAGACAGCATGAAAACATTCTACTCAATACAGAGGTGCAGAGACAGCATGTAAACATTCTACTGTAATACAGAGGTGCAGAGACAGCATGTAAACATTCTACTGAATACAGAGGTGCAGAGACAGCATGTAAACATTCTACTGAATACAGAGGTGCAGAGACAGCATGTAAACATTCTACTGAATACAGAGGTGCAGAGACAGCATGTAAACATTCTACTGTAATACAGAGGTACAGAGACAGCATGTAAACATTCTACTGAATACAGAGGTGCAGAGACAGCATGAAAACATTCTACTGTAATACAGAGGTGCAGAGACAGCATGAAAACATTCTACTGTAATACAGAGGTGCAGAGACAGCATGTAAATATTCTACTGTAATACAGAGGTGCAGAGACAGCATGTAAACATTCTACTGTAATACAGAGGTGCAGAGACAGCATGAAAACATTCTACTATAATACAGAGGTGCAAAGACAGCATGTAAACATTCTACTGAATACAGAGGTGCAGAAAAAGCATGTAAACATTCTACTGAATACAGAGGTGCAGAGACAGCATGTAAACATTCTACTGAATACAGAGGTGCAAAGACAGCATGTAAACATTCTACTGTAATACAGAGGTGCAGAGACAGCATGTAAACATTCTACTGAATACAGAGGTGCAAAGACAGCATGTAAACATTCTACTGTAATACAGAGGTGCAGAGACAGCATGTAAACATTCTACTGAATACAGAGGTGCAGAGACAGCATGTAAACATTCTACTGAATACAGAGGTGCAGAGACAGCATGTAAACATTCTACTGAATACAGAGGTGCAGAGACAGCATGTAAACATTCTACTGAATACAGAGGTGCAGAGACAGCATGTAAATATTCTACTGTAATACAGAGGTGCAGAGACAGCATGTAAACATTCTACTGTAATACAGAGGTGCAGAGACAGCATGTAAACATTCTACTGTAATACAGAGGTGCAGAGACAGCATGTAAACATTCTACTGAATACAGAGGTGCAGAGACAGCATGTAAACATTCTACTGTAATACAGAGGTGCAGAGACAGCATGTAAACATTCTACTGTAATACAGAGGTGCAGAGACAGCATGTAAATATTCTACTGTAATACAGAGGTGCAGAGACAGCATGTAAACATTCTACTGTAATACAGAGGTGCAGAGACAGCATGAAAACATCTACTGTAATACAGAGGTGCAAAGACAGCATGTAAACATTCTACTGAATACAGAGGTGCAGAGACAGCATGTAAACATTCTATTGAATACAGAGGTGCAGAGACAGCATGTAAACATTCTACTGAATACAGAGGTGCAGAGACAGCATGTAAACATTCTACTGTAATACAGAGGTGCAGAGACAGCATGAAAACATTCTACTCAATACAGAGGTGCAGAGACAGCATGTAAACATTCTACTGTAATACAGAGGTGCAGAGACAGCATGTAAACATTCTACTGTAATACAGAGGTGCAGAGACAGCATGTAAACATTCTACTGTAATACAGAGGTGCAGAGACAGCATGTAAACATTCTACTGAATACAGAGGTGCAGAGACAGCATGTAAACATTCTACTGAATACAGAGGTGCAGAGACAGCATGTAAACATTCTACTGTAAAACAGAGGTACAGAGACAGCATGTAAACATTCTACTGAATACAGAGGTGCAGAGACAGCATGAAAACATTCTACTGTAATACAGAGGTGCAGAGACAGCATGAAAACATTCTACTGTAATACAGAGGTGCAGAGACAGCATGTAAATATTCTACTGAATACAGAGGTGCAGAGACAGCATGTAAACATTCTACTGAATACAGAGGTGCAAAGACAGCATGTAAACATTCTACTGTAATACAGAGGTGCAGAGACAGCATGTAAACATTCTACTGAATACAGAGGTGCAGAGACAGCATGTAAACATTCTACTGAATACAGAGGTGCAGAGACAGCATGTAAACATTCTACTGAATACAGAGGTGCAGAGACAGCATGTAAACATTCTACTGAATACAGAGGTGCAGAGACAGCATGTAAACATTCTACTGTAATACAGAGGTGCAGAGACAGCATGTAAACATTCTACTGTAATACAGAGGTGCAGAGACAGCATAAAAACATTCTACTCAATACAGAGGTGCAGAGACAGCATGTAAACATTCTACTGTAATACAGAGGTGCAGAGACAGCATGTAAACATTCTACTGAATACAGAGGTGCAGAGACAGCATGTAAACATTCTACTGTAATACAGAGGTGCAGAGACAGCATGTAAACATTCTACTGTAATACAGAGGTGCAGAGACAGCATGTAAATATTCTACTGTAATACAGAGGTGCAGAGACAGCATGTAAACATTCTACTGTAATACAGAGGTGCAGAGACAGCATGAAAACATCTACTGTAATACAGAGGTGCAAAGACAGCATGTAAACATTCTACTGAATACAGAGGTGCAGAGACAGCATGTAAACATTCTACTGAATACAGAGGTGCAGAGACAGCATGTAAACATTCTACTGAATACAGAGGTGCAGAGACAGCATGTAAACATTCTACTGTAATACAGAGGTGCAGAGACAGCATGAAAACATTCTACTCAATACAGAGGTGCAGAGACAGCATGTAAACATTCTACTGTAATACAGAGGTGCAGAGACAGCATGTAAACATTCTACTGTAATACAGAGGTGCAGAGACAGCATGTAAACATTCTACTGTAATACAGAGGTGCAGAGACAGCATGTAAACATTCTACTGTAATACAGAGGTGCAGAGACAGCATGTAAACATTCTACTGAATACAGAGGTGCAGAGACAGCATGTAAACATTCTACTGAATACAGAGGTGCAGAGACAGCATGTAAACATTCTACTGTAAAACAGAGGTACAGAGACAGCATGTAAACATTCTACTGAATACAGAGGTGCAGAGACAGCATGAAAACATTCTACTGTAATACAGAGGTGCAGAGACAGCATGAAAACATTCTACTGTAATACAGAGGTGCAGAGACAGCATGTAAATATTCTACTGTAATATAGAGGTGCAGAGACAGCATGTAAACATTCTACTGTAATACAGAGGTGCAGAGACAGCATGAAAACATTCTACTATAATACAGAGGTGCAAAGACAGCATGTAAACATTCTACTGAATACAGAGGTGCAGAAAAAGCATGTAAACATTCTACTGAATACAGAGGTGCAGAGACAGCATGTAAACATTCTACTGAATACAGAGGTGCAGAGACAGCATGTAAACATTCTACTGTAATACAGAGGTGCAGAGACAGCATGTAAACATTCTACTGAATACAGAGGTGCAGAGACAGCATGTAAACATTCTACTGAATACAGAGGTGCAGAGACAGCATGTAAACATTCTACTGAATACAGAGGTGCAGAGACAGCATGTAAACATTCTACTGAATACAGAGGTGCAGAGACAGCATGTAAACATTCTACTGTAATACAGAGGTACAGAGACAGCATGTAAACATTCTACTGAATACAGAGGTGCAGAGACAGCATGAAAACATTCTACTGTAATACAGAGGTGCAGAGACAGCATGAAAACATTCTACTCAATACAGAGGTGCAGAGACAGCATGTTAACATTCTACTGTAATACAGAGGTGCAGAGACAGCATGTAAACATTCTACTGAATACAGAGGTGCAGAGACAGCATGTAAACATTCTACTGTAATACAGAGGTGCAGAGACAGCATGAAAACATTCTACTGTAATACAGAGGTGCAGAGACAGCATGTAAATATTCTACTGTAATACAGAGGTGCAAAGACAGCATGTAAACATTCTACTGAATACAGAGGTGCAGAGACAGCATGTAAATATTCTACTGTAATACAGAGGTGCAGAGACAGCATGTAAACATTCTACTGTAATACAGAGGTGCAGAGACAGCATGAAAACATTCTACTCAATACAGAGGTGCAGAGACAGCATGTAAACATTCTACTGTAATACAGAGGTGCAGAAACAGCATGTAAACATTCTACTGTAATACAGAGGTGCAGAGACAGCATGTAAACATTCTACTGAATACAGAGGTGCAGAGACAGCATGTAAACATTCTACTGTAATACAGAGGTGCAGAGACAGCATGTAAACATTCTACTGAATACAGAGGTGCAGAGACAGCATGTAAACATTCTACTGTAATACAGAGGTGCAAAGACAGCATGTAACCATTCTACTGAATACAGAGGTGCAGAGACAGCATGTAAACATTCTACTGAATACAGAGGTGCAGAGACAGCATGTAAACATTCTACTGTAATACAGAGGTGCAGAGACAGCATGTAAACATTCTACTGTAATACAGAGGTGCAGAGACAGCATGTAAACATTCTACTGTAATACAGAGGTGCAGAGACAGCATGAAAACATTCTACTGTAATACAGAGGTGCAGAGACAGCATGTAAACATTCTACTGTAATACAGAGGTGCAGAGACAGCATGTAAACATTCTACTGTAATACAGAGGTGCAGAGACAGCATGAAAACATTCTACTGTAATACAGAGGTGCAAAGACAGCATGTAAACATTCTACTGAATACAGAGGTGCAAAGACAGCATGTAAACATTCTACTGAATACAGAGGTGCAGAGACAGCATGTAAACATTCTACTGAATACAGAGGTGCAGAGACAGCATGTAAACATTCTATTGAATACAGAGGTGCAGAGACAGCATGTAAACATTCTACTGAATACAGAGGTGCAGAGACAGCATGTAAACATTCTACTGTAATACAGAGGTGCAGAGACAGCATGTAAACATTCTACTGAATACAGAGGTGCAGAGACAGCATGTAAACATTCTACTGTAATACAGAGGTGCAGAAACAGCATGTAAACATTCTACTGTAATACAGAGGTGCAGAGACAGCATGTAAACATTCTACTGAATACAGAGGTGCAGAGACAGCATGTAAACATTCTACTGAATACAGAGGTGCAGAGACAGCATGTAAACATTCTACTGTAATACAGAGGTGCAGAGACAGCATGAAAACATTCTACTGTAATACAGAGGTGCAGAGACAGCATGTAAATATTCTACTGTAATACAGAGGTGCAGAGACAGCATGTAAACATTCTACTGTAATACAGAGGTGCAGAGACAGCATGAAAACATTCTACTGTAATACAGAGGTGCAAAGACAGCATGTAAACATTCTACTGAATACAGAGGTGCAAAGACAGCATGTAAACATTCTACTGAATACAGAGGTGCAGAGACAGCATGTAAACATTCTACTGAATACAGAGGTGCAGAGACAGCATGTAAACATTCTACTGAATACAGAGGTGCAGAGAAAGCATGTAAATATTCTACTGTAATACAGAGGTGCAGAGACAGCATGTAAACATTCTACTGTAATACAGAGGTGCAGAGACAGCATGAAAACATTCTACTCAATACAGAGGTGCAGAGACAGCATGTAAACATTCTACTGTAATACAGAGGTGCAGAAACAGCATGTAAACATTCTACTGTAATACAGAGGTGCAGAGACAGCATGTAAACATTCTACTGAATACAGAGGTGCAGAGACAGCATGTAAACATTCTACTGTAATACAGAGGTGCAGAGACAGCATGTAAACATTCTACTGAATACAGAGGTGCAGAGACAGCATGTAAACATTCTACTGTAATACAGAGGTGCAAAGACAGCATGTAACCATTCTACTGAATACAGAGGTGAAGAGACAGCATGTAAACATTCTACTGTAATAGAGAGGTGCAGAGACAGCTTGTTAACATTCTACTGTAATACAGAGGTGCAGAGACAGCATGAAAACATTCTACTCAATACAGAGGTGCAGAGACAGCATGTAAACATTCTACTGTAATACAGAGGTGCAGAGACAGCATGTAAACATTCTACTGAATACAGAGGTGCAGAGACAGCATGTAAACATTCTACTGTAATACAGAGGTGCAGAGACAGCATGTAAACATTCTACTGTAATACAGAGGTGCAGAGACAGCATGTAAACATTCTACTGAATACAGAGGTGCAGAGACAGCATGTAAACATTCTACTGTAATACAGAGGTGCAGAGACAGCATGAAAACATTCTACTGTAATACAGAGGTGCAGAGACAGCATGTAAACATTCTACTGAATACAGAGGTGCAGAGACAGCATGTAAACATTCTACTGAATACAGAGGTGCAGAGACAGCATGTAAACATTCTATTGAATACAGAGGTGCAGAGACAGCATGTAAACATTCTATTGAATACAGAGGTGCAGAGACAGCATGTAAACATTCTACTGAATACAGAGGTGCAGAGACAGCATGTAAACATTCTACTGTAATACAGAGGTGCAGAGACAGCATGAAAACATTCTACTCAATACAGAGGTGCAGAGACAGCATGTAAACATTCTACTGTAATACAGAGGTGCAGAGACAGCATGAAAACATTCTACTCAATACAGAGGTGCAGAGACAGCATGTAAACATTCTACTGTAATACAGAGGTGCAGAGACAGCATGTAAACATTCTACTGAATACAGAGGTGCAGAGACAGCATGTAAACATTCTACTGAATACAGAGGTGCAGAGACAGCATGTAAACATTCTACTGTAATACAGAGGTGCAGAGACAGCATGTAAATATTCTACTGTAATACAGAGGTGCAGAGACAGCATGTAAACATTCTACTGTAATACAGAGGTGCAGAGACAGCATGAAAACATCTACTGTAATACAGAGGTGCAAAGACAGCATGTAAACATTCTACTGAATACAGAGGTGCAGAGACAGCATGTAAACATTCTATTGAATACAGAGGTGCAGAGACAGCATGTAAACATTCTACTGAATACAGAGGTGCAGAGACAGCATGTAAACATTCTACTGTAATACAGAGGTGCAGAGACAGCATGAAAACATTCTACTCAATACAGAGGTGCAGAGACAGCATGTAAACATTCTACTGTAATACAGAGGTGCAGAGACAGCATGTAAACATTCTACTGTAATACAGAGGTGCAGAGACAGCATGTAAACATTCTACTGTAATACAGAGGTGCAGAGACAGCATGTAAACATTCTACTGAATACAGAGGTGCAGAGACAGCATGTAAACATTCTACTGAATACAGAGGTGCAGAGACAGCATGTAAACATTCTACTGTAAAACAGAGGTACAGAGACAGCATGTAAACATTCTACTGAATACAGAGGTGCAGAGACAGCATGAAAACATTCTACTGTAATACAGAGGTGCAGAGACAGCATGAAAACATTCTACTGTAATACAGAGGTGCAGAGACAGCATGTAAATATTCTACTATAATACAGAGGTGCAAAGACAGCATGTAAACATTCTACTGAATACAGAGGTGCAGAAAAAGCATGTAAACATTCTACTGAATACAGAGGTGCAGAGACAGCATGTAAACATTCTACTGAATACAGAGGTGCAGAGACAGCATGTAAACATTCTACTGTAATACAGAGGTGCAGAGACAGCATGTAAACATTCTACTGAATACAGAGGTGCAGAGACAGCATGAAAACATTCTACTGTAATACAGAGGTGCAGAGACAGCATGAAAACATTCTACTGTAATACAGAGGTGCAGAGACAGCATGTAAATATTCTACTGTAATACAGAGGTGCAGAGACAGCATGTAAACATTCTACTGTAATACAGAGGTGCAGAGACAGCATGAAAACATTCTACTATAATACAGAGGTGCAAAGACAGCATGTAAACATTCTACTGAATACAGAGGTGCAGAGACAGCATGAAAACATTCTACTGTAATACAGAGGTGCAGAGACAGCATGTAAATATTCTACTGTAATACAGAGGTGCAGAGACAGCATGTAAACATTCTACTGTAATACAGAGGTGCAGAGACAGCATGAAAACATCTACTGTAATACAGAGGTGCAAAGACAGCATGTAAACATTCTACTGAATACAGAGGTGCAGAGACAGCATGTAAACATTCTACTGAATACAGAGGTGCAGAGACAGCATGTAAACATTCTACTGAATACAGAGGTGCAGAGAAAGCATGTAAATATTCTACTGTAATACAGAGGTGCAGAGACAGCATGTAAACATTCTACTGTAATACAGAGGTGCAGAGACAGCATGAAAACATTCTACTCAATACAGAGGTGCAGAGACAGCATGTAAACATTCTACTGTAATACAGAGGTGCAGAAACAGCATGTAAACATTCTACTGTAATACAGAGGTGCAGAGACAGCATGTAAACATTCTACTGAATACAGAGGTGCAGAGACAGCATGTAAACATTCTACTGTAATACAGAGGTGCAGAGACAGCATGTAAACATTCTACTGAATACAGAGGTGCAGAGACAGCATGTAAACATTCTACTGTAATACAGAGGTGCAAAGACAGCATGTAACCATTCTACTGAATACAGAGGTGAAGAGACAGCATGTAAACATTCTACTGTAATAGAGAGGTGCAGAGACAGCTTGTTAACATTCTACTGTAATACAGAGGTGCAGAGACAGCATGAAAACATTCTACTCAATACAGAGGTGCAGAGACAGCATGTAAACATTCTACTGTAATACAGAGGTGCAGAGACAGCATGTAAACATTCTACTGAATACAGAGGTGCAGAGACAGCATGTAAACATTCTACTGTAATACAGAGGTGCAGAGACAGCATGTAAACATTCTACTGTAATACAGAGGTGCAGAGACAGCATGTAAACATTCTACTGAATACAGAGGTGCAGAGACAGCATGTAAACATTCTACTGTAATACAGAGGTGCAGAGACAGCATGAAAACATTCTACTGTAATACAGAGGTGCAGAGACAGCATGTAAATATTCTACTGTAATACAGAGGTGCAGAGACAGCATGTAAACATTCTACTGTAATACAGAGGTGCAGAGACAGCATGAAAACATTCTACTGTAATACAGAGGTGCAAAGACAGCATGTAAACATTCTACTGAATACAGAGGTGCAAAGACAGCATGTAAACATTCTACTGAATACAGAGGTGCAGAGACAGCATGTAAACATTCTA
Organism: Silurus aristotelis; assembly: GCF_946808225.1. NCBI lineage: Eukaryota > Metazoa > Chordata > Actinopteri > Siluriformes > Siluridae > Silurus > Silurus aristotelis. The sequence goes on from NC_139578.1 coordinate 32,685,857, forward strand.
CTGAATACAGAGTTGCAGAGACAGCATGTAAACATTCTACTGTAATACAGAGGTACAGAGACAGCATGTAAACATTCTACTGAATACAGAGGTGCAGAGACAGCATGAAAACATTCTACTGTAATACAGAGGTGCAGAGACAGCATGAAAACATTCTACTGTAATACAGAGGTGCAGAGACAGCATGTAAATATTCTACTGTAATACAGAGGTGCAGAGACAGCATGTAAACATTCTACTGTAATACAGAGGTGCAGAGACAGCATGAAAACATTCTACTATAATACAGAGGTGCAAAGACAGCATGGAAACATTCTACTGAATACAGAGGTGCAGAAAAAGCATGTAAACATTCTACTGAATACAGAGGTGCAGAGACAGCATGTAAACATTCTACTGAATACAGAGGTGCAAAGACAGCATGTAAACATTCTACTGTAATACAGAGGTGCAGAGACAGCATGTAAACATTCTACTGAATACAGAGGTGCAAAGACAGCATGTAAACATTCTACTGTAATACAGAGGTGCAGAGACAGCATGTAAACATTCTACTGAATACAGAGGTGCAGAGACAGCATGTAAACATTCTACTGAATACAGAGGTGCAGAGACAGCATGTAAACATTCTACTGAATACAGAGGTGCAGAGACAGCATGTAAATATTCTACTGTAATACAGAGGTGCAGAGACAGCATGTAAACATTCTACTGTAATACAGAGGTGCAGAGACAGCATGAAAACATTCTACTCAATACAGAGGTGCAGAGACAGCATGTAAACATTCTACTGTAATACAGAGGTGCAGAGACAGCATGTAAACATTCTACTGAATACAGAGGTGCAGAGACAGCATGTAAACATTCTACTGTAATACAGAGGTGCAGAGACAGCATGTAAACATTCTACTGAATACAGAGGTGCAGAGACAGCATGTAAACATTCTACTGAATACAGAGGTGCAGAGACAGCATGTAAACATTCTACTGTAATACAGAGGTACAGAGACAGCATGTAAACATTCTACTGAATACAGAGGTGCAGAGACAGCATGTAAACATTCTACTGTAATACAGAGGTGCAGAGACAGCATGAAAACATTCTACTCAATACAGAGGTGCAGAGACAGCATGTAAACATTCTACTGTAATACAGAGGTGCAGAGACAGCATGTAAACATTCTACTGTAATACAGAGGTGCAGAGACAGCATGTAAACATTCTACTGTAATACAGAGGTGCAGAGACAGCATGTAAACATTCTACTGAATACAGAGGTGCAGAGACAGCATGTAAACATTCTACTGAATACAGAGGTGCAGAGACAGCATGTAAACATTCTACTGTAAAACAGAGGTACAGAGACAGCATGTAAACATTCTACTGAATACAGAGGTGCAGAGACAGCATGAAAACATTCTACTGTAATACAGAGGTGCAGAGACAGCATGAAAACATTCTACTGTAATACAGAGGTGCAGAGACAGCATGTAAATATTCTACTATAATACAGAGGTGCAAAGACAGCATGTAAACATTCTACTGAATACAGAGGTGCAGAAAAAGCATGTAAACATTCTACTGAATACAGAGGTGCAGAGACAGCATGTAAACATTCTACTGAATACAGAGGTGCAGAGACAGCATGTAAACATTCTACTGTAATACAGAGGTGCAGAGACAGCATGTAAACATTCTACTGAATACAGAGGTGCAGAGACAGCATGAAAACATTCTACTGTAATACAGAGGTGCAGAGACAGCATGAAAACATTCTACTGTAATACAGAGGTGCAGAGACAGCATGTAAATATTCTACTGTAATACAGAGGTGCAGAGACAGCATGTAAACATTCTACTGTAATACAGAGGTGCAGAGACAGCATGAAAACATTCTACTATAATACAGAGGTGCAAAGACAGCATGTAAACATTCTACTGAATACAGAGGTGCAGAGACAGCATGAAAACATTCTACTGTAATACAGAGGTGCAGAGACAGCATGTAAATATTCTACTGTAATACAGAGGTGCAGAGACAGCATGTAAACATTCTACTGTAATACAGAGGTGCAGAGACAGCATGAAAACATCTACTGTAATACAGAGGTGCAAAGACAGCATGTAAACATTCTACTGAATACAGAGGTGCAGAGACAGCATGTAAACATTCTACTGAATACAGAGGTGCAGAGACAGCATGTAAACATTCTACTGAATACAGAGGTGCAGAGAAAGCATGTAAATATTCTACTGTAATACAGAGGTGCAGAGACAGCATGTAAACATTCTACTGTAATACAGAGGTGCAGAGACAGCATGAAAACATTCTACTCAATACAGAGGTGCAGAGACAGCATGTAAACATTCTACTGTAATACAGAGGTGCAGAAACAGCATGTAAACATTCTACTGTAATACAGAGGTGCAGAGACAGCATGTAAACATTCTACTGAATACAGAGGTGCAGAGACAGCATGTAAACATTCTACTGTAATACAGAGGTGCAGAGACAGCATGTAAACATTCTACTGAATACAGAGGTGCAGAGACAGCATGTAAACATTCTACTGTAATACAGAGGTGCAAAGACAGCATGTAACCATTCTACTGAATACAGAGGTGAAGAGACAGCATGTAAACATTCTACTGTAATAGAGAGGTGCAGAGACAGCTTGTTAACATTCTACTGTAATACAGAGGTGCAGAGACAGCATGAAAACATTCTACTCAATACAGAGGTGCAGAGACAGCATGTAAACATTCTACTGTAATACAGAGGTGCAGAGACAGCATGTAAACATTCTACTGAATACAGAGGTGCAGAGACAGCATGTAAACATTCTACTGTAATACAGAGGTGCAGAGACAGCATGTAAACATTCTACTGTAATACAGAGGTGCAGAGACAGCATGTAAACATTCTACTGAATACAGAGGTGCAGAGACAGCATGTAAACATTCTACTGTAATACAGAGGTGCAGAGACAGCATGAAAACATTCTACTGTAATACAGAGGTGCAGAGACAGCATGTAAATATTCTACTGTAATACAGAGGTGCAGAGACAGCATGTAAACATTCTACTGTAATACAGAGGTGCAGAGACAGCATGAAAACATTCTACTGTAATACAGAGGTGCAAAGACAGCATGTAAACATTCTACTGAATACAGAGGTGCAAAGACAGCATGTAAACATTCTACTGAATACAGAGGTGCAGAGACAGCATGTAAACATTCTACTGAATACAGAGTTGCAGAGACAGCATGTAAACATTCTACTGTAATACAGAGGTACAGAGACAGCATGTAAACATTCTACTGAATACAGAGGTGCAGAGACAGCATGAAAACATTCTACTGTAATACAGAGGTGCAGAGACAGCATGAAAACATTCTACTGTAATACAGAGGTGCAGAGACAGCATGTAAATATTCTACTGTAATACAGAGGTGCAGAGACAGCATGTAAACATTCTACTGTAATACAGAGGTGCAGAGACAGCATGAAAACATTCTACTATAATACAGAGGTGCAAAGACAGCATGGAAACATTCTACTGAATACAGAGGTGCAGAAAAAGCATGTAAACATTCTACTGAATACAGAGGTGCAGAGACAGCATGTAAACATTCTACTGAATACAGAGGTGCAAAGACAGCATCTAAACATTCTACTGTAATACAGAGGTGCAGAGACAGCATGTAAACATTCTACTGAATACAGAGGTGCAAAGACAGCATGTAAACATTCTACTGTAATACAGAGGTGCAGAGACAGCATGTAAACATTCTACTGAATACAGAGGTGCAGAGACAGCATGTAAACATTCTACTGAATACAGAGGTGCAGAGACAGCATGTAAACATTCTACTGAATACAGAGGTGCAGAGACAGCATGTAAATATTCTACTGTAATACAGAGGTGCAGAGACAGCATGTAAACATTCTACTGTAATACAGAGGTGCAGAGACAGCATGAAAACATTCTACTCAATACAGAGGTGCAGAGACAGCATGTAAACATTCTACTGTAATACAGAGGTGCAGAGACAGCATGTAAACATTCTACTGAATACAGAGGTGCAGAGACAGCATGTAAACATTCTACTGTAATACAGAGGTGCAGAGACAGCATGTAAACATTCTACTGAATACAGAGGTGCAGAGACAGCATGTAAACATTCTACTGAATACAGAGGTGCAGAGACAGCATGTAAACATTCTACTGTAATACAGAGGTACAGAGACAGCATGTAAACATTCTACTGAATACAGAGGTGCAGAGACAGCATGAAAACATTCTACTGTAATACAGAGGTGCAGAGACAGCATGAAAACATTCTACTGTAATACAGAGGTGCAGAGACAGCATGTAAATATTCTACTGTAATACAGAGGTGCAGAGACAGCATGTAAACATTCTACTGTAATACAGAGGTGCAGAGACAGCATGAAAACATTCTACTATAATACAGAGGTGCAAAGACAGCATGTAAACATTCTACTGAATACAGAGGTGCAGAAAAAGCATGTAAACATTCTACTGAATACAGAGGTGCAGAGACAGCATGTAAACATTCTACTGAATACAGAGGTGCAGAGACAGCATGTAAACATTCTACTGAATACAGAGGTGCAAAGACAGCATGTAAACATTCTACTGAATACAGAGGTGCAAAGACAGCATGTAAACATTCTACTGTAATACAGAGGTGCAGAGACAGCATGTAAACATTCTACTGTAATACAGAGGTGCAGAGACAGCATGAAAACATTCTACTATAATACAGAGGTGCAAAGACAGCATGTAAACATTCTACTGAATACAGAGGTGCAGAAAAAGCATGTAAACATTCTACTGAATACAGAGGTGCAGAGACAGCATGTAAACATTCTACTGAATACAGAGGTGCAGAGACAGCATGTAAACATTCTACTGTAATACAGAGGTGCAGAGACAGCATGTAAACATTCTACTGAATACAGAGGTGCAGAGACAGCATGTAAACATTCTACTGTAATACAGAGGTGCAGAGACAGCATGTAAACATTCTACTGAATACAGAGGTGCAGAGACAGCATGTAAACATTCTACTGTAATACAGAGGTGCAGAGACAGCATGTAAACATTCTACTGAATACAGAGGTGCAGAGACAGCATGAAAACATTCTACTGTAATACAGAGGTGCAGAGACAGCATGTAAATATTCTACTGTAATACAGAGGTGCAGAGACAGCATGTAAACATTCTACTGTAATACAGAGGTGCAGAGACAGCATGAAAACATCTACTGTAATACAGAGGTGCAAAGACAGCATGTAAACATTCTACTGAATACAGAGGTGCAGAGACAGCATGTAAACATTCTACTGAATACAGAGGTGCAGAGACAGCATGTAAACATTCTACTGAATACAGAGGTGCAGAGAAAGCATGTAAATATTCTACTGTAATACAGAGGTGCAGAGACAGCATGTAAACATTCTACTGTAATACAGAGGTGCAGAGACAGCATGAAAACATTCTACTCAATACAGAGGTGCAGAGACAGCATGTAAACATTCTACTGTAATACAGAGGTGCAGAAACAGCATGTAAACATTCTACTGTAATACAGAGGTGCAGAGACAGCATGTAAACATTCTACTGAATACAGAGGTGCAGAGACAGCATGTAAACATTCTACTGTAATACAGAGGTGCAGAGACAGCATGTAAACATTCTACTGAATACAGAGGTGCAGAGACAGCATGTAAACATTCTACTGTAATACAGAGGTGCAAAGACAGCATGTAACCATTCTACTGAATACAGAGGTGAAGAGACAGCATGTAAACATTCTACTGTAATAGAGAGGTGCAGAGACAGCTTGTAAACATTCTACTGTAATACAGAGGTGCAGAGACAGCATGAAAACATTCTACTCAATACAGAGGTGCAGAGACAGCATGTAAACATTCTACTGTAATACAGAGGTGCAGAGACAGCATGTAAACATTCTACTGAATACAGAGGTGCAGAGACAGCATGTAAACATTCTACTGTAATACAGAGGTGCAGAGACAGCATGAAAACATTCTACTGTAATACAGAGGTGCAGAGACAGCATGTAAATATTCTACTGTAATACAGAGGTGCAAAGACAGCATGTAAACATTCTACTGAATACAGAGGTGCAGAGACAGCATGTAAACATTCTATTGAATACAGAGGTGCAGAGACAGCATGTAAACATTCTACTGAATACAGAGGTGCAGAGACAGCATGTAAACATTCTACTGTAATACAGAGGTGCAGAGACAGCATGAAAATATTCTACTCAATACAGAGGTGCAGAGACAGCATGTAAACATTCTACTGTAATACAGAGGTGCAGAGACAGCATGTAAACATTCTACTGTAATACAGAGGTGCAGAGACAGCATGAAAATATTCTACTGTAATACAGAGCTGCAAAGACAGCATGTAAACATTCTACTGTAATACAGAGGTGCAGAGACAGCATGTAAACATTCTACTGAATACAGAGGTGCAGAGACAGCATGTAAACATTCTACTGTAATACAGAGGTGCAGAGACAGCATGAAAACATTCTACTGTAATACAGAGGTGCAGAGACAGCATGAAAATATTCTACTGTAATACAGAGGTGCAGAGACAGCATGAAAACATTCTACTGTAATACAGAGGTGCAGAGACAGCATGAAAATATTCTACTGTAATACAGAGGTGCAGAGACAGCATGTAAACATTCTACTGTAATACAGAGGTGCAGAGACAACATGAAAACATTCTACTCAATACAGAGGTGCAGAGACAGCATGTAAACATTCTACTGTAATACAGAGGTGCAGAGACAGCATGTAAACATTCTACTGTAATACAGAGGTGCAGAGACAGCATGTAAACATTCTACTGTAATACAGAGGTGCAGAGACAGCATGTAAACATTCTACTGAATACAGAGGTGCAGAGACAGCATGTAAACATTCTACTGAATACAGAGGTGCAGAGACAGCATGTAAACATTCTACTGTAATACAGAGGTGCAGAGACAGCATGAAAACATTCTACTGTAATACAGAGGTGCAGAGACAGCATGTAAATATTCTACTGTAATACAGAGGTGCAAAGACAGCATGTAAACATTCTACTGAATACAGAGGTGCAGTGACAGCATGTAAACATTCTACTGTAATACAGAGGTGCAGAGACAGCATGTAAACATTCTACTGTAATACAGAGGTGCAGAGACAGCATGTAAACATTCTACTGTAATACAGAGGTGCAGAGACAGCATGTAAACATTCTACTGTAATACAGAGGTGCAGAGACAGCATGTAAACATTCTACTGTAATACAGAGGTGCAAAGAAAGCATGTAAACATTCTACTGAATACAGAGGTGAAGAGACAGCATGTAAACATTCTACTGTAATACAGAGGTGCAGAGACAGCATGTAAACATTCTACTGTAATACAGAGCTGCAAAGACAGCATGTAAACATTCTACTGTAATACAGAGGTGCAGAGACAGCATGTAAACATTCTACTGTAATACAGAGGTGCAGAGACAGCATGTAAACATTCTACTGAATAAAGAGGTGCAGAGACAGCATGTAAACATTCTACTGTAATACAGAGGTGCAGAGACAGCATGTAAACATTCTACTGAATACAGAGGTGCAGAGACAGCATGTAAACATTCTACTGTAATACAGAGGTGTAGAGACAGCATGTAAACATTCTACTGTAATACAGAGGTGCAGAGACAGCATGTAAACATTCTACTGAATACAGAGGTGCAAAGACAGCATGTAAACATTCTACTGTAATACAGAGGTGCAGAGACAGCATGTAAACATTCTACTGTAATACAGAGGTGCAAAGACAGCATGTAAACATTCTACTGTAATACAGAGCTGCAAAGACAGCATGTAAACATTCTACTGTAATTCAGAGGTGCAGAGACAGCATGTAAACATTCTACTGTAATACAGAGGTGCAGAGACAGCATGTAAACATTCTACTGAATACAGAGGTGCAGAGACAGCATGTAAACATTCTACTGAATACAGAGGTGCAGAGACAGCATGTAAACATTCTACTGTAATACAGAGGTGCAGAGACAGCATGTAAACATTCTACTGAATACAGAGGTGTAGAGACAGCATGTAAACATTCTACTGTAATACAGAGGTGCAGAGACAGCATGTAAACATTCTACTGTCATACAGAGGTGCAAAGACAGCATGTAAACATTCTACTGTAATACAGAGGTGCAAAGACAGCATGTAAACATTCTACTGTAATACAGAGCTGCAAAGACAGCATGTAAACATTCTACTGTAATACAGAGGTGCAGAGACAGCATGTAAACATTCTACTGTAATACAGAGGTGCAAAGACAGCATGTAAACATTCTACTGTAATACAGAGCTGCAAAGACAGCATGTAAACACTCTACTGTAATACAAAGGTGCAGAGACAGCATGTAAACATTCTACTGTAATACAGAGGTGCAGAGACAGCATGTAAACATTCTACTGAATACAGAGGTGCAGAGACAGCATGTAAACATTCTACTGAATACAGAGGTGCAGAGACAGCATGTAAACATTCTACTGTAATACAGAGGTGCAAAGACAGCATGTAAACATTCTACTGAATACAGAGGTGAAGAGACAGCATGTAAACATTCTACTGTAATACAGAGGTGCAGAGACAGCTTGTAAACATTCTACTGTAATACAGAGGTGCAGAGACAGCATGAAAACATTCTACTCAATACAGAGGTGCAGAGACAGCATGTAAACATTCTACTGTAATACAGAGGTGCAGAGACAGCATGTAAACATTCTACTGAATACAGAGGTGCAGAGACAGCATGTAAACATTCTACTGTAATACAGAGGTGCAGAGACAGCATGTAAACATTCTACTGAATACAGAGGTGCAGAGACAGCATGTAAACATTCTACTGTAATACAGAGGTGCAGAGACAGCATGTAAACATTCTACTGAATACAGAGGTGCAGAGAAAGCATGTAAACATTCTACTGTAATACAGAGGTGCAGAGACAGCATGTAAACATTCTACTGTAATACAGAGGTGCAGAGACAGCATGAAAACATTCTACTCAATACAGAGGTGCAGAGACAGCATGTAAACATTCTACTGAATACAGAGGTGCAAAGAAAGCATGTAAACATTCTACTGTAATACAGAGGTGCAGAGACAGCATGTAAACATTCTACTGTAATACAGAGGTGCAGAGACAGCATGTAAACATTCTACTGTAATACAGAGGTGCAGAGACAGCATGTAAACATTCTACTGTAATACAGAGGTGCAAAGAAAGCATGTAAACATTCTACTGAATACAGAGGTGAAGAGACAGCATGTAAACATTCTACTGTAATACAGAGGTGCAGAGACAGCATGTAAACATTCTACTGTAATACAGAGCTGCAAAGACAGCATGTAAACATTCTACTGTAATACAGAGGTGCAGAGACAGCATGTAAACATTCTACTGTAATACAGAGGTGCAGAGACAGCATGTAAACATTCTACTGAATACAGAGGTGCAGAGACAGCATGTAAACATTCTACTGAATAAAGAGGTGCAGAGACAGCATGTAAACATTCTACTGTAATACAGAGGTGCAGAGACAGCATGTAAACATTCTACTGAATACAGAGGTGCAGAGACAGCATGTAAACATTCTACTGTAATACAGAGGTGCAGAGACAGCATGTAAACATTCTACTGAATACAGAGGTGCAAAGACAGCATGTAAACATTCTACTGTAATACAGAGGTGCAGAGACAGCATGTAAACATTCTACTGTAATACAGAGGTGCAAAGACAGCATGTAAACATTCTACTGTAATACAGAGCTGCAAAGACAGCATGTAAACATTCTACTGTAATTCAGAGGTGCAGAGACAGCATGTAAACATTCTACTGTAATACAGAGGTGCAGAGACAGCATGTAAACATTCTACTGAATACAGAGGTGCAGAGACAGCATGTAAACATTCTACTGTAATACAGAGGTGCAGAGACAGCATGTAAACATTCTACTGAATACAGAGGTGTAGAGACAGCATGTAAACATTCTACTGTAATACAGAGGTGCAGAGACAGCATGTAAACATTCTACTGTCATACAGAGGTGCAAAGACAGCATGTAAACATTCTACTGTAATACAGAGGTGCAAAGACAGCATGTAAACATTCTACTGTAATACAGAGCTGCAAAGACAGCATGTAAACATTCTACTGTAATACAGAGGTGCAGAGACAGCATTTAAACATTCTACTGAATACAGAGGTGCAAAGACAGCATGTAAACATTCTACTGTAATACAGAGGTGCAGAGACAGCATGTAAACATTCTACTGTAATACAGAGGTGCAAAGACAGCATGTAAACATTCTACTGTAATACAGAGCTGCAAAGACAGCATGTAAACACTCTACTGTAATACAAAGGTGCAGAGACAGCATGTAAACATTCTACTGTAATACAGAGGTGCAGAGACAGCATGTAAACATTCTACTGAATACAGAGGTGCAGAGACAGCATGTAAACATTCTACTGAATACAGAGGTGCAGAGACAGCATGTAAACATTCTACTGTAATACAGAGGTGCAAAGACAGCATGTAACCATTCTACTGAATACAGAGGTGAAGAGACAGCATGTAAACATTCTACTGTAATACAGAGGTGCAGAGACAGCTTGTAAACATTCTACTGTAATACAGAGGTGCAGAGACAGCATGAAAACATTCTACTCAATACAGAGGTGCAGAGACAGCATGTAAACATTCTACTGTAATACAGAGGTGCAGAGACAGCATGTAAACATTCTACTGAATACAGAGGTGCAGAGACAGCATGTAAACATTCTACTGTAATACAGAGGTGCAGAGACAGCATGTAAACATTCTACTGAATACAGAGGTGCAGAGACAGCATGTAAACATTCTACTGTAATACAGAGGTGCAGAGACAGCATGTAAACATTCTACTGAATACAGAGGTGCAGAGAAAGCATGTAAACATTCTACTGTAATACAGAGGTGCAGAGACAGCATGTAAACATTCTACTGTAATACAGAGGTGCAGAGACAGCATGAAAACATTCTACTCAATACAGAGGTGCAGAGACAGCATGTAAACATTCTACTGTAATACAGAGGTGCAGAAACAGCATGTAAACATTCTACTGTAATACAGAGGTGCAGAGACAGCATGTAAACATTCTACTGAATACAGAGGTGCAGAGACAGCATGTAAACATTCTACTGAATACAGAGGTGCAGAGACAGCATGTAAACATTCTACTGTAATACAGAGGTGCAGAGACAGCATGAAAACATTCTACTGTAATACAGAGGTGCAGAGACAGCATGTAAACATTCTACTGTAATACAGAGGTGCAGAGACAGCATGTAAACATTCTACTGTAATACAGAGGTGCAGAGACAGCATGAAAACATTCTACTGTAATACAGAGGTGCAAAGACAGCATGTAAACATTCTACTGAATACAGAGGTGCAAAGACAGCATGTAAACATTCTACTGAATACAGAGGTGCAGAGACAGCATGTAAACATTCTACTGAATACAGAGGTGCAGAGACAGCATGTAAACATTCTATTGAATACAGAGGTGCAGAGACAGCATGTAAACATTCTACTGAATACAGAGGTGCAGAAACAGCATGTAAACATTCTACTGTAATACAGAGGTGCAGAGACAGCATGAAAACATTCTACTCACTACAGAGGTGCAGAGACAGCATGTAAACATTCTACTGTAATACAGAGGTGCAGAGACAGCATGTAAACATTCTACTGTAATACAGAGGTGCAGAGACAGCATGTAAACATTCTACTGTAATACAGAGGTACAGAGACAGCATGAAAACATTCTACTGTAATACAGAGGTGCAAAGACAGCATGTAAACATTCTACTGAATACAGAGGTGCAGAAAAAGCATGTAAACATTCTACTGAATACAGAGGTGCAGAGACAGCATGTAAACATTCTACTGAATACAGAGGTGCAGAGACAGCATTTAAATATTCTACTGTAATACAGAGGTGCAGAGACAGCATGAAAACATTCTACTCAATACAGAGGTGCAGAGACAGCATGTAAACATTCTACTGTAATACAGAGGTGCAGAGACAGCATGTAAACATTCTACTGTAATACAGAGGTGCAGAGACAGCATGTAAACATTCTACTGTAATACAGAGGTGCAGAGACAGCATGTAAACATTCTACTGAATACAGAGGTGCAGAGACAGCATGTAAACATTCTACTGTAATACAGAGGTGCAGAGACAGCATGAAAACATTCTACTGTAATACAGAGGTGCAGAGACAGCATGAAAACATTCTACTGTAATACAGAGGTGCAGAGACAACATGTAAACATTCTACTGTAATACAGAGGTGCAAAGACAGCATGTAAACATTCTACTGAATACAGAGGTGCAGTGACAGCATGTAAACATTCTACTGTAATACAGAGGTGCAGAGACAGCATGTAAACATTCTACTGTAATACAGAGGTGCAGAGACAGCATGTAAACATTCTACTGTAATACAGAGGTGCAGAGACAGCATGTAAACATTCTACTGTAATACAGAGGTGCAAAGAAAGCATGTAAACATTCTACTGAATACAGAGGTGAAGAGACAGCATGTAAACATTCTACTGTAATACAGAGGTGCAGAGACAGCATGTAAACATTCTACTGTAATACAGAGGTGCAGAGACAGCATGTAAACATTCTACTAAATACAGAGGTGCAGAGACAGCATGTAAACATTCTACTGTAATACAGAGGTGCAAAGACAGCATGTAAACATTCTACTGTAATACAGAGCTGCAAAGACAGCATGTAAACATTCTACTGTAATACAGAGGTGCAAAGAAAGCATGTAAACATTCTACTGAATACAGAGGTGAAGAGACAGCATGTAAACATTCTACTGTAATACAGAGGTGCAGAGACAGCATGTAAACATTCTACTGTAATACAGAGCTGCAAAGACAGCATGTAAACATTCTACTGTAATACAGAGGTGCAGAGACAGCATGTAAACATTCTACTGTAATACAGAGGTGCAGAGACAGCATGTAAACATTCTACTGAATACAGAGGTGCAGAGACAGCATGTAAACATTCTACTGAATAAAGAGGTGTAGAGACAGCATGTAAACATTCTACTGTAATACAGAGGTGCAGAGACAGCATGTAAACATTCTACTGAATACAGAGGTGCAGAGACAGCATGTAAACATTCTACTGTAATACAGAGGTGCAGAGACAGCATGTAAACATTCTACTGAATACAGAGGTGCAGAGAAAGCATGTAAACATTCTACTGTAATACAGAGGTGCAGAGACAGCATGTAAACATTCTACTGTAATACAGAGGTGCAGAGACAGCATGAAAACATTCTACTCAATACAGAGGTGCAGAGACAGCATGTAAACATTCTACTGAATACAGAGGTGCAAAGAAAGCATGTAAACATTCTACTGTAATACAGAGGTGCAGAGACAGCATGTAAACATTCTACTGTAATACAGAGGTGCAGAGACAGCATGTAAACATTCTACTGTAATACAGAGGTGCAGAGACAGCATGTAAACATTCTACTGTAATACAGAGGTGCAGAGACAGCATGTAAACATTCTACTGTAATACAGAGGTGCAAAGAAAGCATGTAAACATTCTACTGAATACAGAGGTGAAGAGACAGCATGTAAACATTCTACTGTAATACAGAGGTGCAGAGACAGCATGTAAACATTCTACTGTAATACAGAGCTGCAAAGACAGCATGTAAACATTCTACTGTAATACAGAGGTGCAGAGACAGCATGTAAACATTCTACTGTAATACAGAGGTGCAGAGACAGCATGTAAACATTCTACTGAATACAGAGGTGCAGAGACAGCATGTAAACATTCTACTGAATAAAGAGGTGCAGAGACAGCATGTAAACATTCTACTGTAATACAGAGGTGCAGAGACAGCATGTAAACATTCTACTGAATACAGAGGTGCAGAGACAGCATGTAAACATTCTACTGTAATACAGAGGTGCAGAGACAGCATGTAAACATTCTACTGAATACAGAGGTGCAAAGACAGCATGTAAACATTCTACTGTAATACAGAGGTGCAGAGACAGCATGTAAACATTCTACTGTAATACAGAGGTGCAAAGACAGCATGTAAACATTCTACTGTAATACAGAGCTGCAAAGACAGCATGTAAACATTCTACTGTAATTCAGAGGTGCAGAGACAGCATGTAAACATTCTACTGTAATACAGAGGTGCAGAGACAGCATGTAAACATTCTACTGAATACAGAGGTGCAGAGACAGCATGTAAACATTCTACTGTAATACAGAGGTGCAGAGACAGCATGTAAACATTCTACTGAATACAGAGGTGTAGAGACAGCATGTAAACATTCTACTGTAATACAGAGGTGCAGAGACAGCATGTAAACATTCTACTGTCATACAGAGGTGCAAAGACAGCATGTAAACATTCTACTGTAATACAGAGGTGCAAAGACAGCATGTAAACATTCTACTGTAATACAGAGCTGCAAAGACAGCATGTAAACATTCTACTGTAATACAGAGGTGCAGAGACAGCATTTAAACATTCTACTGAATACAGAGGTGCAAAGACAGCATGTAAACATTCTACTGTAATACAGAGGTGCAGAGACAGCATGTAAACATTCTACTGTAATACAGAGGTGCAAAGACAGCATGTAAACATTCTACTGTAATACAGAGCTGCAAAGACAGCATGTAAACACTCTACTGTAATACAAAGGTGCAGAGACAGCATGTAAACATTCTACTGTAATACAGAGGTGCAGAGACAGCATGTAAACATTCTACTGAATACAGAGGTGCAGAGACAGCATGTAAACATTCTACTGAATACAGAGGTGCAGAGACAGCATGTAAACATTCTACTGTAATACAGAGGTGCAAAGACAGCATGTAACCATTCTACTGAATACAGAGGTGAAGAGACAGCATGTAAACATTCTACTGTAATACAGAGGTGCAGAGACAGCTTGTAAACATTCTACTGTAATACAGAGGTGCAGAGACAGCATGAAAACATTCTACTCAATACAGAGGTGCAGAGACAGCATGTAAACATTCTACTGTAATACAGAGGTGCAGAGACAGCATGTAAACATTCTACTGAATACAGAGGTGCAGAGACAGCATGTAAACATTCTACTGTAATACAGAGGTGCAGAGACAGCATGTAAACATTCTACTGAATACAGAGGTGCAGAGACAGCATGTAAACATTCTACTGTAATACAGAGGTGCAGAGACAGCATGTAAACATTCTACTGAATACAGAGGTGCAGAGAAAGCATGTAAACATTCTACTGTAATACAGAGGTGCAGAGGCAGCATGTAAACATTCTACTGTAATACAGAGGTGCAGAGACAGCATGAAAACATTCTACTCAATACAGAGGTGCAGAGACAGCATGTAAACATTCTACTGTAATACAGAGGTGCAGAAACAGCATGTAAACATTCTACTGTAATACAGAGGTGCAGAGACAGCATGTAAACATTCTACTGAATACAGAGGTGCAGAGACAGCATGTAAACATTCTACTGTAATACAGAGGTGCAGAGACAGCATGTAAACATTCTACTGAATACAGAGGTGCAGAGACAGCATGTAAACATTCTACTGTAATACAGAGGTGCAAAGACAGCATGTAACCATTCTACTGAATACAGAGGTGAAGAGACAGCATGTAAACATTCTACTGTAATAGAGAGGTGCAGAGACAGCTTGTAAACATTCTACTGTAATACAGAGGTGCAGAGACAGCATGAAAACATTCTACTCAATACAGAGGTGCAGAGACAGCATGTAAACATTCTACTGTAATACAGAGGTGCAGAGACAGCATGTAAACATTCTACTGAATACAGAGGTGCAGAGACAGCATGTAAACATTCTACTGTAATACAGAGGTGCAGAGACAGCATGTAAACATTCTACTGTAATACAGAGGTGCAGAGACAGCATGTAAACATTCTACTGAATACAGAGGTGCAGAGACAGCATGTAAACATTCTACTGAATACAGAGGTGCAGAGACAGCATGTAAACATTCTACTGTAATACAGAGGTGCAGAGACAGCATGTAAACATTCTACTGAATACAGAGGTGCAGAGACAGCATGTAAACATTCTACTGAATACAGAGGTGCAGAGACAGCATGTAAACATTCTACTGTAATACAGAGGTGCAGAGACAGCATGAAAACATTCTACTGTAATACAGAGGTGCAGAGACAGCATGTAAACATTCTACTGTAATACAGAGGTGCAGAGACAGCATGTAAACATTCTACTGTAATACAGAGGTGCAGAGACAGCATGAAAACATTCTACTGTAATACAGAGGTGCAAAGACAGCATGTAAACATTCTACTGAATACAGAGGTGCAAAGACAGCATGTAAACATTCTACTGAATACAGAGGTGCAGAGACAGCATGTAAACATTCTACTGAATACAGAGGTGCAGAGACAGCATGTAAACATTCTATTGAATACAGAGGTGCAGAGACAGCATGTAAACATTCTACTGAATACAGAGGTGCAGAAACAGCATGTAAACATTCTACTGTAATACAGAGGTGCAGAGACAGCATGAAAACATTCTACTGTAATACAGAGGTGCAGAGACAGCATGTAAACATTCTACTGTAATACAGAGGTGCAAAGAAAGCATGTAAACATTCTACTGAATACAGAGGTGAAGAGACAGCATGTAAACATTCTACTGTAATACAGAGGTGCAGAGACAGCATGTAAACATTCTACTGTAATACAGAGGTGCAGAGACAGCATGTAAACATTCTACTAAATACAGAGGTGCAGAGACAGCATGTAAACATTCTACTGTAATACAGAGGTGCAAAGACAGCATGTAAACATTCTACTGTAATACAGAGCTGCAAAGACAGCATGTAAACATTCTACTGTAATACAGAGGTGCAAAGAAAGCATGTAAACATTCTACTGAATACAGAGGTGAAGAGACAGCATGTAAACATTCTACTGTAATACAGAGGTGCAGAGACAGCATGTAAACATTCTACTGTAATACAGAGCTGCAAAGACAGCATGTAAACATTCTACTGTAATACAGAGGTGCAGAGACAGCATGTAAACATTCTACTGTAATACAGAGGTGCAGAGACAGCATGTAAACATTCTACTGAATACAGAGGTGCAGAGACAGCATGTAAACATTCTACTGAATAAAGAGGTGTAGAGACAGCATGTAAACATTCTACTGTAATACAGAGGTGCAGAGACAGCATGTAAACATTCTACTGAATACAGAGGTGCAGAGACAGCATGTAAACATTCTACTGTAATACAGAGGTGCAGAGACAGCATGTAAACATTCTACTGAATACAGAGGTGCAGAGAAAGCATGTAAACATTCTACTGTAATACAGAGGTGCAGAGACAGCATGTAAACATTCTACTGTAATACAGAGGTGCAGAGACAGCATGAAAACATTCTACTCAATACAGAGGTGCAGAGACAGCATGTAAACATTCTACTGAATACAGAGGTGCAAAGAAAGCATGTAAACATTCTACTGTAATACAGAGGTGCAGAGACAGCATGTAAACATTCTACTGTAATACAGAGGTGCAGAGACAGCATGTAAACATTCTACTGTAATACAGAGGTGCAGAGACAGCATGTAAACATTCTACTGTAATACAGAGGTGCAGAGACAGCATGTAAACATTCTACTGTAATACAGAGGTGCAAAGAAAGCATGTAAACATTCTACTGAATACAGAGGTGAAGAGACAGCATGTAAACATTCTACTGTAATACAGAGGTGCAGAGACAGCATGTAAACATTCTACTGTAATACAGAGCTGCAAAGACAGCATGTAAACATTCTACTGTAATACAGAGGTGCAGAGACAGCATGTAAACATTCTACTGTAATACAGAGGTGCAGAGACAGCATGTAAACATTCTACTGAATACAGAGGTGCAGAGACAGCATGTAAACATTCTACTGAATAAAGAGGTGCAGAGACAGCATGTAAACATTCTACTGTAATACAGAGGTGCAGAGACAGCATGTAAACATTCTACTGAATACAGAGGTGCAGAGACAGCATGTAAACATTCTACTGTAATACAGAGGTGCAGAGACAGCATGTAAACATTCTACTGAATACAGAGGTGCAAAGACAGCATGTAAACATTCTACTGTAATACAGAGGTGCAGAGACAGCATGTAAACATTCTACTGTAATACAGAGGTGCAAAGACAGCATGTAAACATTCTACTGTAATACAGAGCTGCAAAGACAGCATGTAAACATTCTACTGTAATTCAGAGGTGCAGAGACAGCATGTAAACATTCTACTGTAATACAGAGGTGCAGAGACAGCATGTAAACATTCTACTGAATACAGAGGTGCAGAGACAGCATGTAAACATTCTACTGTAATACAGAGGTGCAGAGACAGCATGTAAACATTCTACTGAATACAGAGGTGTAGAGACAGCATGTAAACATTCTACTGTAATACAGAGGTGCAGAGACAGCATGTAAACATTCTACTGTCATACAGAGGTGCAAAGACAGCATGTAAACATTCTACTGTAATACAGAGGTGCAAAGACAGCATGTAAACATTCTACTGTAATACAGAGCTGCAAAGACAGCATGTAAACATTCTACTGTAATACAGAGGTGCAGAGACAGCATTTAAACATTCTACTGAATACAGAGGTGCAAAGACAGCATGTAAACATTCTACTGTAATACAGAGGTGCAGAGACAGCATGTAAACATTCTACTGTAATACAGAGGTGCAAAGACAGCATGTAAACATTCTACTGTAATACAGAGCTGCAAAGACAGCATGTAAACACTCTACTGTAATACAAAGGTGCAGAGACAGCATGTAAACATTCTACTGTAATACAGAGGTGCAGAGACAGCATGTAAACATTCTACTGAATACAGAGGTGCAGAGACAGCATGTAAACATTCTACTGAATACAGAGGTGCAGAGACAGCATGTAAACATTCTACTGTAATACAGAGGTGCAAAGACAGCATGTAACCATTCTACTGAATACAGAGGTGAAGAGACAGCATGTAAACATTCTACTGTAATACAGAGGTGCAGAGACAGCTTGTAAACATTCTACTGTAATACAGAGGTGCAGAGACAGCATGAAAACATTCTACTCAATACAGAGGTGCAGAGACAGCATGTAAACATTCTACTGTAATACAGAGGTGCAGAGACAGCATGTAAACATTCTACTGAATACAGAGGTGCAGAGACAGCATGTAAACATTCTACTGTAATACAGAGGTGCAGAGACAGCATGTAAACATTCTACTGAATACAGAGGTGCAGAGACAGCATGTAAACATTCTACTGTAATACAGAGGTGCAGAGACAGCATGTAAACATTCTACTGAATACAGAGGTGCAGAGAAAGCATGTAAACATTCTACTGTAATACAGAGGTGCAGAGGCAGCATGTAAACATTCTACTGTAATACAGAGGTGCAGAGACAGCATGAAAACATTCTACTCAATACAGAGGTGCAGAGACAGCATGTAAACATTCTACTGTAATACAGAGGTGCAGAAACAGCATGTAAACATTCTACTGTAATACAGAGGTGCAGAGACAGCATGTAAACATTCTACTGAATACAGAGGTGCAGAGACAGCATGTAAACATTCTACTGTAATACAGAGGTGCAGAGACAGCATGTAAACATTCTACTGAATACAGAGGTGCAGAGACAGCATGTAAACATTCTACTGTAATACAGAGGTGCAAAGACAGCATGTAACCATTCTACTGAATACAGAGGTGAAGAGACAGCATGTAAACATTCTACTGTAATAGAGAGGTGCAGAGACAGCTTGTAAACATTCTACTGTAATACAGAGGTGCAGAGACAGCATGAAAACATTCTACTCAATACAGAGGTGCAGAGACAGCATGTAAACATTCTACTGTAATACAGAGGTGCAGAGACAGCATGTAAACATTCTACTGAATACAGAGGTGCAGAGACAGCATGTAAACATTCTACTGTAATACAGAGGTGCAGAGACAGCATGTAAACATTCTACTGTAATACAGAGGTGCAGAGACAGCATGTAAACATTCTACTGAATACAGAGGTGCAGAGACAGCATGTAAACATTCTACTGAATACAGAGGTGCAGAGACAGCATGTAAACATTCTACTGTAATACAGAGGTGCAGAGACAGCATGTAAACATTCTACTGAATACAGAGGTGCAGAGACAGCATGTAAACATTCTACTGAATACAGAGGTGCAGAGACAGCATGTAAACATTCTACTGTAATACAGAGGTGCAGAGACAGCATGAAAACATTCTACTGTAATACAGAGGTGCAGAGACAGCATGTAAACATTCTACTGTAATACAGAGGTGCAGAGACAGCATGTAAACATTCTACTGTAATACAGAGGTGCAGAGACAGCATGAAAACATTCTACTGTAATACAGAGGTGCAAAGACAGCATGTAAACATTCTACTGAATACAGAGGTGCAAAGACAGCATGTAAACATTCTACTGAATACAGAGGTGCAGAGACAGCATGTAAACATTCTACTGAATACAGAGGTGCAGAGACAGCATGTAAACATTCTATTGAATACAGAGGTGCAGAGACAGCATGTAAACATTCTACTGAATACAGAGGTGCAGAAACAGCATGTAAACATTCTACTGTAATACAGAGGTGCAGAGACAGCATGAAAACATTCTACTCACTACAGAGGTGCAGAGACAGCATGTAAACATTCTACTGTAATACAGAGGTGCAGAGACAGCATGTAAACATTCTACTGTAATACAGAGGTGCAGAGACAGCATGTAAACATTCTACTGTAATACAGAGGTACAGAGACAGCATGAAAACATTCTACTGTAATACAGAGGTGCAAAGACAGCA
This sequence comes from Silurus aristotelis, assembly GCF_946808225.1. NCBI lineage: Eukaryota > Metazoa > Chordata > Actinopteri > Siluriformes > Siluridae > Silurus > Silurus aristotelis. Next base: position 32,706,999 of record NC_139578.1, read on the forward strand.
TGTAAACATTCTACTGAATACAGAGGTGCAGAAAAAGCATGTAAACATTCTACTGAATACAGAGGTGCAGAGACAGCATGTAAACATTCTACTGAATACAGAGGTGCAGAGACAGCATTTAAATATTCTACTGTAATACAGAGGTGCAGAGACAGCATGAAAACATTCTACTCAATACAGAGGTGCAGAGACAGCATGTAAACATTCTACTGTAATACAGAGGTGCAGAGACAGCATGTAAACATTCTACTGTAATACAGAGGTGCAGAGACAGCATGTAAACATTCTACTGTAATACAGAGGTGCAGAGACAGCATGTAAACATTCTACTGAATACAGAGGTGCAGAGACAGCATGTAAACATTCTACTGTAATACAGAGGTGCAGAGACAGCATGAAAACATTCTACTGTAATACAGAGGTGCAGAGACAGCATGAAAACATTCTACTGTAATACAGAGGTGCAGAGACAGCATGTAAACATTCTACTGTAATACAGAGGTGCAAAGACAGCATGTAAACATTCTACTGAATACAGAGGTGCAGTGACAGCATGTAAACATTCTACTGTAATACAGAGGTGCAGAGACAGCATGTAAACATTCTACTGTAATACAGAGGTGCAGAGACAGCATGTAAACATTCTACTGTAATACAGAGGTGCAGAGACAGCATGTAAACATTCTACTGTAATACAGAGGTGCAAAGAAAGCATGTAAACATTCTACTGAATACAGAGGTGAAGAGACAGCATGTAAACATTCTACTGTAATACAGAGGTGCAGAGACAGCATGTAAACATTCTACTGTAATACAGAGGTGCAGAGACAGCATGTAAACATTCTACTGAATACAGAGGTGCAGAGACAGCATGTAAACATTCTACTGTAATACAGAGGTGCAAAGACAGCATGTAAACATTCTACTGTAATACAGAGCTGCAAAGACAGCATGTAAACATTCTACTGTAATACAGAGGTGCAAAGAAAGCATGTAAACATTCTACTGAATACAGAGGTGAAGAGACAGCATGTAAACATTCTACTGTAATACAGAGGTGCAGAGACAGCATGTAAACATTCTACTGTAATACAGAGCTGCAAAGACAGCATGTAAACATTCTACTGTAATACAGAGGTGCAGAGACAGCATGTAAACATTCTACTGTAATACAGAGGTGCAGAGACAGCATGTAAACATTCTACTGAATACAGAGGTGCAGAGACAGCATGTAAACATTCTACTGAATAAAGAGGTGTAGAGACAGCATGTAAACATTCTACTGTAATACAGAGGTGCAGAGACAGCATGTAAACATTCTACTGAATACAGAGGTGCAGAGACAGCATGTAAACATTCTACTGTAATACAGAGGTGCAGAGACAGCATGTAAACATTCTACTGAATACAGAGGTGCAAAGACAGCATGTAAACATTCTACTGTAATACAGAGGTGCAGAGACAGCATGTAAACATTCTACTGTAATACAGAGGTGCAAAGACAGCATGTAAACATTCTACTGTAATACAGAGCTGCAAAGACAGCATGTAAACATTCTACTGTAATTCAGAGGTGCAGAGACAGCATGTAAACATTCTACTGTAATACAGAGGTGCAGAGACAGCATGTAAACATTCTACTGAATACAGAGGTGCAGAGACAGCATGTAAACATTCTACTGAATACAGAGGTGCAGAGACAGCATGTAAACATTCTACTGAATACAGAGGTGCAGAGACAGCATGTAAACATTCTACTGAATACAGAGGTGCAGAGACAGCATGTAAACATTCTACTGTAATACAGAGGTGCAAAGACAGCATGTAACCATTCTACTGAATACAGAGGTGAAGAGACAGCATGTAAACATTCTACTGTAATACAGAGGTGCAGAGACAGCTTGTAAACATTCTACTGTAATACAGAGGTGCAGAGACAGCATGAAAACATTCTACTCAATACAGAGGTGCAGAGACAGCATGTAAACATTCTACTGTAATACAGAGGTGCAGAGACAGCATGTAAACATTCTACTGAATACAGAGGTGCAGAGACAGCATGTAAACATTCTACTGTAATACAGAGGTGCAGAGACAGCATGTAAACATTCTACTGAATACAGAGGTGCAGAGACAGCATGTAAACATTCTACTGTAATACAGAGGTGCAGAGACAGCATGTAAATATTCTACTGTAATACAGAGGTGCAGAGACAGCATGTAAACATTCTACTGTAATGCAGAGGTGCAAAGACAGCATGTAAACATTCTACTGAATACAGAGGTGCAGAGACAGCATGTAAACATTCTATTGAATACAGAGGTGCAGAGACAGCATGTAAACATTCTACTGAATACAGAGGTGCAGAGACAGCATGTAAACATTCTACTGTAATACAGAGGTGCAGAGACAGCATGAAAACATTCTACTCAATACAGAGGTGCAGAGACAGCATGTAAACATTCTACTGTAATACAGAGGTGCAGAGACAGCATGTAAACATTCTACTGTAATACAGAGGTGCAGAGACAGCATGTAAACATTCTACTGTAATATAGAGGTGCAGAGACAGCATGTAAACATTCTACTGAATACAGAGGTGCAGAGACAGCATGTAAACATTCTACTGTAATACAGAGGTGCAGAGACAGCATGAAAACATTCTACTGTAATACAGAGGTGCAGAGACAGCATGTAAATATTCTACTGTAATACAGAGGTGCAGAGACAGCATGTAAACATTCTACTGTAATACAGAGATGCAGAGACAGCATGAAAACATTCTACTGTAATACAGAGGTGCAAAGACAGCATGTAAACATTCTACTGAATACAGAGGTGCAGTGACAGCATGTAAACATTCTACTGTAATACAGAGGTGTAGAGACAGCATGTAAACATTCTACTGTAATACAGAGGTGCAGAGACAGCATGTAAACATTCTACTGTAATACAGAGGTGCAGAGACAGCATGTAAACATTCTACTGTAATACAGAGATGCAGATACAGCATGAAAACATTCTACTGTAATACAGAGGTGCAAAGACAGCATGTAAACATTCTACTGAATACAGAGGTGCAGTGACAGCATGTAAACATTCTACTGTAATACAGAGGTGTAGAGACAGCATGTAAACATTCTACTGTAATACAGAGGTGCAGAGACAGCATGTAAACATTCTACTGTAATACAGAGGTGCAGAGACAGCATGTAAACATTCTACTGTAATACAGAGGTGCAAAGAAAGCATGTAAACATTTTACTGAATACAGAGGTGAAGAGACAGCATGTAAACATTCTACTGTAATACAGAGGTGCAGAGACAGCATGTAAACATTCTACTGTAATACAGAGCTGCAAAGACAGCATGTAAACATTCTACTGTAATACAGAGCTGCAAAGACAGCATGTAAACATTCTACTGTAATACAGAGGTGCAGAGACAGCATGTAAACATTCTACTGTAATACAGAGGTGCAGAGACAGCATGTAAACATTCTACTGTAATACAGAGGTGCAGAGACAGCATGTAAACATTCTACTGTAATACAGAGCTGCAAAGACAGCATGTAAACATTCTACTGTAATACAGAGGTGCAGAGACAGTATGTAAACATTCTACTGAATACAGAGGTGCAAAGACAGCATGTAAACATTCTACTGTAATACAGAGGTGCAGAGACAGCATGTAAACATTCTACTGTAATACAGAGGTGCAAAGACAGCATGTAAACATTCTACTGTAATACAGAGCTGCAAAGACAGCATGTAAACATTCTACTGTAATACAGAGGTGCAGAGACAAGCATGTAAACATTCTACTGAATACAGAGGTGCAGAGACAGCATGTAAACATTCTACTGAATACAGAGGTGCAGAGACAGCATGTAAACATTCTACTGAATACAGAGGTGCAGAGACAGCATGTAAACATTCTACTGTAATACAGAGGTGCAGAGACAGCATGAAAACATTCTACTGTAATACAGAGGTGCAAAGACAGCATGTAAACATTCTACTGAATACAAAGGTGCAGAGACAGCATGTAAACATTCTACTGAATACAGACGTGAAGAGACAGCATGTAAACATTCTACTGTAATACAGAGGTGCAGAGACAGCATGTGAACATTCTACTGTAATACAGAGGTGCAGAGACAGCATGAAAACATTCTACTGTAATACAGAGGTGCAGAGACAGCATGTAAACATTCTACTGTAATACAGAGGTGCAGAGACAGCATGTAAACATTCTACTCAATACAGAGGTGCAGAGACAGCATGTAAACATTCTACTGTAATACAGAGGTGCAGAGACAGCATGTAAACATTCTACTATAATACAGAGGTGCAGAGACAGCATGTAAACATTCTACTGTAATACAGAGGTGCAGAGACAGCATGTAAACATTCTACTGTAATACAGAGGTGCAGAGACAGCATGTAAACATTCTACTGTAATACAGAGGTGCAGAGACAGCATGTAAACATTCTACTGTAATACAGAGGTGCAGAGACAGCATGTAAACATTCTACTATAATACAGAGGTGCAGAGACAGCATGTAAACATTCTACTGAATACAGAGGTGCAGAGACAGCATGTAAACATTCTACTGAATACAGAGGTGCAGAGACAGCATGTAAACATTCTACTGTAATACAGAGGTGCAGAGACAGCATGTAAACATTCTACTGAATACAGAGGTGCAGAGACAGCATGTAAACATTCTACTGTAATACAGAGGTGCAGAGACAGCATGAAAACATTCTACTGTAATACAGAGGTGCAGAGACAGCATGTAAATATTCTACTGTAATACAGAGGTGCAGAGACAGCATGTAAACATTCTACTGTAATACAGAGATGCAGAGACAGCATGAAAACATTCTACTGTAATACAGAGGTGCAAAGACAGCATGTAAACATTCTACTGAATACAGAGGTGCAGTGACAGCATGTAAACATTCTACTGTAATACAGAGGTGTAGAGACAGCATGTAAACATTCTACTGTAATACAGAGGTGCAGAGACAGCATGTAAACATTCTACTGTAATACAGAGGTGCAGAGACAGCATGTAAACATTCTACTGTAATACAGAGATGCAGATACAGCATGAAAACATTCTACTGTAATACAGAGGTGCAAAGACAGCATGTAAACATTCTACTGAATACAGAGGTGCAGTGACAGCATGTAAACATTCTACTGTAATACAGAGGTGTAGAGACAGCATGTAAACATTCTACTGTAATACAGAGGTGCAGAGACAGCATGTAAACATTCTACTGTAATACAGAGGTGCAGAGACAGCATGTAAACATTCTACTGTAATACAGAGGTGCAAAGAAAGCATGTAAACATTTTACTGAATACAGAGGTGAAGAGACAGCATGTAAACATTCTACTGTAATACAGAGGTGCAGAGACAGCATGTAAACATTCTACTGTAATACAGAGCTGCAAAGACAGCATGTAAACATTCTACTGTAATACAGAGCTGCAAAGACAGCATGTAAACATTCTACTGTAATACAGAGGTGCAGAGACAGCATGTAAACATTCTACTGTAATACAGAGGTGCAGAGACAGCATGTAAACATTCTACTGTAATACAGAGGTGCAGAGACAGCATGTAAACATTCTACTGTAATACAGAGCTGCAAAGACAGCATGTAAACATTCTACTGTAATACAGAGGTGCAGAGACAGTATGTAAACATTCTACTGAATACAGAGGTGCAAAGACAGCATGTAAACATTCTACTGTAATACAGAGGTGCAGAGACAGCATGTAAACATTCTACTGTAATACAGAGGTGCAAAGACAGCATGTAAACATTCTACTGTAATACAGAGCTGCAAAGACAGCATGTAAACATTCTACTGTAATACAGAGGTGCAGAGACAAGCATGTAAACATTCTACTGAATACAGAGGTGCAGAGACAGCATGTAAACATTCTACTGAATACAGAGGTGCAGAGACAGCATGTAAACATTCTACTGAATACAGAGGTGCAGAGACAGCATGTAAACATTCTACTGTAATACAGAGGTGCAGAGACAGCATGAAAACATTCTACTGTAATACAGAGGTGCAGAGACAGCATGTAAATATTCTACTGTAATACAGAGGTGCAGAGACAGCATGTAAACATTCTACTGTAATACAGAGGTGCAGAGACAGCATGAAAACATTCTACTGTAATACAGAGGTGCAGAGACAGCATGAAAACATTCTACTGTAATACAGAGGTGCAGAGACAGCATGTAAATATTCTACTGTAATACAGAGGTGCAGAGACAGCATGTAAACATTCTACTGTAATACAGAGGTGCAGAGACAGCATGAAAACATTCTACTGTAATACAGAGGTGCAAAGACAGCATGTAAACATTCTACTGAATACAAAGGTGCAGAGACAGCATGTAAACATTCTACTGAATACAGACGTGAAGAGACAGCATGTAAACATTCTACTGTAATACAGAGGTGCAGAGACAGCATGTAAACATTCTACTGTAATACAGAGGTGCAGAGACAGCATGAAAACATTCTACTGTAATACAGAGGTGCAGAGACAGCATGTAAACATTCTACTGTAATACAGAGGTGCAGAGACAGCATGTAAACATTCTACTCAATACAGAGGTGCAGAGACAGCATGTAAACATTCTACTGTAATACAGAGGTGCAGAGACAGCATGTAAACATTCTACTATAATACAGAGGTGCAGAGACAGCATGTAAACATTCTACTGTAATACAGAGGTGCAGAGACAGCATGTAAACATTCTACTGTAATACAGAGGTGCAGAGACAGCATGTAAACATTCTACTGTAATACAGAGGTGCAGAGACAGCATGTAAACATTCTACTATAATACAGAGGTGCAGAGACAGCATGTAAACATTCTACTATAATACAGAGGTGCAGAGACAGCATGTAAACATTCTACTGAATACAGAGGTGCAGAGACAGCATGTAAACATTCTACTGAATACAGAGGTGCAGAGACAGCATGTAAACATTCTACTGTAATACAGAGGTGCAGAGACAGCATGTAAACATTCTACTGTAATACAGAGGTGCAGAGACAGCATGAAAACATTCTACTCAATACAGAGGTGCAGAGACAGCATGTAAACATTCTACTGTAATACAGAGGTGCAGAGACAGCATGTAAACATTCTACTGTAATACAGAGGTGCAGAGACAGCATGTAAACATTCTACTGTAATACAGAGGTGCAGAGACAGCATGTAAACATTCTACTGTAATACAGAGGTGCAGAGACAGCATGTAAACATTCTACTGAATACAGAGGTGCAGAGACAGCATGAAAACATTCTACTGTAATACAGAGGTGCAGAGACAGCATGAAAACATTCTACTGTAATACAGAGGTGCAGAGACAGCATGTAAATATTCTACTGTAATACAGAGGTGCAGAGACAGCATGTAAACATTCTACTGTAATACAGAGATGCAGAGACAGCATGAAAACATTCTACTGTAATACTGAGGTGCAAAGACAGCATGTAAACATTCTACTGAATACAGAGGTGCAGTGACAGCATGTAAACATTCTACTGTAATACAGAGGTGCAGAGACAGCATGTAAACATTCTACTGTAATACAGAGGTGCAGAGACAGCATGTAAACATTCTACTGTAATACAGAGGTGCAGAGACAGCATGTAAACATTCTACTGTAATACAGAGGTGCAAAGAAAGCATGTAAACATTTTACTGAATACAGAGGTGAAGAGACAGCATGTAAACATTCTACTGTAATACAGAGGTGCAGAGACAGCATGTAAACATTCTACTGTAATACAGAGCTGCAAAGACAGCATGTAAACATTCTACTGTAATACAGAGCTGCAAAGACAGCATGTAAACATTCTACTGTAATACAGAGCTGCAAAGACAGCATGTAAACATTCTACTGTAATACAGAGGTGCAGAGACAGCATGTAAACATTCTACTGTAATACAGAGCTGCAAAGACAGCATGTAAACATTCTACTGTAATACAGAGGTGCAGAGACAGCATGTAAACATTCTACTGAATACAGAGGTGCAAAGACAGCATGTAAACATTCTACTGTAATACAGAGGTGCAAAGACAGCATGTAAACATTCTACTGTAATACAGAGGTGCAGAGACAGCATGTAAACATTCTACTGTAATACAGAGGTGCAAAGACAGCATGTAAACATTCTACTGTAATACAGAGCTGCAAAGACAGCATGTAAACATTCTACTGTAATACAGAGGTGCAGAGACAGCATGTAAACATTCTACTGAATACAGAGGTGCAGAGACAGCATGTAAACATTCTACTGAATACAGAGGTGCAGAGACAGCATGTAAACATTCTACTGAATACAGAGGTGCAGAGACAGCATGTAAACATTCTACTGTAATACAGAGGTGCAGAGACAGCATGAAAACATTCTACTGTAATACAGAGGTGCAGAGACAGCATGTAAATATTCTACTGTAATACAGAGGTGCAGAGACAGCATGTAAACATTCTACTGAATACAGACGTGAAGAGACAGCATGTAAACATTCTACTGTAATACAGAGGTGCAGAGACAGCATGTGAACATTCTACTGTAATACAGAGGTGCAGAGACAGGATGAAAACATTCTACTGAATACAGAGGTGCAGAGACAGCATGTAAACATTCTACTGTAATACAGAGCTGCAAAGACAGCATGTAAACATTCTACTGTAATACAGAGGTGCAGAGACAGCATGTAAACATTCTACTGTAATACAGAGGTGCAGAGACAGCATGTAAACATTCTACTGAATACAGAGGTGCAGAGACAGCATGTAAACATTCTACTGAATAAAGAGGTGCAGAGACAGCATGTAAACATTCTACTGTAATACAGAGGTGCAGAGACAGCATGTAAACATTCTACTGAATACAGAGGTGCAGAGACAGCATGTAAACATTCTACTGTAATACAGAGGTGCAGAGACAGCATGTAAACATTCTACTGAATACAGAGGTGCAGAGACAGCATGTAAACATTCTACTGTAATACAGAGGTGCAAAGACAGCATGTAAACATTCTACTGTAATACAGAGCTGCAAAGACAGCATGTAAACATTCTACTGTAATACAGAGGTACAGAGACAGCATGTAAACATTCTACTGAATACAGAGGTGCAGAGACAGCATGAAAACATTCTACTGTAATACAGAGGTGCAGAGACAGCATGAAAACATTCTACTGTAATACAGAGGTGCAGAGACAGCATGTAAACATTCTACTGTAATACAGAGGTGCAGAGACAGCATGAAAACATTCTACTGTAATACAGAGGTGCAAAGACAGCATGTAAACATTCTACTGAATACAGAGGTGCAGAGACAGCATGTAAACATTCTACTGAATACAGAGGTGCAGAGACAGCATGTAAACATTCTACTGAATACAGAGGTGCAGAGACAGCATGTAAACATTCTACTGTAATACAGAGGTGCAGAGACAGCATGTAAACATTCTACTGTAATACAGAGGTGCAGAGACAGCATGAAAACATTCTACTCCATACAGAGGTGCAGAGACAGCATGTAAACATTCTACTGTAATACAGAGGTGCAGAGACAGCATGTAAACATTCTACTGTAATACAGAGGTGCAGAGACAGCATGTAAACATTCTACTGTAATACAGAGGTGCAGAGACAGCATGTAAACATTCTACTGAATACAGAGGTGCAGAGACAGCATGTAAACATTCTACTGTAATACAGAGGTGCAGAGACAGCATGTAAATATTCTACTGTAATACAGAGGTGCAAAGACAGCATGTAAACATTCTACTGAATACAGAGGTGCAGTGACAGCATGTAAACATTCTACTGTAATACAGAGGTGCAGAGACAGCATGTAAACATTCTACTGTAATACAGAGGTGCAGAGACAGCATGTAAACATTCTACTGTAATACAGAGGTGCAGAGACAGCATGTAAACATTCAACTGTAATACAGAGGTGCAAAGACAGCATGTAAACATTCTACTGTAATACAGAGGTGCAGAGACAGCATGTAAACATTCTACTGTAATACAGAGGTGCAAAGACAGCATGTAAACATTCTACTGTAATACAGAGCTGCAAAGACAGCATGTAAACATTCTACTGTAATTCAGAGGTGCAGAGACAGCATGTAAACATTCTACTGTAATACAGAGGTGCAGAGACAGCATGTAAACATTCTACTGAATACAGAGGTGCAGAGACAGCATGTAAACATTCTACTGAATACAGAGGTGCAGAGACAGCATGTAAACATTCTACTGTAATACAGAGGTGCAGAGACAGCATGTAAACATTCTACTGAATACAGAGGTGTAGAGACAGCATGTAAACATTCTACTGTAATACAGAGGTGCAGAGACAGCATGTAAACATTCTACTGTCATACAGAGGTGCAAAGACAGCATGTAAACATTCTACTGTAATACAGAGGTGCAAAGACAGCATGTAAACATTCTACTGTAATACAGAGCTGCAAAGACAGCATGTAAACATTCTACTGTAATACAGAGGTGCAGAGACAGCATTTAAACATTCTACTGAATACAGAGGTGCAAAGACAGCATGTAAACATTCTACTGTAATACAGAGGTGCAGAGACAGCATGTAAACATTCTACTGTAATACAGAGGTGCAAAGACAGCATGTAAACATTCTACTGTAATACAGAGCTGCAAAGACAGCATGTAAACACTCTACTGTAATACAAAGGTGCAGAGACAGCATGTAAACATTCTACTGTAATACAGAGGTGCAGAGACAGCATGTAAACATTCTACTGAATACAGAGGTGCAGAGACAGCATGTAAACATTCTACTGAATACAGAGGTGCAGAGACAGCATGTAAACATTCTACTGTAATACAGAGGTGCAAAGACAGCATGTAACCATTCTACTGAATACAGAGGTGAAGAGACAGCATGTAAACATTCTACTGTAATACAGAGGTGCAGAGACAGCTTGTAAACATTCTACTGTAATACAGAGGTGCAGAGACAGCATGAAAACATTCTACTCAATACAGAGGTGCAGAGACAGCATGTAAACATTCTACTGTAATACAGAGGTGCAGAGACAGCATGTAAACATTCTACTGAATACAGAGGTGCAGAGACAGCATGTAAACATTCTACTGTAATACAGAGGTGCAGAGACAGCATGTAAACATTCTACTGAATACAGAGGTGCAGAGACAGCATGTAAACATTCTACTGTAATACAGAGGTGCAGAGACAGCATGTAAATATTCTACTGTAATACAGAGGTGCAGAGACAGCATGTAAACATTCTACTGTAATACAGAGGTGCAAAGACAGCATGTAAACATTCTACTGAATACAGAGGTGCAGAGACAGCATGTAAACATTCTATTGAATACAGAGGTGCAGAGACAGCATGTAAACATTCTACTGAATACAGAGGTGCAGAGACAGCATGTAAACATTCTACTGTAATACAGAGGTGCAGAGACAGCATGAAAACATTCTACTCAATACAGAGGTGCAGAGACAGCATGTAAACATTCTACTGTAATACAGAGGTGCAGAGACAGCATGTAAACATTCTACTGTAATACAGAGGTGCAAAGAAAGCATGTAAACATTCTACTGAATACAGAGGTGAAGAGACAGCATGTAAACATTCTACTGTAATACAGAGGTGCAGAGACAGCATGTAAACATTCTACTGTAATACAGAGCTGCAAAGACAGCATGTAAACATTCTACTGTAATACAGAGGTGCAGAGACAGCATGTAAACATTCTACTGTAATACAGAGGTGCAGAGACAGCATGTAAACATTCTACTGAATACAGAGGTGCAGAGACAGCATGTAAACATTCTACTGAATAAAGAGGTGCAGAGACAGCATGTAAACATTCTACTGTAATACAGAGGTGCAGAGACAGCATGTAAACATTCTACTGAATACAGAGGTGCAGAGACAGCATGTAAACATTCTACTGTAATACAGAGGTGCAGAGACAGCATGTAAACATTCTACTGAATACAGAGGTGCAAAGACAGCATGTAAACATTCTACTGTAATACAGAGGTGCAGAGACAGCATGTAAACATTCTACTGTAATACAGAGGTGCAAAGACAGCATGTAAACATTCTACTGTAATACAGAGCTGCAAAGACAGCATGTAAACATTCTACTGTAATTCAGAGGTGCAGAGACAGCATGTAAACATTCTACTGTAATACAGAGGTGCAGAGACAGCATGTAAACATTCTACTGAATACAGAGGTGCAGAGACAGCATGTAAACATTCTACTGTAATACAGAGGTGCAGAGACAGCATGTAAACATTCTACTGAATACAGAGGTGTAGAGACAGCATGTAAACATTCTACTGTAATACAGAGGTGCAGAGACAGCATGAAAACATTCTACTGTCATACAGAGGTGCAAAGACAGCATGTAAACATTCTACTGTAATACAGAGGTGCAAAGACAGCATGTAAACATTCTACTGTAATACAGAGCTGCAAAGACAGCATGTAAACATTCTACTGTAATACAGAGGTGCAGAGACAGCATTTAAACATTCTACTGAATACAGAGGTGCAAAGACAGCATGTAAACATTCTACTGTAATACAGAGGTGCAGAGACAGCATGTAAACATTCTACTGTAATACAGAGGTGCAAAGACAGCATGTAAACATTCTACTGTAATACAGAGCTGCAAAGACAGCATGTAAACACTCTACTGTAATACAAAGGTGCAGAGACAGCATGTAAACATTCTACTGTAATACAGAGGTGCAGAGACAGCATGTAAACATTCTACTGAATACAGAGGTGCAGAGACAGCATGTAAACATTCTACTGAATACAGAGGTGCAGAGACAGCATGTAAACATTCTACTGTAATACAGAGGTGCAAAGACAGCATGTAACCATTCTACTGAATACAGAGGTGAAGAGACAGCATGTAAACATTCTACTGTAATACAGAGGTGCAGAGACAGCTTGTAAACATTCTACTGTAATACAGAGGTGCAGAGACAGCATGAAAACATTCTACTCAATACAGAGGTGCAGAGACAGCATGTAAACATTCTACTGTAATACAGAGGTGCAGAGACAGCATGTAAACATTCTACTGAATACAGAGGTGCAGAGACAGCATGTAAACATTCTACTGTAATACAGAGGTGCAGAGACAGCATGTAAACATTCTACTGAATACAGAGGTGCAGAGACAGCATGTAAACATTCTACTGTAATACAGAGGTGCAGAGACAGCATGTAAACATTCTACTGAATACAGAGGTGCAGAGAAAGCATGTAAACATTCTACTGTAATACAGAGGTGCAGAGACAGCATGTAAACATTCTACTGTAATACAGAGGTGCAGAGACAGCATGAAAACATTCTACTCAATACAGAGGTGCAGAGACAGCATGTAAACATTCTACTGTAATACAGAGGTGCAGAAACAGCATGTAAACATTCTACTGTAATACAGAGGTGCAGAGACAGCATGTAAACATTCTACTGAATACAGAGGTGCAGAGACAGCATGTAAACATTCTACTGTAATACAGAGGTGCAGAGACAGCATGTAAACATTCTACTGAATACAGAGGTGCAGAGACAGCATGTAAACATTCTACTGTAATACAGAGGTGCAAAGACAGCATGTAACCATTCTACTGAATACAGAGGTGAAGAGACAGCATGTAAACATTCTACTGTAATAGAGAGGTGCAGAGACAGCTTGTAAACATTCTACTGTAATACAGAGGTGCAGAGACAGCATGAAAACATTCTACTCAATACAGAGGTGCAGAGACAGCATGTAAACATTCTACTGTAATACAGAGGTGCAGAGACAGCATGTAAACATTCTACTGAATACAGAGGTGCAGAGACAGCATGTAAACATTCTACTGTAATACAGAGGTGCAGAGACAGCATGTAAACATTCTACTGTAATACAGAGGTGCAGAGACAGCATGTAAACATTCTACTGAATACAGAGGTGCAGAGACAGCATGTAAACATTCTACTGAATACAGAGGTGCAGAGACAGCATGTAAACATTCTACTGTAATACAGAGGTGCAGAGACAGCATGTAAACATTCTACTGAATACAGAGGTGCAGAGACAGCATGTAAACATTCTACTGAATACAGAGGTGCAGAGACAGCATGTAAACATTCTACTGTAATACAGAGGTGCAGAGACAGCATGAAAACATTCTACTGTAATACAGAGGTGCAGAGACAGCATGTAAACATTCTACTGTAATACAGAGGTGCAGAGACAGCATGTAAACATTCTACTGTAATACAGAGGTGCAGAGACAGCATGAAAACATTCTACTGTAATACAGAGGTGCAAAGACAGCATGTAAACATTCTACTGAATACAGAGGTGCAAAGACAGCATGTAAACATTCTACTGAATACAGAGGTGCAGAGACAGCATGTAAACATTCTACTGAATACAGAGGTGCAGAGACAGCATGTAAACATTCTATTGAATACAGAGGTGCAGAGACAGCATGTAAACATTCTACTGAATACAGAGGTGCAGAGACAGCATGTAAACATTCTACTGTAATACAGAGGTGCAGAGACAGCATGAAAACATTCTACTCACTACAGAGGTGCAGAGACAGCATGTAAACATTCTACTGTAATACAGAGGTGCAGAGACAGCATGTAAACATTCTACTGTAATACAGAGGTGCAGAGACAGCATGTAAACATTCTACTGTAATACAGAGGTGCAGAGACAGCATGTAAACATTCTACTGAATACAGAGGTGCAGAGACAGCATGTAAACATTCTACTGAATACAGAGGTGCAGAGACAGCATGTAAACATTCTACTGTAATACAGAGGTACAGAGACAGCATGTAAACATTCTACTGAATACAGAGGTGCAGAGACAGCATGAAAACATTCTACTGTAATACAGAGGTGCAGAGACAGCATGAAAACATTCTACTGTAATACAGAGGTGCAGAGACAGCATGTAAATATTCTACTGTAATACAGAGGTGCAGAGACAGCATGTAAACATTCTACTGTAATACAGAGGTGCAGAGACAGCATGAAAACATTCTACTGTAATACAGAGGTGCAAAGACAGCATGTAAACATTCTACTGAATACAGAGGTGCAGAAAAAGCATGTAAACATTCTACTGAATACAGAGGTGCAGAGACAGCATGTAAACATTCTACTGAATACAGAGGTGCAGAGACAGCATTTAAATATTCTACTGTAATACAGAGGTGCAGAGACAGCATGAAAACATTCTACTCAATACAGAGGTGCAGAGACAGCATGTAAACATTCTACTGTAATACAGAGGTGCAGAGACAGCATGTAAACATTCTACTGTAATACAGAGGTGCAGAGACAGCATGTAAACATTCTACTGTAATACAGAGGTGCAGAGACAGCATGTAAACATTCTACTGAATACAGAGGTGCAGAGACAGCATGTAAACATTCTACTGTAATACAGAGGTGCAGAGACAGCATGAAAACATTCTACTGTAATACAGAGGTGCAGAGACAGCATGAAAACATTCTACTGTAATACAGAGGTGCAGAGACAGCATGTAAACATTCTACTGTAATACAGAGGTGCAAAGACAGCATGTAAACATTCTACTGAATACAGAGGTGCAGTGACAGCATGTAAACATTCTACTGTAATACAGAGGTGCAGAGACAGCATGTAAACATTCTACTGTAATACAGAGGTGCAGAGACAGCATGTAAACATTCTACTGTAATACAGAGGTGCAGAGACAGCATGTAAACATTCTACTGTAATACAGAGGTGCAAAGAAAGCATGTAAACATTCTACTGAATACAGAGGTGAAGAGACAGCATGTAAACATTCTACTGTAATACAGAGGTGCAGAGACAGCATGTAAACATTCTACTGTAATACAGAGGTGCAGAGACAGCATGTAAACATTCTACTGAATACAGAGGTGCAGAGACAGCATGTAAACATTCTACTGTAATACAGAGGTGCAAAGACAGCATGTAAACATTCTACTGTAATACAGAGCTGCAAAGACAGCATGTAAACATTCTACTGTAATACAGAGGTGCAAAGAAAGCATGTAAACATTCTACTGAATACAGAGGTGAAGAGACAGCATGTAAACATTCTACTGTAATACAGAGGTGCAGAGACAGCATGTAAACATTCTACTGTAATACAGAGCTGCAAAGACAGCATGTAAACATTCTACTGTAATACAGAGGTGCAGAGACAGCATGTAAACATTCTACTGTAATACAGAGGTGCAGAGACAGCATGTAAACATTCTACTGAATACAGAGGTGCAGAGACAGCATGTAAACATTCTACTGAATAAAGAGGTGCAGAGACAGCATGTAAACATTCTACTGTAATACAGAGGTGCAGAGACAGCATGTAAACATTCTACTGTAATACAGAGGTGCAAAGACAGCATGTAAACATTCTACTGTAATACAGAGCTGCAAAGACAGCATGTAAACATTCTACTGTAATTCAGAGGTGCAGAGACAGCATGTAAACATTCTACTGTAATACAGAGGTGCAGAGACAGCATGTAAACATTCTACTGAATACAGAGGTGCAGAGACAGCATGTAAACATTCTACTGAATACAGAGGTGCAGAGACAGCATGTAAACATTCTACTGAATACAGAGGTGCAGAGACAGCATGTAAACATTCTACTGAATACAGAGGTGCAGAGACAGCATGTAAACATTCTACTGTAATACAGAGGTGCAAAGACAGCATGTAACCATTCTACTGAATACAGAGGTGCAGAGACAGCATGTAAACATTCTACTGTAATACAGAGGTGCAAAGACAGCATGTAAACATTCTACTGTAATACAGAGCTGCAAAGACAGCATGAAAAAATTCTACTGTAATACAGAGGTGCAAAGACAGCATGTAACCATTCTACTGAATACAGAGGTGAAGAGACAGCATGTAAACATTCTACTGTAATACAGAGGTGCAGAGACAGCTTGTAAACATTCTACTGTAATACAGAGGTGCAGAGACAGCATGAAAACATTCTACTCAATACAGAGGTGCAGAGACAGCATGTAAACATTCTACTGTAATACAGAGGTGCAGAGACAGCATGTAAACATTCTACTGAATACAGAGGTGCAGAGACAGCATGTAAACATTCTACTGTAATACAGAGGTGCAGAGACAGCATGTAAACATTCTACTGAATACAGAGGTGCAGAGACAGCATGTAAACATTCTACTGTAATACAGAGGTGCAGAGACAGCATGTAAATATTCTACTGTAATACAGAGGTGCAGAGACAGCATGTAAACATTCTACTGTAAAACAGAGGTGCAAAGACAGCATGTAAACATTCTACTGAATACAGAGGTGCAGAGACAGCATGTAAACATTCTATTGAATACAGAGGTGCAGAGACAGCATGTAAACATTCTACTGAATACAGAGGTGCAGAGACAGCATGTAAACATTCTACTGTAATACAGAGGTGCAGAGACAGCATGAAAACATTCTACTCAATACAGAGGTGCAGAGACAGCATGTAAACATTCTACTGTAATACAGAGGTGCAGAGACAGCATGTAAACATTCTACTGTAATACAGAGGTGCAGAGACAGCATGTAAACATTCTACTGTAATATAGAGGTGCAGAGACAGCATGTAAACATTCTACTGAATACAGAGGTGCAGAGACAGCATGTAAACATTCTACTGTAATACAGAGGTGCAGAGACAGCATGAAAACATTCTACTGTAATACAGAGGTGCAGAGACAGCATGTAAATATTCTACTGTAATACAGAGGTGCAGAGACAGCATGTAAACATTCTACTGTAATACAGAGATGCAGAGACAGCATGAAAACATTCTACTGTAATACAGAGGTGCAAAGACAGCATGTAAACATTCTACTGAATACAGAGGTGCAGTGACAGCATGTAAACATTCTACTGTAATACAGAGGTGTAGAGACAGCATGTAAACATTCTACTGTAATACAGAGGTGCAGAGACAGCATGTAAACATTCTACTGTAATACAGAGGTGCAGAGACAGCATGTAAACATTCTACTGTAATACAGAGATGCAGATACAGCATGAAAACATTCTACTGTAATACAGAGGTGCAAAGACAGCATGTAAACATTCTACTGAATACAGAGGTGCAGTGACAGCATGTAAACATTCTACTGTAATACAGAGGTGTAGAGACAGCATGTAAACATTCTACTGTAATACAGAGGTGCAGAGACAGCATGTAAACATTCTACTGTAATACAGAGGTGCAGAGACAGCATGTAAACATTCTACTGTAATACAGAGGTGCAAAGAAAGCATGTAAACATTTTACTGAATACAGAGGTGAAGAGACAGCATGTAAACATTCTACTGTAATACAGAGGTGCAGAGACAGCATGTAAACATTCTACTGTAATACAGAGCTGCAAAGACAGCATGTAAACATTCTACTGTAATACAGAGCTGCAAAGACAGCATGTAAACATTCTACTGTAATACAGAGGTGCAGAGACAGCATGTAAACATTCTACTGTAATACAGAGGTGCAGAGACAGCATGTAAACATTCTACTGTAATACAGAGGTGCAGAGACAGCATGTAAACATTCTACTGTAATACAGAGCTGCATAGACAGCATGTAAACATTCTACTGTAATACAGAGGTGCAGAGACAGTATGTAAACATTCTACTGAATACAGAGGTGCAAAGACAGCATGTAAACATTCTACTGTAATACAGAGGTGCAGATACAGCATGTAAACATTCTACTGTAATACAGAGGTGCAAAGACAGCATGTAAACATTCTACTGTAATACAGAGCTGCAAAGACAGCATGTAAACATTCTACTGTAATACAGAGGTGCAGAGACAAGCATGTAAACATTCTACTGAATACAGAGGTGCAGAGACAGCATGTAAACATTCTACTGAATACAGAGGTGCAGAGACAGCATGTAAACATTCTACTGAATACAGAGGTGCAGAGACAGCATGTAAACATTCTACTGTAATACAGAGGTGCAGAGACAGCATGAAAACATTCTACTGTAATACAGAGGTGCAGAGACAGCATGTAAATATTCTACTGTAATACAGAGGTGCAGAGACAGCATGTAAACATTCTACTGTAATACAGAGGTGCAGAGACAGCATGAAAACATTCTACTGTAATACAGAGGTGCAGAGACAGCATGAAAACATTCTACTGTAATACAGAGGTGCAGAGACAGCATGTAAATATTCTACTGTAATACAGAGGTGCAGAGACAGCATGTAAACATTCTACTGTAATACAGAGGTGCAGAGACAGCATGAAAACATTCTACTGTAATACAGAGGTGCAAAGACAGCATGTAAACATTCTACTGAATACAAAGGTGCAGAGACAGCATGTAAACATTCTACTGAATACAGACGTGAAGAGACAGCATGTAAACATTCTACTGTAATACAGAGGTGCAGAGACAGCATGTGAACATTCTACTGTAATACAGAGGTGCAGAGACAGCATGAAAACATTCTACTGTAATACAGAGGTGCAGAGACAGCATGTAAACATTCTACTGTAATACAGAGGTGCAGAGACAGCATGTAAACATTCTACTCAATACAGAGGTGCAGAGACAGCATGTAAACATTCTACTGTAATACAGAGGTGCAGAGACAGCATGTAAACATTCTACTATAATACAGAGGTGCAGAGACAGCATGTAAACATTCTACTGTAATACAGAGGTGCAGAGACAGCATGTAAACATTCTACTGTAATACAGAGGTGCAGAGACAGCATGTAAACATTCTACTGTAATACAGAGGTGCAGAGACAGCATGTAAACATTCTACTATAATACAGAGGTGCAGAGACAGCATGTAAACATTCTACTATAATACAGAGGTGCAGAGACAGCATGTAAACATTCTACTGAATACAGAGGTGCAGAGACAGCATGTAAACATTCTACTGAATACAGAGGTGCAGAGACAGCATGTAAACATTCTACTGTAATACAGAGGTGCAGAGACAGCATGTAAACATTCTACTGTAATACAGAGGTGCAGAGACAGCATGAAAACATTCTACTCAATACAGAGGTGCAGAGACAGCATGTAAACATTCTACTGTAATACAGAGGTGCAGAGACAGCATGTAAACATTCTACTGTAATACAGAGGTGCAGAGACAGCATGTAAACATTCTACTGTAATACAGAGGTGCAGAGACAGCATGTAAACATTCTACTGAATACAGAGGTGCAGAGACAGCATGTAAACATTCTACTGTAATACAGAGGTGCAGAGACAGCATGTAAACATTCTACTGTAATACAGAGGTGCAGAGACAGCATGTAAACATTCTACTGTAATACAGAGGTGCAAAGAAAGCATGTAAACATTTTACTGAATACAGAGGTGAAGAGACAGCATGTAAACATTCTACTGTAATACAGAGGTGCAGAGACAGCATGTAAACATTCTACTGTAATACAGAGCTGCAAAGACAGCATGTAAACATTCTACTGTAATACAGAGCTGCAAAGACAGCATGTAAACATTCTACTGTAATACAGAGGTGCAGAGACAGCATGTAAACATTCTACTGTAATACAGAGGTGCAGAGACAGCATGTAAACATTCTACTGTAATACAGAGCTGCAAAGACAGCATGTAAACATTCTACTGTAATACAGAGGTGCAGAGACAGCATGTAAACATTCTACTGAATACAGAGGTGCAAAGACAGCATGTAAACATTCTACTGTAATACAGAGGTGCAGAGACAGCATGTAAACATTCTACTGTAATACAGAGGTGCAAAGACAGCATGTAAACATTCTACTGTAATACAGAGCTGCAAAGACAGCATGTAAACATTCTACTGTAATACAGAGGTGCAGAGACAGCATGTAAACATTCTACTGAATACAGAGGTGCAGAGACAGCATGTAAACATTCTACTGAATACAGAGGTGCAGAGACAGCATGTAAACATTCTACTGAATACAGAGGTGCAGAGACAGCATGTAAACATTCTACTGTAATACAGAGCTGCAAAGACAGCATGTAAACATTCTACTATAATACAGAGGTGCAGAGACAGTGTGTAAACATTCTACTGTAATACAGAGGTGCAGAGACAGCATGAAAACATTCTACTCAATACAGAGGTGCAGAGACAGCATGTAAACATTCTACTGTAATACAGAGGTGCAGAGACAGCATGTAAACATTCTACTGTAATACAGAGGTGCAGAGACAGCATGTAAACATTCTACTGTAATACAGAGGTGCAGAGACAGCATGTAAACATTCTACTGAATACAGAGGTGCAGAGACAGCATGTAAACATTCTACTGTAATACAGAGGTGCAGAGACAGCATGAAAACATTCTACTGTAATACAGAGGTGCAGAGACAGCATGTAAATATTCTACTGTAATACAGAGGTGCAGAGACAGCATGTAAACATTCTACTGTAATACAGAGATGCAGAGACAGCATGAAAACATTCTACTGTAATACAG
Organism: Silurus aristotelis; assembly: GCF_946808225.1. Classification (NCBI taxonomy): domain Eukaryota; kingdom Metazoa; phylum Chordata; class Actinopteri; order Siluriformes; family Siluridae; genus Silurus; species Silurus aristotelis. The sequence goes on from NC_139578.1 coordinate 32,728,660, forward strand.
AGGTGCAAAGACAGCATGTAAACATTCTACTGTAATACAGAGCTGCAAAGACAGCATGTAAACATTCTACTGTAATACAGAGGTACAGAGACAGCATGTAAACATTCTACTGAATACAGAGGTGCAGAGACAGCATGAAAACATTCTACTGTAATACAGAGGTGCAGAGACAGCATGAAAACATTCTACTGTAATACAGAGGTGCAGAGACAGCATGTAAACATTCTACTGTAATACAGAGGTGCAGAGACAGCATGAAAACATTCTACTGTAATACAGAGGTGCAAAGACAGCATGTAAACATTCTACTGAATACAGAGGTGCAGAGACAGCATGTAAACATTCTACTGAATACAGAGGTGCAGAGACAGCATGTAAACATTCTACTGAATACATAGGTGCAGAGACAGCATGTAAACATTCTACTGTAATACAGAGGTGCAGAGACAGCATGTAAACATTCTACTGTAATACAGAGGTGCAGAGACAGCATGAAAACATTCTACTCAATACAGAGGTGCAGAGACAGCATGTAAACATTCTACTGTAATACAGAGGTGCAGAGACAGCATGTAAACATTCTACTGTAATACAGAGGTGCAGAGACAGCATGTAAACATTCTACTGTAATACAGAGGTGCAGAGACAGCATGTAAACATTCTACTGAATACAGAGGTGCAGAGACAGCATGTAAACATTCTACTGTAATACAGAGGTGCAGAGACAGCATGAAAACATTCTACTGTAATACAGAGGTGCAGAGACAGCATGTAAATATTCTACTGTAATACAGAGGTGCAAAGACAGCATGTAAACATTCTACTGAATACAGAGGTGCAGTGACAGCATGTAAACATTCTACTGTAATACAGAGGTGCAGAGACAGCATGTAAACATTCTACTGTAATACAGAGGTGCAGAGACAGCATGTAAACATTCTACTGTAATACAGAGGTGCAGAGACAGCATGTAAACATTCTACTGTAATACAGAGGTGCAAAGACAGCATGTAAACATTCTACTGTAATACAGAGGTGCAGAGACAGCATGTAAACATTCTACTGAATACAGAGGTGTAGAGACAGCATGTAAACATTCTACTGTAATACAGAGGTGCAGAGACAGCATGTAAACATTCTACTGTCATACAGAGGTGCAAAGACAGCATGTAAACATTCTACTGTAATACAGAGGTGCAAAGACAGCATGTAAACATTCTACTGTAATACAGAGCTGCAAAGACAGCATGTAAACATTCTACTGTAATACAGAGGTGCAGAGACAGCATTTAAACATTCTACTGAATACAGAGGTGCAAAGACAGCATGTAAACATTCTACTGTAATACAGAGGTGCAGAGACAGCATGTAAACATTCTACTGTAATACATAGGTGCAAAGACAGCATGTAAACATTCTACTGTAATACAGAGCTGCAAAGACAGCATGTAAACACTCTACTGTAATACAAAGGTGCAGAGACAGCATGTAAACATTCTACTGTAATACAGAGGTGCAGAGACAGCATGTAAACATTCTACTGAATACAGAGGTGCAGAGACAGCATGTAAACATTCTACTGAATACAGAGGTGCAGAGACAGCATGTAAACATTCTACTGTAATACAGAGGTGCAAAGACAGCATGTAACCATTCTACTGAATACAGAGGTGAAGAGACAGCATGTAAACATTCTACTGTAATACAGAGGTGCAGAGACAGCTTGTAAACATTCTACTGTAATACAGAGGTGCAGAGACAGCATGAAAACATTCTACTCAATACAGAGGTGCAGAGACAGCATGTAAACATTCTACTGTAATACAGAGGTGCAGAGACAGCATGTAAACATTCTACTGAATACAGAGGTGCAGAGACAGCATGTAAACATTCTACTGTAATACAGAGGTGCAGAGACAGCATGTAAACATTCTACTGAATACAGAGGTGCAGAGACAGCATGTAAACATTCTACTGTAATACAGAGGTGCAGAGACAGCATGTAAATATTCTACTGTAATACAGAGGTGCAGAGACAGCATGTAAACATTCTACTGTAATACAGAGGTGCAAAGACAGCATGTAAACATTCTACTGAATACAGAGGTGCAGAGACAGCATGTAAACATTCTATTGAATACAGAGGTGCAGAGACAGCATGTAAACATTCTACTGAATACAGAGGTGCAGAGACAGCATGTAAACATTCTACTGTAATACAGAGGTGCAGAGACAGCATGAAAACATTCTACTCAATACAGAGGTGCAGAGACAGCATGTAAACATTCTACTGTAATACAGAGGTGCAGAGACAGCATGTAAACATTCTACTGTAATACAGAGGTGCAGAGACAGCATGTAAACATTCTACTGTAATACAGAGGTGCAGAGACAGCATGTAAACATTCTACTGTAATACAGAGGTGCAGAGACAGCATGTAAACATTCTACTGAATACAGAGGTGCAAAGACAGCATGTAAACATTCTACTGTAATACAGAGGTGCAGAGACAGCATGTAAACATTCTACTGTAATACAGAGGTGCAAAGACAGCATGTAAACATTCTACTGTAATACAGAGGTGCAGAGACAGCATGTAAACATTCTACTGTAATACAGAGGTGCAAAGACAGCATGTAAACATTCTACTGTAATACAGAGCTGCAAAGACAGCATGTAAACATTCTACTGTAATACAGAGGTGCAGAGACAGCATGTAAACATTCTACTGAATACAGAGGTGCAGAGACAGCATGTAAACATTCTACTGAATACAGAGGTGCAGAGACAGCATGTAAACATTCTACTGAATACAGAGGTGCAGAGACAGCATGTAAACATTCTACTGTAATACAGAGGTGCAGAGACAGCATGAAAACATTCTACTGTAATACAGAGGTGCAGAGACAGCATGTAAATATTCTACTGTAATACAGAGGTGCAGAGACAGCATGTAAATATTCTACTGTAATACAGAGGTGCAGAGACAGCATGTAAACATTCTACTGTAATACAGAGGTGCAGAGACAGCATGAAAACATTCTACTGTAATTCAGAGGTGCAAAGACAGCATGTAAACATTCTACTGAATACAAAGGTGCAGAGACAGCATGTAAACATTCTACTGAATACAGACGTGAAGAGACAGCATGTAAACATTCTACTGTAATACAGAGGTGCAGAGACAGCATGTGAACATTCTACTGTAATACAGAGGTGCAGAGACAGGATGAAAACATTCTACTGAATACAGAGGTGCAGAGACAGCATGTAAACATTCTACTGTAATACAGAGGTGCAGAGACAGCATGTAAACATTCTACTGTAATACAGAGGTGCAGAGACAGCATGAAAACATTCTACTGTAATACAGAGGTGCAGAGACAGCATGTAAACATTCTACTGTAATACAGAGGTGCAGAGACAGCATGTAAACATTCTACTCAATACAGAGGTGCAGAGACAGCATGTAAACATTCTACTGTAATACAGAGGTGCAGAGACAGCATGTAAACATTCTACTATAATACAGAGGTGCAGAGACAGCATGTAAACATTCTACTGTAATACAGAGGTGCAGAGACAGCATGTAAACATTCTACTGTAATACAGAGGTGCAGAGACAGCATGTAAACATTCTACTGTAATACAGAGGTGCAGAGACAGCATGTAAACATTCTACTATAATACAGAGGTGCAGAGACAGCATGTAAACATTCTACTATAATACAGAGGTGCAGAGACAGCATGTAAACATTCTACTGAATACAGAGGTGCAGAGACAGCATGTAAACATTCTACTGAATACAGAGGTGCAGAGACAGCATGTAAACATTCTACTGTAATACAGAGGTGCAGAGACAGCATGTAAACATTCTACTGAATACAGAGGTGCAGAGACAGCATGTAAACATTCTACTGTAATACAGAGGTGCAGAGACAGCATGAAAACATTCTACTGTAATACAGAGGTGCAGAGACAGCATGTAAATATTCTACTGTAATACAGAGGTGCAGAGACAGCATGTAAACATTCTACTGTAATACAGAGATGCAGAGACAGCATGAAAACATTCTACTGTAATACAGAGGTGCAAAGACAGCATGTAAACATTCTACTGAATACAGAGGTGCAGTGACAGCATGTAAACATTCTACTGTAATACAGAGGTGCAAAGAAAGCATGTAAACATTTTACTGAATACAGAGGTGAAGAGACAGCATGTAAACATTCTACTGTAATACAGAGGTGCAGAGACAGCATGTAAACATTCTACTGTAATACAGAGCTGCAAAGACAGCATGTAAACATTCTACTGTAATACAGAGCTGCAAAGACAGCATGTAAACATTCTACTGTAATACAGAGGTGCAGAGACAGCATGTAAACATTCTACTGTAATACAGAGGTGCAGAGACAGCATGTAAACATTCTACTGTAATACAGAGCTGCAAAGACAGCATGTAAACATTCTACTGTAATACAGAGGTGCAGAGACAGCATGAAAACATTCTACTGTAATACAGAGGTGCAGAGACAGCATGTAAATATTCTACTGTAATACAGAGGTGCAGAGACAGCATGTAAACATTCTACTGAATACAGAGGTGCAGAGACAGCATGTAAACATTCTACTGAATACAGAGGTGCAGAGACAGCATGTAAACATTCTACTGTAATACAGAGATGCAGAGACAGCATGTAAATATTCTACTGTAATACAGAGGTGCAGAGACAGCATGTAAACATTCTACTGTAATACAGAGATGCAGAGACAGCATGAAAACATTCTACTGTAATACAGAGGTGCAAAGACAGCATGTAAACATTCTACTGAATACAGAGGTGCAGTGACAGCATGTAAACATTCTACTGTAATACAGAGGTGCAGAGACAGCATGTAAACATTCTACTGTAATACAGAGGTGCAGAGACAGCATGTAAACATTCTACTGTAATACAGAGGTGCAGAGACAGCATGTAAACATTCTACTGTAATACAGAGGTGCAAAGAAAGCATGTAAACATTTTACTGAATACAGAGGTGAAGAGACAGCATGTAAACATTCTACTGTAATACAGAGCTGCAAAGACAGCATGTAAACATTCTACTGTAATACAGAGCTGCAAAGACAGCATGTAAACATTCTACTGTAATACAGAGGTGCAGAGACAGCATGTAAACATTCTACTGTAATACAGAGGTGCAGAGACAGCATGTAAACATTCTACTGTAATACAGAGCTGCAAAGACAGCATGTAAACATTCTACTGTAATACAGAGGTGCAGAGACAGCATGTAAACATTCTACTGAATACAGAGGTGCAAAGACAGCATGTAAACATTCTACTGTAATACAGAGGTGCAGAGACAGCATGTAAACATTCTACTGTAATACAGAGGTGCAAAGACAGCATGTAAACATTCTACTGTAATACAGAGCTGCAAAGACAGCATGTAAACATTCTACTGTAATACAGAGGTGCAGAGACAGCATGTAAACATTCTACTGAATACAGAGGTGCAGAGACAGCATGTAAACATTCTACTGAATACAGAGGTGCAGAGACAGCATGTAAACATTCTACTGAATACAGAGGTGCAGAGACAGCATGTAAACATTCTACTGTAATACAGAGGTGCAGAGACAGCATGAAAACATTCTACTGTAATACAGAGGTGCAGAGACAGCATGTAAATATTCTACTGTAATACAGAGGTGTAGAGACAGCATGTAAACATTCTACTGTAATACAGAGGTGCAGAGACAGCATGAAAACATTCTACTGTAATACAGAGGTGCAAAGACAGCATGTAAACATTCTACTGAATACAAAGGTGCAGAGACAGCATGTAAACATTCTACTGAATACAGACGTGAAGAGACAGCATGTAAACATTCTACTGTAATACAGAGGTGCAGAGACAGCATGTGAACATTCTACTGTAATACAGAGGTGCAGAGACAGGATGAAAACATTCTACTGAATACAGAGGTGCAGAGACAGCATGTAAACAATCTACTGTAATACAGAGGTGCAGAGACAGCATGTAAACATTCTACTGTAATACAGAGGTGCAGAGACAGCATGAAAACATTCTACTGTAATACAGAGGTGCAGAGACAGCATGTAAACATTCTACTGTAATACAGAGGTGCAGAGACAGCATGTAAACATTCTACTCAATACAGAGGTGCAGAGACAGCATGTAAACATTCTACTGTAATACAGAGGTGCAGAGACAGCATGTAAACATTCTACTGTAATACAGAGGTGCAGAGACAGCATGTAAACATTCTACTGTAATACAGAGGTGCAGAGACAGCATGTAAACATTCTACTGTAATACAGAGGTGCAGAGACAGCATGTAAACATTCTACTGTAATACAGAGGTGCAGAGACAGCATGTAAACATTCTACTATAATACAGAGGTGCAGAGACAGCATGTAAACATTCTACTATAATACAGAGGTGCAGCGACAGCATGTAAACATTCTACTGAATACAGAGGTGCAGAGACAGCATGTAAACATTCTACTGAATACAGAGGTGCAGAGACAGCATGTAAACATTCTACTGTAATACAGAGGTGCAGAGACAGCATGTAAACATTCTACTGTAATACAGAGGTGCAGAGACAGCATGTAAATATTCTACTGTAATACAGAGGTGCAGAGACAGCATGTAAACATTCTACTGTAATACAGAGGTGCAGAGACAGCATGAAAACATCTACTGTAATACAGAGGTGCAAAGACAGCATGTAAACATTCTACTGAATACAGAGGTGCAGAGACAGCATGTAAACATTCTACTGAATACAGAGGTGCAGAGACAGCATGTAAACATTCTACTGAATACAGAGGTGCAGAGAAAGCATGTAAATATTCTACTGTAATACAGAGGTGCAGAGAAAGCATGTAAATATTCTACTGTAATACAGAGGTGCAGAGACAGCATGAAAACATTCTACTCAATACAGAGGTGCAGAGACAGCATGTAAACATTCTATTGAATACAGAGGTGCAGAGACAGCATGTAAACATTCTACTGAATACAGAGGTGCAGAGACAGCATGTAAACATTCTACTGTAATACAGAGGTGCAAAGACAGCATGTAAACATTCTACTGTAATACAGAGCTGCAAAGACAGCATGTAAACATTCTACTGTAATACAGAGGTGCAGAGACAGCATGTAAACATTCTACTGAATACAGAGGTGCAGAGACAGCATGTAAACATTCTACTGAATACAGAGGTGCAGAGACAGCATGTAAACATTCTACTGAATACAGAGGTGCAGAGACAGCATGTAAACATTCTACTGTAATACAGAGGTGCAGAGACAGCATGAAAACATTCTACTGTAATACAGAGGTGCAGAGACAGCATGTAAATATTCTACTGTAATACAGAGGTGCAGAGACAGCATGTAAACATTCTACTGAATACAGACGTGAAGAGACAGCATGTAAACATTCTACTGTAATACAGAGGTGCAGAGACAGCATGTGAACATTCTACTGTAATACAGAGGTGCAGAGACAGGATGAAAACATTCTACTGAATACAGAGGTGCAGAGACAGCATGTAAACATTCTACTGTAATACAGAGGTGCAGAGACAGCATGTAAACATTCTACTGTAATACAGAGTTGCAGAGACAGCATGAAAACATTCTACTGTAATACAGAGGTGCAGAGACAGCATGTAAACATTCTACTGTAATACAGAGGTGCAGAGACAGCATGTAAACATTCTACTCAATACAGAGGTGCAGAGACAGCATGTAAACATTCTACTGTAATACAGAGGTGCAGAGACAGCATGTAAACATTCTACTATAATACAGAGGTGCAGAGACAGCATGTAAACATTCTACTATAATACAGAGGTGCAGAGACAGCATGTAAACATTCTACTGTAATACAGAGGTGCAGAGACAGCATGTAAACATTCTACTGTAATACAGAGGTGCAGAGACAGCATGTAAACATTCTACTGTAATACAGAGGTGCAGAGACAGCATGTAAACATTCTACTCAATACAGAGGTGCAGAGACAGCATGTAAACATTCTACTGTAATACAGAGGTGCAGAGACAGCATGTAAACATTCTACTGTAATACAGAGGTGCAGAGACAGCATGTAAACATTCTACTGTAATACAGAGGTGCAGAGACAGCATGTAAACATTCTACTGAACACAGAGGTGCAGAGACAGCATGTAAACATTCTACTGTAATACAGAGGTGCAGAGACAGCATGAAAACATTCGACTGTAATACAGAGGTGCAGAGACAGCATGTAAATATTCTACTGTAATACAGAGCTGCAAAGACAGCATGTAAACATTCTACTGTAATACAGAGGTGCAGAGACAGCATGTAAACATTCTACTGAATACAGAGGTGCAGAGACAGCATGTAAACATTCTACTGTAATACAGAGCTGCAAAGACAGCATGTAAACATTCTACTGTAATACAGAGCTGCAAAGACAGCATGTAAACATTCTACTGTAATACAGAGGTGCAGAGACAGCATGTAAACATTCTACTGTAATACAGAGGTGCAGAGACAGCATGTAAACATTCTACTGTAATACAGAGCTGCAAAGACAGCATGTAAACATTCTACTGTAATACAGAGGTGCAGAGACAGCATGTAAACATTCTACTGAATACAGAGGTGCAAAGACAGCATGTAAACATTCTACTGTAATACAGAGGTGCAGAGACAGCATGTAAACATTCTACTGTAATACAGAGGTGCAAAGACAGCATGTAAACATTCTACTGTAATACAGAGCTGCAAAGACAGCATGTAAACATTCTACTGTAATACAGAGGTGCAGAGACAGCATGTAAACATTCTACTGAATACAGAGGTGCAGAGACAGCATGTAAACATTCTACTGTAATACAGAGGTGCAGAGACAGCATGTAAACATTCTACTGAATACAGAGGTGCAGAGACAGCATGTAAACATTCTACTGTAATACAGAGGTGCAGAGACAGCATGTAAACATTCTACTGTAATACAGAGGTGCAGAGACAGCATGTAAACATTCTACTGTAATACAGAGGTGCAGAGACAGCATGAAAACATTCTACTCAATACAGAGGTGCAGAGACAGCATGTAAACATTCTACTGTAATACAGAGGTGCAAAGACAGCATGTAAACATTCTACTGTAATACAGAGCTGCAAAGACAGCATGTAAACATTCTACTGTAATACAGAGGTGCAGAGACAGCATGTAAACATTCTACTGAATACAGAGGTGCAGAGACAGCATGTAAACATTCTACTGTAATACAGAGGTGCAGAGACAGCATGTAAACATTCTACTGTAATACAGAGGTGCAGAGACAGCATGTAAATATTCTACTGTAATACAGAGGTGCAGAGACAGCATGTAAACATTCTACTGTAATACAGAGGTGCAGAGACAGCATGAAAACATCTACTGTAATACAGAGGTGCAAAGACAGCATGTAAACATTCTACTGAATACAGAGGTGCAGAGACAGCATGTAAACATTCTACTGAATACAGAGGTGCAGAGACAGCATGTAAACATTCTACTGAATACAGAGGTGCAGAGAAAGCATGTAAATATTCTACTGTAATACAGAGGTGCAGAGAAAGCATGTAAATATTCTACTGTAATACAGAGGTGCAGAGACAGCATGAAAACATTCTACTCAATACAGAGGTGCAGAGACAGCATGTAAACATTCTACTGTAATACAGAGGTGCAAAGACAGCATGTAAACATTCTACTGTAATACAGAGCTGCAAAGACAGCATGTAAACATTCTACTGTAATACAGAGGTGCAGAGACAGCATGTAAACATTCTACTGAATACAGAGGTGCAGAGACAGCATGTAAACATTCTACTGAATACAGAGGTGCAGAGACAGCATGTAAACATTCTACTGAATACAGAGGTGCAGAGACAGCATGTAAACATTCTACTGTAATACAGAGGTGCAGAGACAGCATGAAAACATTCTACTGTAATACAGAGGTGCAGAGACAGCATGTAAATATTCTACTGTAATACAGAGGTGCAGAGACAGCATGTAAACATTCTACTGAATACAGACGTGAAGAGACAGCATGTAAACATTCTACTGTAATACAGAGGTGCAGAGACAGCATGTGAACATTCTACTGTAATACAGAGGTGCAGAGACAGGATGAAAACATTCTACTGAATACAGAGGTGCAGAGACAGCATGTAAACATTCTACTGTAATACAGAGGTGCAGAGACAGCATGTAAACATTCTACTGTAATACAGAGTTGCAGAGACAGCATGAAAACATTCTACTGTAATACAGAGGTGCAGAGACAGCATGTAAACATTCTACTGTAATACAGAGGTGCAGAGACAGCATGTAAACATTCTACTCAATACAGAGGTGCAGAGACAGCATGTAAACATTCTACTGTAATACAGAGGTGCAGAGACAGCATGTAAACATTCTACTATAATACAGAGGTGCAGAGACAGCATGTAAACATTCTACTATAATACAGAGGTGCAGAGACAGCATGTAAACATTCTACTGTAATACAGAGGTGCAGAGACAGCATGTAAACATTCTACTGTAATACAGAGGTGCAGAGACAGCATGTAAACATTCTACTGTAATACAGAGGTGCAGAGACAGCATGTAAACATTCTACTCAATACAGAGGTGCAGAGACAGCATGTAAACATTCTACTGTAATACAGAGGTGCAGAGACAGCATGTAAACATTCTACTGTAATACAGAGGTGCAGAGACAGCATGTAAACATTCTACTGTAATACAGAGGTGCAGAGACAGCATGTAAACATTCTACTGAATACAGAGGTGCAGAGACAGCATGTAAACATTCTACTGTAATACAGAGGTGCAGAGACAGCATGAAAACATTCGACTGTAATACAGAGGTGCAGAGACAGCATGTAAATATTCTACTGTAATACAGAGCTGCAAAGACAGCATGTAAACATTCTACTGTAATACAGAGGTGCAGAGACAGCATGTAAACATTCTACTGAATACAGAGGTGCAGAGACAGCATGTAAACATTCTACTGTAATACAGAGCTGCAAAGACAGCATGTAAACATTCTACTGTAATACAGAGCTGCAAAGACAGCATGTAAACATTCTACTGTAATACAGAGCTGCAAAGACAGCATGTAAACATTCTACTGTAATACAGAGGTGCAGAGACAGCATGTAAACATTCTACTGTAATACAGAGGTGCAGAGACAGCATGTAAACATTCTACTGTAATACAGAGCTGCAAAGACAGCATGTAAACATTCTACTGTAATACAGAGGTGCAGAGACAGCATGTAAACATTCTACTGAATACAGAGGTGCAAAGACAGCATGTAAACATTCTACTGTAATACAGAGGTGCAGAGACAGCATGTAAACATTCTACTGTAATACAGAGGTGCAAAGACAGCATGTAAACATTCTACTGTAATACAGAGCTGCAAAGACAGCATGTAAACATTCTACTGTAATACAGAGGTGCAGAGACAGCATGTAAACATTCTACTGAATACAGAGGTGCAGAGACAGCATGTAAACATTCTACTGTAATACAGAGGTGCAGAGACAGCATGTAAACATTCTACTGAATACAGAGGTGCAGAGACAGCATGTAAACATTCTACTGTAATACAGAGGTGCAGAGACAGCATGTAAACATTCTACTGTAATACAGAGGTGCAGAGACAGCATGTAAACATTCTACTGTAATACAGAGGTGCAGAGACAGCATGAAAACATTCTACTCAATACAGAGGTGCAGAGACAGCATGTAAACATTCTACTGTAATACAGAGGTGCAGAGACAGCATGTAAACATTCTACTGAATACAGAGGTGCAGAGACAGCATGTAAACATTCTACTGTAATACAGAGATGCAGAGACAGCATGTAAATATTCTACTGTAATACAGAGGTGCAGAGACAGCATGTAAACATTCTACTGTAATACAGAGATGCAGAGACAGCATGAAAACATTCTACTGTAATACAGAGGTGCAAAGACAGCATGTAAACATTCTACTGAATACAGAGGTGCAGTGACAGCATGTAAACATTCTACTGTAATACAGAGGTGCAGAGACAGCATGTAAACATTCTACTGTAATACAGAGGTGCAGAGACAGCATGTAAACATTCTACTGTAATACAGAGGTGCAGAGACAGCATGTAAACATTCTACTCAATACAGAGGTGCAGAGACAGCATGTAAACATTCTACTGTAATACAGAGGTGCAGAGACAGCATGTAAATATTCTACTGTAATACAGAGGTGCAGAGACAGCATGTAAACATTCTACTGTAATACAGAGGTGCAGAGACAGCATGAAAACATTCTACTCAATACAGAGGTGCAGAGACAGCATGTAAACATTCTACTGTAATACAGAGGTGCAGAGACAGCATGTAAACATTCTACTGAATACAGAGGTGCAGAGACAGCATGTAAACATTCTACTGAATACAGAGGTGCAGAGACAGCATGTAAACATTCTACTGTAATACAGAGATGCAGAGACAGCATGTAAATATTCTACTGTAATACAGAGGTGCAGAGACAGCATGTAAACATTCTACTGTAATACAGAGATGCAGAGACAGCATGAAAACATTCTACTGTAATACAGAGGTGCAAAGACAGCATGTAAACATTCTACTGAATACAGAGGTGCAGTGACAGCATGTAAACATTCTACTGTAATACAGAGGTGCAGAGACAGCATGTAAACATTCTACTGTAATACAGAGGTGCAGAGACAGCATGTAAACATTCTACTGTAATACAGAGGTGCAGAGACAGCATGTAAACATTCTACTGTAATACAGAGGTGCAAAGAAAGCATGTAAACATTTTACTGAATACAGAGGTGAAGAGACAGCATGTAAACATTCTACTGTAATACAGAGCTGCAAAGACAGCATGTAAACATTCTACTGTAATACAGAGCTGCAAAGACAGCATGTAAACATTCTACTGTAATACAGAGGTGCAGAGACAGCATGTAAACATTCTACTGTAATACAGAGGTGCAGAGACAGCATGTAAACATTCTACTGTAATACAGAGCTGCAAAGACAGCATGTAAACATTCTACTGTAATACAGAGGTGCAGAGACAGCATGTAAACATTCTACTGAATACAGAGGTGCAAAGACAGCATGTAAACATTCTACTGTAATACAGAGGTGCAGAGACAGCATGTAAACATTCTACTGTAATACAGAGGTGCAAAGACAGCATGTAAACATTCTACTGTAATACAGAGCTGCAAAGACAGCATGTAAACATTCTACTGTAATACAGAGGTGCAGAGACAGCATGTAAACATTCTACTGAATACAGAGGTGCAGAGACAGCATGTAAACATTCTACTGAATACAGAGGTGCAGAGACAGCATGTAAACATTCTACTGAATACAGAGGTGCAGAGACAGCATGTAAACATTCTACTGTAATACAGAGGTGCAGAGACAGCATGAAAACATTCTACTGTAATACAGAGGTGCAGAGACAGCATGTAAATATTCTACTGTAATACAGAGGTGCAGAGACAGCATGTAAACATTCTACTGTAATACAGAGGTGCAGAGACAGCATGAAAACATTCTACTGTAATACAGAGGTGCAAAGACAGCATGTAAACATTCTACTGAATACAAAGGTGCAGAGACAGCATGTAAACATTCTACTGAATACAGACGTGAAGAGACAGCATGTAAACATTCTACTGTAATACAGAGGTGCAGAGACAGCATGTGAACATTCTACTGTAATACAGAGGTGCAGAGACAGGATGAAAACATTCTACTGAATACAGAGGTGCAGAGACAGCATGTAAACAATCTACTGTAATACAGAGGTGCAGAGACAGCATGTAAACATTCTACTGTAATACAGAGGTGCAGAGACAGCATGAAAACATTCTACTGTAATACAGAGGTGCAGAGACAGCATGTAAACATTCTACTGTAATACAGAGGTGCAGAGACAGCATGTAAACATTCTACTCAATACAGAGGTGCAGAGACAGCATGTAAACATTCTACTGTAATACAGAGGTGCAGAGACAGCATGTAAACATTCTACTGTAATACAGAGGTGCAGAGACAGCATGTAAACATTCTACTGTAATACAGAGGTGCAGAGACAGCATGTAAACATTCTACTGTAATACAGAGGTGCAGAGACAGCATGTAAACATTCTACTGTAATACAGAGGTGCAGAGACAGCATGTAAACATTCTACTATAATACAGAGGTGCAGAGACAGCATGTAAACATTCTACTATAATACAGAGGTGCAGCGACAGCATGTAAACATTCTACTGAATACAGAGGTGCAGAGACAGCATGTAAACATTCTACTGAATACAGAGGTGCAGAGACAGCATGTAAACATTCTACTGTAATACAGAGGTGCAGAGACAGCATGTAAACATTCTACTGTAATACAGAGGTGCAGAGACAGCATGTAAATATTCTACTGTAATACAGAGGTGCAGAGACAGCATGTAAACATTCTACTGTAATACAGAGGTGCAGAGACAGCATGAAAACATCTACTGTAATACAGAGGTGCAAAGACAGCATGTAAACATTCTACTGAATACAGAGGTGCAGAGACAGCATGTAAACATTCTACTGAATACAGAGGTGCAGAGACAGCATGTAAACATTCTACTGAATACAGAGGTGCAGAGAAAGCATGTAAATATTCTACTGTAATACAGAGGTGCAGAGAAAGCATGTAAATATTCTACTGTAATACAGAGGTGCAGAGACAGCATGAAAACATTCTACTCAATACAGAGGTGCAGAGACAGCATGTAAACATTCTACTGTAATACAGAGGTGCAAAGACAGCATGTAAACATTCTACTGTAATACAGAGCTGCAAAGACAGCATGTAAACATTCTACTGTAATACAGAGGTGCAGAGACAGCATGTAAACATTCTACTGAATACAGAGGTGCAGAGACAGCATGTAAACATTCTACTGTAATACAGAGGTGCAGAGACAGCATGTAAACATTCTACTGAATACAGACGTGAAGAGACAGCATGTAAACATTCTACTGTAATACAGAGGTGCAGAGACAGCATGTGAACATTCTACTGTAATACAGAGGTGCAGAGACAGGATGAAAACATTCTACTGAATACAGAGGTGCAGAGACAGCATGTAAACATTCTACTGTAATACAGAGGTGCAGAGACAGCATGTAAACATTCTACTGTAATACAGAGTTGCAGAGACAGCATGAAAACATTCTACTGTAATACAGAGGTGCAGAGACAGCATGTAAACATTCTACTGTAATACAGAGGTGCAGAGACAGCATGTAAACATTCTACTCAATACAGAGGTGCAGAGACAGCATGTAAACATTCTACTGTAATACAGAGGTGCAGAGACAGCATGTAAACATTCTACTATAATACAGAGGTGCAGAGACAGCATGTAAACATTCTACTATAATACAGAGGTGCAGAGACAGCATGTAAACATTCTACTGTAATACAGAGGTGCAGAGACAGCATGTAAACATTCTACTGTAATACAGAGGTGCAGAGACAGCATGTAAACATTCTACTGTAATACAGAGGTGCAGAGACAGCATGTAAACATTCTACTCAATACAGAGGTGCAGAGACAGCATGTAAACATTCTACTGTAATACAGAGGTGCAGAGACAGCATGTAAACATTCTACTGTAATACAGAGGTGCAGAGACAGCATGTAAACATTCTACTGTAATACAGAGGTGCAGAGACAGCATGTAAACATTCTACTGAATACAGAGGTGCAGAGACAGCATGTAAACATTCTACTGTAATACAGAGGTGCAGAGACAGCATGAAAACATTCGACTGTAATACAGAGGTGCAGAGACAGCATGTAAATATTCTACTGTAATACAGAGCTGCAAAGACAGCATGTAAACATTCTACTGTAATACAGAGGTGCAGAGACAGCATGTAAACATTCTACTGAATACAGAGGTGCAGAGACAGCATGTAAACATTCTACTGTAATACAGAGCTGCAAAGACAGCATGTAAACATTCTACTGTAATACAGAGCTGCAAAGACAGCATGTAAACATTCTACTGTAATACAGAGGTGCAGAGACAGCATGTAAACATTCTACTGTAATACAGAGGTGCAGAGACAGCATGTAAACATTCTACTGTAATACAGAGCTGCAAAGACAGCATGTAAACATTCTACTGTAATACAGAGGTGCAGAGACAGCATGTAAACATTCTACTGAATACAGAGGTGCAAAGACAGCATGTAAACATTCTACTGTAATACAGAGGTGCAGAGACAGCATGTAAACATTCTACTGTAATACAGAGGTGCAAAGACAGCATGTAAACATTCTACTGTAATACAGAGCTGCAAAGACAGCATGTAAACATTCTACTGTAATACAGAGGTGCAGAGACAGCATGTAAACATTCTACTGAATACAGAGGTGCAGAGACAGCATGTAAACATTCTACTGTAATACAGAGGTGCAGAGACAGCATGTAAACATTCTACTGAATACAGAGGTGCAGAGACAGCATGTAAACATTCTACTGTAATACAGAGGTGCAGAGACAGCATGTAAACATTCTACTGTAATACAGAGGTGCAGAGACAGCATGTAAACATTCTACTGTAATACAGAGGTGCAGAGACAGCATGAAAACATTCTACTCAATACAGAGGTGCAGAGACAGCATGTAAACATTCTACTGTAATACAGAGGTGCAAAGACAGCATGTAAACATTCTACTGTAATACAGAGCTGCAAAGACAGCATGTAAACATTCTACTGTAATACAGAGGTGCAGAGACAGCATGTAAACATTCTACTGAATACAGAGGTGCAGAGACAGCATGTAAACATTCTACTGTAATACAGAGGTGCAGAGACAGCATGAAAACATCTACTGTAATACAGAGGTGCAAAGACAGCATGTAAACATTCTACTGAATACAGAGGTGCAGAGACAGCATGTAAACATTCTACTGAATACAGAGGTGCAGAGACAGCATGTAAACATTCTACTGAATACAGAGGTGCAGAGAAAGCATGTAAATATTCTACTGTAATACAGAGGTGCAGAGAAAGCATGTAAATATTCTACTGTAATACAGAGGTGCAGAGACAGCATGAAAACATTCTACTCAATACAGAGGTGCAGAGACAGCATGTAAACATTCTACTGTAATACAGAGGTGCAAAGACAGCATGTAAACATTCTACTGTAATACAGAGCTGCAAAGACAGCATGTAAACATTCTACTGTAATACAGAGGTGCAGAGACAGCATGTAAACATTCTACTGAATACAGAGGTGCAGAGACAGCATGTAAACATTCTACTGAATACAGAGGTGCAGAGACAGCATGTAAACATTCTACTGAATACAGAGGTGCAGAGACAGCATGTAAACATTCTACTGTAATACAGAGGTGCAGAGACAGCATGAAAACATTCTACTGTAATACAGAGGTGCAGAGACAGCATGTAAATATTCTACTGTAATACAGAGGTGCAGAGACAGCATGTAAACATTCTACTGAATACAGACGTGAAGAGACAGCATGTAAACATTCTACTGTAATACAGAGGTGCAGAGACAGCATGTGAACATTCTACTGTAATACAGAGGTGCAGAGACAGGATGAAAACATTCTACTGAATACAGAGGTGCAGAGACAGCATGTAAACATTCTACTGTAATACAGAGGTGCAGAGACAGCATGTAAACATTCTACTGTAATACAGAGTTGCAGAGACAGCATGAAAACATTCTACTGTAATACAGAGGTGCAGAGACAGCATGTAAACATTCTACTGTAATACAGAGGTGCAGAGACAGCATGTAAACATTCTACTCAATACAGAGGTGCAGAGACAGCATGTAAACATTCTACTGTAATACAGAGGTGCAGAGACAGCATGTAAACATTCTACTATAATACAGAGGTGCAGAGACAGCATGTAAACATTCTACTATAATACAGAGGTGCAGAGACAGCATGTAAACATTCTACTGTAATACAGAGGTGCAGAGACAGCATGTAAACATTCTACTGTAATACAGAGGTGCAGAGACAGCATGTAAACATTCTACTGTAATACAGAGGTGCAGAGACAGCATGTAAACATTCTACTCAATACAGAGGTGCAGAGACAGCATGTAAACATTCTACTGTAATACAGAGGTGCAGAGACAGCATGTAAACATTCTACTGTAATACAGAGGTGCAGAGACAGCATGTAAACATTCTACTGTAATACAGAGGTGCAGAGACAGCATGTAAACATTCTACTGAATACAGAGGTGCAGAGACAGCATGTAAACATTCTACTGTAATACAGAGGTGCAGAGACAGCATGAAAACATTCGACTGTAATACAGAGGTGCAGAGACAGCATGTAAATATTCTACTGTAATACAGAGCTGCAAAGACAGCATGTAAACATTCTACTGTAATACAGAGGTGCAGAGACAGCATGTAAACATTCTACTGAATACAGAGGTGCAGAGACAGCATGTAAACATTCTACTGTAATACAGAGCTGCAAAGACAGCATGTAAACATTCTACTGTAATACAGAGCTGCAAAGACAGCATGTAAACATTCTACTGTAATACAGAGGTGCAGAGACAGCATGTAAACATTCTACTGTAATACAGAGGTGCAGAGACAGCATGTAAACATTCTACTGTAATACAGAGCTGCAAAGACAGCATGTAAACATTCTACTGTAATACAGAGGTGCAGAGACAGCATGTAAACATTCTACTGAATACAGAGGTGCAAAGACAGCATGTAAACATTCTACTGTAATACAGAGGTGCAGAGACAGCATGTAAACATTCTACTGTAATACAGAGGTGCAAAGACAGCATGTAAACATTCTACTGTAATACAGAGCTGCAAAGACAGCATGTAAACATTCTACTGTAATACAGAGGTGCAGAGACAGCATGTAAACATTCTACTGAATACAGAGGTGCAGAGACAGCATGTAAACATTCTACTGTAATACAGAGGTGCAGAGACAGCATGTAAACATTCTACTGAATACAGAGGTGCAGAGACAGCATGTAAACATTCTACTGTAATACAGAGGTGCAGAGACAGCATGTAAACATTCTACTGTAATACAGAGGTGCAGAGACAGCATGTAAACATTCTACTGTAATACAGAGGTGCAGAGACAGCATGAAAACATTCTACTCAATACAGAGGTGCAGAGACAGCATGTAAACATTCTACTGTAATACAGAGGTGCAGAGACAGCATGTAAACATTCTACTGAATACAGAGGTGCAGAGACAGCATGTAAACATTCTACTGTAATACAGAGATGCAGAGACAGCATGTAAATATTCTACTGTAATACAGAGGTGCAGAGACAGCATGTAAACATTCTACTGTAATACAGAGATGCAGAGACAGCATGAAAACATTCTACTGTAATACAGAGGTGCAAAGACAGCATGTAAACATTCTACTGAATACAGAGGTGCAGTGACAGCATGTAAACATTCTACTGTAATACAGAGGTGCAGAGACAGCATGTAAACATTCTACTGTAATACAGAGGTGCAGAGACAGCATGTAAACATTCTACTGTAATACAGAGGTGCAGAGACAGCATGTAAACATTCTACTCAATACAGAGGTGCAGAGACAGCATGTAAACATTCTACTGTAATACAGAGGTGCAGAGACAGCATGTAAATATTCTACTGTAATACAGAGGTGCAGAGACAGCATGTAAACATTCTACTGTAATACAGAGGTGCAGAGACAGCATGAAAACATTCTACTCAATACAGAGGTGCAGAGACAGCATGTAAACATTCTACTGTAATACAGAGGTGCAGAGACAGCATGTAAACATTCTACTGAATACAGAGGTGCAGAGACAGCATGTAAACATTCTACTGAATACAGAGGTGCAGAGACAGCATGTAAACATTCTACTGTAATACAGAGATGCAGAGACAGCATGTAAATATTCTACTGTAATACAGAGGTGCAGAGACAGCATGTAAACATTCTACTGTAATACAGAGATGCAGAGACAGCATGAAAACATTCTACTGTAATACAGAGGTGCAAAGACAGCATGTAAACATTCTACTGAATACAGAGGTGCAGTGACAGCATGTAAACATTCTACTGTAATACAGAGGTGCAGAGACAGCATGTAAACATTCTACTGTAATACAGAGGTGCAGAGACAGCATGTAAACATTCTACTGTAATACAGAGGTGCAGAGACAGCATGTAAACATTCTACTGTAATACAGAGGTGCAAAGAAAGCATGTAAACATTTTACTGAATACAGAGGTGAAGAGACAGCATGTAAACATTCTACTGTAATACAGAGCTGCAAAGACAGCATGTAAACATTCTACTGTAATACAGAGCTGCAAAGACAGCATGTAAACATTCTACTGTAATACAGAGGTGCAGAGACAGCATGTAAACATTCTACTGTAATACAGAGGTGCAGAGACAGCATGTAAACATTCTACTGTAATACAGAGCTGCAAAGACAGCATGTAAACATTCTACTGTAATACAGAGGTGCAGAGACAGCATGTAAACATTCTACTGAATACAGAGGTGCAAAGACAGCATGTAAACATTCTACTGTAATACAGAGGTGCAGAGACAGCATGTAAACATTCTACTGTAATACAGAGGTGCAAAGACAGCATGTAAACATTCTACTGTAATACAGAGCTGCAAAGACAGCATGTAAACATTCTACTGTAATACAGAGGTGCAGAGACAGCATGTAAACATTCTACTGAATACAGAGGTGCAGAGACAGCATGTAAACATTCTACTGAATACAGAGGTGCAGAGACAGCATGTAAACATTCTACTGAATACAGAGGTGCAGAGACAGCATGTAAACATTCTACTGTAATACAGAGGTGCAGAGACAGCATGAAAACATTCTACTGTAATACAGAGGTGCAGAGACAGCATGTAAATATTCTACTGTAATACAGAGGTGCAGAGACAGCATGTAAACATTCTACTGTAATACAGAGGTGCAGAGACAGCATGAAAACATTCTACTGTAATACAGAGGTGCAAAGACAGCATGTAAACATTCTACTGAATACAAAGGTGCAGAGACAGCATGTAAACATTCTACTGAATACAGACATGAAGAGACAGCATGTAAACATTCTACTGTAATACAGAGGTGCAGAGACAGCATGTGAACATTCTACTGTAATACAGAGGTGCAGAGACAGGATGAAAACATTCTACTGAATACAGAGGTGCAGAGACAGCATGTAAACAATCTACTGTAATACAGAGGTGCAGAGACAGCATGTAAACATTCTACTGTAATACAGAGGTGCAGAGACAGCATGTAAACATTCTACTGTAATACAGAGGTGCAGAGACAGCATGTAAACATTCTACTCAATACAGAGGTGCAGAGACAGCATGTAAACATTCTACTGTAATACAGAGGTGCAGAGACAGCATGTAAACATTCTACTATAATACAGAGGTGCAGAGACAGCATGTAAACATTCTACTGTAATACAGAGGTGCAGAGACAGCATGTAAACATTCTACTGTAATACAGAGGTGCAGAGACAGCATGTAAACATTCTACTGTAATACAGAGGTGCAGAGACAGCATGTAAACATTCTACTGTAATACAGAGGTGCAGAGACAGCATGAAAACATCTACTGTAATACAGAGGTGCAAAGACAGCATGTAAACATTCTACTGAATACAGAGGTGCAGAGACAGCATGTAAACATTCTACTGAATACAGAGGTGCAGAGACAGCATGTAAACATTCTACTGAATACAGAGGTGCAGAGAAAGCATGTAAATATTCTACTGTAATACAGAGGTGCAGAGAAAGCATGTAAATATTCTACTGTAATACAGAGGTGCAGAGAAAGCATGTAAATATTCTACTGTAATACAGAGGTGCAGAGACAGCATGAAAACATTCTACTCAATACAGAGGTGCAGAGACAGCATGTAAACATTCTACTGTAATACAGAGGTGCAGAGACAGCATGTAAACATTCTACTGTAATACAGAGCTGCAAAGACAGCATGTAAACATTCTACTGTAATACAGAGGTGCAGAGACAGCATGTAAACATTCTACTGAATACAGAGGTGCAGAGACAGCATGTAAACATTCTACTGAATACAGAGGTGCAGAGACAGCATGTAAACATTCTACTGAATACAGAGGTGCAGAGACAGCATGTAAACATTCTACTGTAATACAGAGGTGCAGAGACAGCATGAAAACATTCTACTGTAATACAGAGGTGCAGAGACAGCATGAAAACATTCTACTGTAATACAGAGGTGCAGAGACAGCATGTAAACATTCTACTGTAATACAGAGGTGCAGAGACAGCATGTAAACATTCTACTGAATACAGACGTGAAGAGACAGCATGTAAACATTCTACTGTAATACAGAGGTGCAGAGACAGCATGTGAACATTCTACTGTAATACAGAGGTGCAGAGACAGGATGAAAACATTCTACTGAATACAGAGGTGCAGAGACAGCATGTAAACATTCTACTGTAATACAGAGGTGCAGAGACAGCATGTAAACATTCTACTGTAATACAGAGTTGCAGAGACAGCATGAAAACATTCTACTGTAATACAGAGGTGCAGAGACAGCATGTAAACATTCTACTGTAATACAGAGGTGCAGAGACAGCATGTAAACATTCTACTCAATACAGAGGTGCAGAGACAGCATGTAAACATTCTACTGTAATACAGAGGTGCAGAGACAGCATGTAAACATTCTACTATAATACAGAGGTGCAGAGACAGCATGTAAACATTCTACTGTAATACAGAGGTGCAGAGACAGCATGTAAACATTCTACTGTAATACAGAGCTGCAAAGACAGCATGTAAACATTCTACTGTAATACAGAGGTGCAGAGACAGCATGTAAACATTCTACTGAATACAGAGGTGCAGAGACAGCATGTAAACATTCTACTGAATACAGAGGTGCAGAGACAGCATGTAAACATTCTACTGAATACAGAGGTGCAGAGACAGCATGTAAACATTCTACTGTAATACAGAGGTGCAGAGACAGCATGAAAACATTCTACTGTAATACAGAGGTGCAGAGACAGCATGAAAACTTTCTACTGTAATACAGAGGTGCAGAGACAGCATGTAAATATTCTACTGTAATACAGAGGTGCAGAGACAGCATGTAAACATTCTACTGAATACAGACGTGAAGAGACAGCATGTAAACATTCTACTGTAATACAGAGGTGCAGAGACAGCATGTGAACATTCTACTGTAATACAGAGGTGCAGAGACAGGATGAAAACATTCTACTGAATACAGAGGTGCAGAGACAGCATGTAAACATTCTACTGTAATACAGAGGTGCAGAGACAGCATGTAAACATTCTACTGTAATACAGAGTTGCAGAGACAGCATGAAAACATTCTACTGTAATACAGAGGTGCAGAGACAGCATGTAAACATTCTACTGTAATACAGAGGTGCAGAGACAGCATGTAAACATTCTACTCAATACAGAGGTGCAGAGACAGCATGTAAACATTCTACTGTAATACAGAGGTGCAGAGACAGCATGTAAACATTCTACTATAATACAGAGGTGCAGAGACAGCATGTAAACATTCTACTGTAATACAGAGGTGCAGAGACAGCATGTAAACATTCTACTGTAATACAGAGGTGCAGAGACAGCATGTAAACATTCTACTGTAATACAGAGGTGCAGAGACAGCATGTAAACATTCTACTCAATACAGAGGTGCAGAGACAGCATGTAAACATTCTACTGTAATACAGAGGTGCAGAGACAGCATGTAAACATTCTACTGTAATACAGAGGTGCAGAGACAGCATGTAAACATTCTACTGTAATACAGAGGTGCAGAGACAGCATGTAAACATTCTACTGAATACAGAGGTGCAGAGACAGCATGTAAACATTCTACTGTAATACAGAGGTGCAGAGACAGCATGAAAACATTCTACTGTAATACAGAGGTGCAGAGACAGCATGTAAATATTCTACTGTAATACAGAGCTGCAAAGACAGCATGTAAACATTCTACTGTAATACAGAGGTGCAGAGACAGCATGTAAACATTCTACTGAATACAGAGGTGCAAAGACAGCATGTAAACATTCTACTGTAATACAGAGGTGCAGAGACAGCATGTAAACATTCTACTGTAATACAGAGCTGCAAAGACAGCATGTAAACATTCTACTGTAATACAGAGCTGCAAAGACAGCATGTAAACATTCTACTGTAATACAGAGGTGCAGAGACAGCATGTAAACATTCTACTGTAATACAGATGTGCAGAGACAGCATGTAAACATTCTACTGTAATACAGAGCTGCAAAGACAGCATGTAAACATTCTACTGTAATACAGAGGTGCAGAGACAGCATGTAAACATTCTACTGAATACAGAGGTGCAAAGACAGCATGTAAACATTCTACTGTAATACAGAGGTGCAGAGACAGCATGTAAACATTCTACTGTAATACAGAGGTGCAAAGACAGCATGTAAACATTCTACTGTAATACAGAGCTGCAAAGACAGCATGTAAACATTCTACTGTAATACAGAGGTGCAGAGACAGCATGTAAACATTCTACTGAATACAGAGGTGCAGAGACAGCATGTAAACATTCTACTGTAATACAGAGGTGCAGAGACAGCATGTAAACATTCTACTGAATACAGAGGTGCAGAGACAGCATGTAAACATTCTACTGTAATACAGAGGTGCAGAGACAGCATGTAAATATTCTACTGTAATACAGAGGTGCAGAGACAGCATGTAAACATTCTACTGTAATACAGAGGTGCAGAGACAGCATGAAAACATTCTACTCAATACAGAGGGGCAGAGACAGCATGTAAACATTCTACTGTAATACAGAGGTGCAGAGACAGCATGTAAACATTCTACTGAATACAGAGGTGCAGAGACAGCATGTAAACATTCTACTGTAATACAGAGATGCAGAGACAGCATGTAAATATTCTACTGTAATACAGAGGTGCAGAGACAGCATGTAAACATTCTACTGTAATACAGAGATGCAGAGACAGCATGAAAACATTCTAATGTAATACAGAGGTGCAAAGACAGCATGTAAACATTCTACTGAATACAGAGGTGCAGTGACAGCATGTAAACATTCTACTGTAATACAGAGGTGCAGAGACAGCATGTAAACATTCTACTGTAATACAGAGGTGCAGAGACAGCATGTAAACATTCTACTGTAATACAGAGGTGCAGAGACAGCATGTAAACATTCTACTGTAATACAGAGGTGCAAAGAAAGCATGTAAACATTTTACTGAATACAGAGGTGCAGAGACAGCATGTAAACATTCTACTGTAATACAGAGGTGCAGAGACAGCATGTAAACATTCTACTGTAATACAGAGCTGCAAAGACAGCATGTAAACATTCTACTGTAATACAGAGGTGCAGAGACAGCATGTAAACATTCTACTGAATACAGAGGTGCAAAGACAGCATGTAAACATTCTACTGTAATACAGAGGTGCAGAGACAGCATGTAAACATTCTACTGTAATACAGAGGTGCAAAGACAGCATGTAAACATTCTACTGTAATACAGAGCTGCAAAGACAGCATGTAAACATTCTACTGTAATACAGAGGTGCAGAGACAGCATGTAAACATTCTACTGAATACAGAGGTGCAGAGACAGCATGTAAACATTCTACTGAATACAGAGGTGCAGAGACAGCATGTAAACATTCTACTGAATACAGAGGTGCAGAGACAGCATGTAAACATTCTACTGAATACAGAGGTGCAGAGACAGCATGAAAACATTCTACTGTAATACAGAGGTGCAGAGACAGCATGTAAATATTCTACTGTAATACAGAGGTGCAGAGACAGCATGTAAATATTCTACTGTAATACAGAGGTGCAGAGACAGCATGTAAACATTCTACTGTAATACAGAGGTGCAGAGACAGCATGAAAACATTCTACTGTAATACAGAGGTGCAAAGACAGCATGTAAACATTCTACTGAATACAAAGGTGCAGAGACAGCATGTAAACATTCTACTGAATACAGACGTGAAGAGAGAGCATGTAAACATTCTACTGTAATACAGAGGTGCAGAGACAGCATGTGAACATTCTACTGTAATACAGAGGTGCAGAGACAGGATGAAAACATTCTACTGAATACAGAGGTGCAGAGACAGCATGTAAACATTCTACTGTAATACAGAGGTGCAGAGACAGCATGAAAACATTCTACTGTAATACAGAGGTGCAGAGACAGCATGTAAACATTCTACTGAATACAGAGGTGCAGAGACAGCATGTAAATATTCTACTGTAATACAGAGGTGCAGAGACAGCATGTAAACATTCTACTGTAATACAGAGGTGCAGAGACAGCATGAAAACATCTACTGTAATACAGAGGTGCAAAGACAGCATGTAAACATTCTACTGAATACAGAGGTGCAGAGACAGCATGTAAACATTCTACTGTAATACAGAGGTGCAGAGACAGCATGTAAACATTCTACTGAATACAGAGGTGCAGAGACAGCATGTAAACATTCTACTGTAATACAGAGGTGCAGAGACAGCATGAAAACATTCTACTGTAATACAGAGGTGCAGAGACAGCATGAAAACATTCTACTGTAATACAGAGGTGCAGAGACAGCATGTAAACATTCTACTGTAATACAGAGGTGCAGAGACAGCATGTAAACATTCTACTGTAATACAGAGGTGCAGAGACAGCATGAAAACATTCTACTGTAATACAGAGGTGCAAAGACAGCATGTAAACATTCTACTGAATACAGAGGTGCAGAGACAGCATGTAAACATTCTACTGAATACAGAGGTGCAGAGACAGCATGTAAACATTCTACTGAATACAGAGGTGCAGAGACAGCATGTAAACATTCTACTGAATACAGAGGTGCAGAGACAGCATGTAAACATTCTACTGAATACAGAGGTGCAGAGACAGCATGTAAATATTCTACTGTAATACAGAGGTGCAGAGACAGCATGTAAACATTCTACTGTAATACAGAGGTGCAGAGACAGCATGAAAACATTCTACTCAATACAGAGGTGCAGAGACAGCATGTAAACATTCTACTGTAATACAGAGGTGCAGAGACAGCATGTAAACATTCTACTGAATACAGAGGTGCAGAGACAGCATGTAAACATTCTACTGAATACAGAGGTGCAGAGACAGCATGTAAACATTCTACTGTAATACAGAGGTGCAGAGACAGCATGTAAATATTCTACTGTAATACAGAGGTGCAGAGACAGCATGTAAACATTCTACTGTAATACAGAGGTGCAGAGACAGCATGAAAACATTCTACTCAATACAGAGGTGCAGAGACAGCATGTAAACATTCTACTGTAATACAGAGGTGCAGAGACAGCATGTAAACATTGTACTGAATACAGAGGTGCAGAGACAGCATGTAAACATTCTACTGTAATACAGAGGTGCAGAGACAGCATGTAAACATTCTACTGAATACAGAGGTGCAGAGACAGCATGTAAACATTCTACTGTAATACAGAGGTGCAGAGACAGCATGTAAACATTCTACTGAATACAGAGGTGCAGAGACAGCATGAAAACATTCTACTGTAATACAGATGTGCAGAGACAGCATGTAAACATTCTACTGTAATACAGAGGTGCAGAGACAGCATGAAAACATCTACTGTAATACAGAGGTGCAAAGACAGCATGTAAACATTCTACTGAATACAGAGGTGCAGAGACAGCATGTAAACATTCTACTGAATACAGAGGTGCAGAGAAAGCATGTAAATATTCTACTGTAATACAGAGGTGCAGAGACAGCATGTAAACATTCTACTGTAATACAGAGGTGCAGAGACAGCATGAAAACATTCTACTCAATACAGAGGTGCAGAGACAGCATGTAAACATTCTACTGTAATACAGAGGTGCAGAAACAGCATGTAAACATTCTACTGTAATACAGAGGTGCAGAGACAGCATGTAAACATTCTACTGAATACAGAGGTGCAGAGACAGCATGTAAACATTCTACTGTAATACAGAGGTGCAGAGACAGCATGTAAACATTCTACTGTAATACAGAGGTGCAGAGACAGCATGTAAACATTCTACTGAATACAGAGGTGCAGAGACAGCATGTAAACATTCTACTGAATACAGAGGTGCAGAGACAGCATGTAAACATTCTACTGTAATACAGAGGTGCAGAGACAGCATGTAAATATTCTACTGTAATACAGAGGTGCAGAGACAGCATGTAAATATTCTACTGTAATACAGAGGTGCAGAGACAGCATGTAAACATTCTACTGTAATACAGAGGTGCAGAGACAGCATGAAAACATTCTACTCAATACAGAGGTGCAGAGACAGCATGTAAACATTCTACTGTAATACAGAGGTGCAAAGACAGCATGTAAACATTCTACTGTAATACAGAGGTGCAGAGACAGCATGTAAACATTCTACTGTAATACAGAGGTGCAAAGACAGCATGTAAACATTCTACTGTAATACAGAGGTGCAGAGACAGCATGTAAACATTCTACTGTAATACAGAGGTGCAGAGACAGCATGTAAACATTCTACTGTAATACAGAGGTGCAGAGACAGCATGTAAACATTCTACTGAATACAGAGGTGCAGAGACAGCATGTAAACATTCTACTGAATACAGAGGTGCAGAGACAGCATGTAAACATTCTACTGAATACAGAGGTGCAGAGACAGCATGTAAATATTCTACTGTAATACAGAGGTGCAGAGACAGCATGTAAACATTCTACTGTAATACAGAGGTGCAGAGACAGCATGTAAACATTCTACTCAATACAGAGGTGCAGAGACAGCATGTAAACATTCTACTGTAATACAGAGGTGCAGAGACAGCATGTAAACATTCTACTGTAATACAGAGGTGCAAAGACAGCATGTAAACATTCTACTGTAATACAGAGCTGCAAAGACAGCATGTAAACATTCTACTGTAATACAGAGGTGCAGAGACAGCATGTAAACATTCTACTGAATACAGAGGTGCAAAGACAGCATGTAAACATTCTACTGTAATACAGAGGTGCAGAGACAGCATGTAAACATTCTACTGTAATACAGAGGTGCAAAGACAGCATGTAAACATTCTACTGTAATACAGAGCTGCAAAGACAGCATGTAAACATTCTACTGTAATACAGAGGTGCAGAGACAGCATGTAAACATTCTACTGAATACAGAGGTGCAGAGACAGCATGTAAACATTCTACTGAATACAGAGGTGCAGAGACAGCATGTAAACATTCTACTGAATACAGAGGTGCAGAGACAGCATGTAAACATTCTACTGAATACAGAGGTGCAGAGACAGCATGTAAACATTCTACTGAATACAGAGGTGCAGAGACAGCATGTAAACATTCTACTGAATACAGAGGTGCAGAGACAGCATGAAAACATTCTACTGTAATACAGAGGTGCAAAGACAGCATGTAAACATTCTACTGAATACAGAGGTGCAGAGACAGCATGTAAACATTCTACTGAATACAGAGGTGCAGAGACAGCATGTAAACATTCTACTCAATACAGAGGTGCAGAGACAGCATGTAAACATTCTACTGTAATACAGAGGTGCAGAGACAGCATGTAAACATTCTACTCAATACAGAGGTGCAGAGACAGCATGTAAACATTCTACTGTAATACAGAGCTGCAAAGACAGCATGTAAACATTCTACTGTAATACAGAGGTGCAGAGACAGCATGTAAACATTCTACTGAATACAGAGGTGCAGAGACAGCATGTAAACATTCTACTGTAATACAGAGCTGCAAAGACAGCATGTAAACATTCTACTGTAATACAGAGGTGCAGAGACAGCATGAAAACATTCTACTCAATACAGAGGTGCAGAGACAGCATGTAAACATTCTAATGTAATACAGAGGTGCAGAGACAGCATGTAAACATTCTACTCAATACAGAGGTGCAGAGACAGCATGTAAACATTCTACTGTAATACAGAGGTGCAGAGACAGCATGTAAACATTCTACTCAATACAGAGGTGCAGAGACAGCATGTAAACATTCTACTGTAATACAGAGCTGCAAAGACAGCATGTAAACATTCTACTGTAATACAGAGGTGCAGAGACAGCATGTAAACATTCTACTGAATACAGAGGTGCAGAGACAGCATGTAAACATTCTACTGAATACAGAGGTGCAGAGACAGCATGTAAACATTCTACTGAATACAGAGGTGCAGAGACAGCATGTAAACATTCTACTGAATACAGAGGTGCAGAGACAGCATGTAAATATTCTACTGTAATACAGAGGTGCAGAGACAGCATGTAAACATTCTACTGAATACAGAGGTGCAAAGACAGCATGTAAACATTCTACTGTAATACAGAGGTGCAGAGACAGCATGTAAACATTCTACTGTAATACAGAGGTGCAAAGACAGCATGAAAACATTCTACTTTAATACAGAGGTCCAGAGACAGCATGTAAACATTCTACTGAATACAGAGGTGCAGAGACAGCATGTAAACATTCTACTGTCATACAGAGGTGCAAAGACAGCATGTAAACATTCTACTGTAATACAGAGGTGCAAAGACAGCATGTAAACATTCTACTGTAATACAGAGCTGCAAAGACAGCATGTAAACATTCTACTGAATACAGAGGTGCAGAGACAGCATGTAAACATTCTACTGTAATACAGAGGTGCAGAGACAGCATGTAAACATTCTACTGAATACAGAGGTGCAAAGACAGCATGTAAACATTCTACTGTAATACAGAGGTGCAGAGACAGCATGTAAACATTCTACTGTAATACAGAGGTGCAAAGACAGCATGAAAACATTCTACTGTAATACAGAGCTGCAAAGACAGCATGTAAACATTCTACTGTAATACAGAGGTGCAAAGACAGCATGTAAACATTCTACTGAATACAGAGGTGCAGAGACAGCATGTAAACATTCTACTGAATACAGAGGTGCAGAGACAGCATGTAAACATTCTACTGAATACAGAGGTGCAGAGACAGCATGTAAACATTCTACTGTAATACAGAGGTGCAGAGACAGCATGAAAACATTCTACTGTAATACAGAGGTGCAGAGACAGCATGTAAATATTCTACTGTAATACAGAGGTGCAGAGACAGCATGTAAACATTCTACTGTAATACAGAGGTGCAGAGACAGCATGAAAACATTCTACTCAATACAGAGGTGCAGAGACAGCATGTAAACATTCTACTGTAATACAGAGGTGCAGAGACAGCATGTAAACATTCTACTGTAATACAGAGATGCAGAGACAGCATGAAAACATTCTACTGTAATACAGAGGTGCAAAGACAGCATGTAAACATTCTACTGAATACAGAGGTGCAGTGACAGCATGTAAACATTCTACTGTAATACAGAGGTGCAGAGACAGCATGTAAACATTCTACTGAATACAGAGGTGCAGAGACAGCATGTAAACATTCTACTGAATACAGAGGTGCAGAGACAGCATGTAAACATTCTACTGTAATACAGAGGTGCAGAGACAGCATGTAAACATTCTACTGTAATACAGAGGTGCAGAGACAGCATGTAAACATTCTACTGAATACAGAGGTGCAGAGACAGCATGTAAACATTCTACTGTAATACAGAGGTGCAGAGACAGCATGTAAACATTCTACTGAATACAGAGGTGCAAAGCCAGCATGTAAACATTCTACTGTAATACAGAGGTGCAAAGACAGCATGTAAACATTCTACTGTAATACAGAGGTGCAGAGACAGCATTTAAACATTCTACTGTAATACAGAGGTGCAAAGACAGCATGTAAACATTCTACTGTAATACAGAGGTGCAGAGACAGCATGTAAACATTCTACTGTAATACAGAGGTGCAGAGACAGCATTTAAACATTCTACTGTAATACAGAGGTGCAAAGACAGCATGTAAACATTCTACTGTAATACAGAGGTGCAGAGACAGCATGTAAACATTCTACTGTAATACAGAGCTGCAAAGACAGCATGTAAACATTCTACTGTAATACAGAGGTGCAGAGACAGCATGTAAACATTCTACTGAATACAGAGGTGCAGAGACAGCATGTAAACATTCTACTGAATACAGAGGTGCAGAGACAGCATGTAAACATTCTACTGAATACAGAGGTGCAGAGACAGCATGTAAACATTCTACTGAATACAGAGGTGCAGAGACAGCATGTAAACATTCTACTGAATACAGAGGTGCAGAGACAGCATGAAAACATTCTACTGTAATACAGAGGTGCAAAGACAGCATGTAAACATTCTACTGAATACAGAGGTGCAGAGACAGCATGTAAACATTCTACTGAATACAGAGGTGCAGAGACAGCATGTAAACATTCTACTGAATACAGAGGTGCAGAGACAGCATGTAAACATTCTACTGTAATACAGAGGTGCAAAGAAAGCATGTAAACATTCTACTGAATACAGAGGTGAAGAGACAGCATGTAAACATTCTACTGTAATACAGAGCTGCAAAGACAGCATGTAAACATTCTACTGTAATACAGAGGTGCAGAGACAGCATGTAAACATTCTACTGAATACAGAGGTGCAGAGACAGCATGTAAACATTCTACTGTAATACAGAGGTGCAGAGACAGCATGTAAACATTCTACTGAATACAGAGGTGCAGAGACAGCATGTAAACATTCTACTGAATACAGAGGTGCAGAGACAGCATGTAAACATTCTACTGAATACAGAGGTGCAGAGACAGCATGTAAACATTCTACTGAATACAGAGGTGCAGAGACAGCATGTAAACATTCTACTGAATACAGAGGTGCAGAGACAGCATGTAAACATTCTACTGAATACAGAGGTGCAGAGACAGCATGTAAACATTCTACTGAATACAGAGGTGCAGAGACAGCATGAAAACATTCTACTGTAATACAGAGGTGCAAAGACAGCATGTAAACATTCTACTGAATACAGAGGTGCAGAGACAGCATGTAAACATTCTACTGAATACAGAGGTGCAGAGACAGCATGTAAACATTCTACTGAATACAGAGGTGCAGAGACAGCATGTAAACATTCTACTGAATACAGAGGTGCAGAGACAGCATGTAAACATTCTACTGAATACAGAGGTGCAGAGACAGCATGTAAACATTCTACTGAATACAGAGGTGCAGAGACAGCATGTAAACATTCTACTGAATACAGAGGTGCAGAGACAGCATGTAAACATTCTACTGTAATACAGAGGTGCAGAGACAGCATGTAAATATTCTACTGTAATACAGAGGTGCAGAGACAGCATGTAAACATTCTACTCAATACAGAGGTGCAGAGACAGCATGTAAACATTCTACTGTAATACAGAGGTGCAGAGACAGCATGAAAACATTTTACTCAATACAGAGGTGCAGAGACAGCATGTAAACATTCTACTGTAATACAGAGGTGCAGAGACAGCATGTAAACATTCTACTGTAATACAGAGGTGCAGAGACAGCATGTAAACATTCTACTCAATACAGAGGTGCAGAGACAGCATGTAAACATTCTACTGTAATACAGAGGTGCAGAGACAGCATGTAAACATTCTACTCAATACAGAGGTGCAGAGACAGCATGTAAACATTCTACTGTAATACAGAGCTGCAAAGACAGCATGTAAACATTCTACTGTAATACAGAGGTGCAGAGACAGCATGTAAACATTCTACTGAATACAGAGGTGCAGAGACAGCATGTAAACATTCTACTGAATACAGAGGTGCAGAGACAGCATGTAAACATTCTACTGAATACAGAGGTGCAGAGACAGCATGTAAACATTCTACTGAATACAGAGGTGCAGAGACAGCATGTAAACATTCTACTGAATACAGAGGTGCAGAGACAGCATGTAAACATTCTACTGAATACAGAGGTGCAGAGACAGCATGAAAACATTCTACTGTAATACAGAGGTGCAAAGACAGCATGTAAACATTCTACTGAATACAGAGGTGCAGAGACAGCATGTAAACATTCTACTGAATACAGAGGTGCAGAGACAGCATGTAAACATTCTACTGAATACAGAGGTGCAGAGACAGCATGTAAACATTCTACTGAATACAGAGGTGCAGAGACAGCATGTAAACATTCTACTGAATACAGAGGTGCAGAGACAGCATGTAAACATTCTACTGAATACAGAGGTGCAGAGACAGCATGTAAACATTCTACTGTAATACAGAGGTGCAGAGACAGCATGTAAACATTCTACTGTAATACAGAGGTGCAGAGACAGCATGTAAATATTCTACTGTAATACAGAGGTGCAGAGACAGCATGTAAACATTCTACTCAATACAGAGGTGCAGAGACAGCATGTAAACATTCTACTCAATACAGAGGTGCAGAGACAGCATGTAAACATTCTACTGTAATACAGAGGTGCAGAGACAGCATGTAAACATTCTACTCAATACAGAGGTGCAGAGACAGCATGTAAACATTCTACTGTAATACAGAGGTGCAGAGACAGCATGTAAACATTCTACTCAATACAGAGGTGCAGAGACAGCATGCAAACATTCTACTGTAATACAGAGGTGCAGAGACAGCATGTAAACATTCTACTGTAATACAGAGGTGCAGAGACAGCATGTAAATATTCTACTGTAATACAGAGGTGCAGAGACAGCATGAAAACATTCTACTCAATACAGAGGTGCAGAGACAGCATGTAAACATTCTACTGTAATACAGAGGTGCAGAGACAGCATGTAAACATTCTACTGTAATACAGAGGTGCAGAGACAGCATGTAAACATTCTACTGTAATACAGAGGTGCAAAGACAGCATGTAAACATTCTACTGTAATACAGAGGTGCAGAGACAGCATGTAAACATTCTACTGAATACAGAGGTGCAAAGACAGCATGTAAACATTCTACTGTAATACAGAGGTGCAGAGACAGCATGAAAACATTCTACTTTAATACAGAGGTGCAAAGACAGCATGTAAACATTCTACTGTAATACAGAGGTGCAGAGACAGCATGAAAACATTCTACTTTAATACAGAGGTCCAGAGACAGCATGTAAACATTCTACTGAATACAGAGGTGCAGAGACAGCATGTAAACATTCTACTGTAATACAGAGGTGCAGAGACAGCATGTAAACATTCTACTGTAATACAGAGCTGCAAAGACAGCATGTAAACATTCTACTGTAATACAGAGGTGCAGAGACAGCATGTAAACATTCTACTGAATACAGAGGTGCAGAGACATCATGTAAACATTCTACTGAATACAGAGGTGCAGAGACAGCATGTAAACATTCTACTGAATACAGAGGTGCAGAGACAGCATGTAAACATTCTACTGAATACAGAGGTGCAGAGACAGCATGTAAACATTTTACTGAATACAGAGGTGCAGAGACAGCATGTAAACATTCTACTGAATACAGAGGTGCAGAGACAGCATGTAAACATTCTACTGTAATACAGAGCTGCAAAGACAGCATGTAAACATTCTACTGTAATACAGAGGTGCAGAGACAGCATGTAAACATTCTACTGAATACAGAGGTGCAGAGACAGCATGTAAACATTCTACTGAATACAGAGGTGCAGAGACAGCATGTAAACATTCTACTGAATACAGAGGTGCAGAGACAGCATGTAAACATTCTACTGAATACAGAGGTGCAGAGACAGCATGTAAACATTCTACTGAATACAGAGGTGCAGAGACAGCATGTAAACATTCTACTGAATACAGAGGTGCAGAGACAGCATGTAAACATTCTACTGAATACAGAGGTGCAGAGACAGCATGTAAACATTCTACTGTAATACAGAGGTGCAGAGACAGCATGTAAACATTCTACTGTAATACAGAGGTGCAGAGACAGCATGTAAATATTCTACTGTAATACAGAGGTGCAGAGACAGCATGTAAACATTCTACTCAATACAGAGGTGCAGAGACAGCATGTAAACATTCTACTGTAATACAGAGGTGCAGAGACAGCATGAAAACATTTTACTCAATACAGAGGTGCAGAGACAGCATGTAAACATTCTACTGTAATACAGAGGTGCAGAGACAGCATGTAAACATTCTACTCAATACAGAGGTGCAGAGACAGCATGTAAACATTCTACTGTAATACAGAGGTGCAGAGACAGCATGTAAACATTCTACTCAATACAGAGGTGCAGAGACAGCATGTAAACATTCTACTGTAATACAGAGCTGCAAAGACAGCATGTAAACATTCTACTGTAATACAGAGGTGCAGAGACAGCATGTAAACATTCTACTGAATACAGAGGTGCAGAGACAGCATGTAAACATTCTACTGAATACAGAGGTGCAGAGACAGCATGTAAACATTCTACTGAATACAGAGGTGCAGAGACAGCATGTAAACATTCTACTGAATACAGAGGTGCAGAGACAGCATGTAAACATTCTACTGAATACAGAGGTGCAGAGACAGCATGTAAACATTCTACTAAATACAGAGGTGCAGAGACAGCATGTAAACATTCTACTGAATACAGAGGTGCAGAGACAGCATGAAAACATTCTACTGTAATACAGAGGTGCAAAGACAGCATGTAAACATTCTACTGAATACAGAGGTGCAGAGACAGCATGTAAACATTCTACTGAATACAGAGGTGCAGAGACAGCATGTAAACATTCTACTGAATACAGAGGTGCAGAGACAGCATGTAAACATTCTACTGAATACAGAGGTGCAGAGACAGCATGTAAACATTCTACTGAATACAGAGGTGCAGAGACAGCATGTAAACATTCTACTGAATACAGAGGTGCAGAGACAGCATGTAAACATTCTACTCAATACAGAGGTGCAGAGACAGCATGTAAACATTCTACTGTAATACAGAGGTGCAGAGACAGCATGTAAACATTCTACTGTAATACAGAGGTGCAGAGACAGCATGAAAACATTCTACTCAATACAGAGGTGCAGAGACAGCATGTAAACATTCTACTGTAATACAGAGGTGCAGAGACAGCATGTAAACATTCTACTCAATACAGAGGTGCAGAGACAGCATGTAAACATTCTACTGTAATACAGAGGTGCAGAGACAGCATGTAAACATTCTACTCAATACAGAGGTGCAGAGACAGCATGCAAACATTCTACTGTAATACAGAGGTGCAGATACAGCATGTAAACATTCTACTCAATACAGAGGTGCAGAGACAGCATGTAAATATTCTACTGTAATACAGAGGTGCAGAGACAGCATGAAAACATTCTACTCAATACAGAGGTGCAGAGACAGCATGTAAACATTCTACTGTAATACAGAGGTGCAGAGACAGCATGTAAACATTCTACTGTAATACAGAGGTGCAGAGACAGCATGTAAACATTCTACTGTAATACAGAGGTGCAAAGACAGCATGTAAACATTCTACTGTAATACAGAGGTGCAGAGACAGCATGTAAACATTCTACTGAATACAGAGGTGCAAAGACAGCATGTAAACATTCTACTGTAATACAGAGGTGCAGAGACAGCATGTAAACATTCTACTGTAATACAGAGGTGCAAAGACAGCATGAAAACATTCTACTTTAATACAGAGGTCCAGAGACAGCATGTAAACATTCTACTGAATACAGAGGTGCAGAGACAGCATGTAAACATTCTACTGTAATACAGAGGTGCAGAGACAGCATGTAAACATTCTACTGTCATACAGAGGTGCAAAGACAGCATGTAAACATTCTACTGTAATACAGAGGTGCAAAGACAGCATGTAAACATTCTACTGTAATACAGAGCTGCAAAGACAGCATGTAAACATTCTACTGAATACAGAGGTGCAGAGACAGCATGTAAACATTCTATTGAATACAGAGGTGCAGAGACAGCATGTAAACATTCTA
Organism: Silurus aristotelis; assembly: GCF_946808225.1. Lineage (NCBI taxonomy): Eukaryota > Metazoa > Chordata > Actinopteri > Siluriformes > Siluridae > Silurus > Silurus aristotelis. The sequence goes on from NC_139578.1 coordinate 32,766,913, forward strand.
CTGAATACAGAGGTGCAGAGACAGCATGTAAACATTCTACTGAATACAGAGGTGCAGAGACAGCATGTAAACATTCTACTGAATACAGAGGTGCAGAGACAGCATGTAAACATTCTACTGTAATACAGAGGTGCAGAGACAGCATGTAAACATTCTACTGTAATACAGAGGTGCAGAGACAGCATGTAAACATTCTACTGTAATACAGAGCTGCAAAGACAGCATGTAAACATTCTACTGTAATACAGAGGTGCAGAGACAGCATGTAAACATTCTACTGAATACAGAGGTGCAGAGACAGCATGTAAACATTCTACTGAATACAGAGGTGCAGAGACAGCATGTAAACATTCTACTGAATACAGAGGTGCAGAGACAGCATGTAAACATTCTACTGTAATACAGAGCTGCAGAGACAGCATGTAAACATTCTACTGAATACAGAGGTGCAGAGACAGCATGTAAACATTCTACTGTAATACAGAGGTGCAGAGACAGCATGAAAACATTCTACTGTAATACAGAGGTGCAGAGACAGCATGTAAATATTCTACTGTAATACAGAGGTGCAGAGACAGCATGTAAACATTCTACTGTAATACAGAGGTGCAGAGACAGCATGAAAACATTCTACTGTAATACAGAGGTGCAAAGACAGCATGTAAACATTCTACTGTAATACAGAGGTGCAGAGACAGCATGTAAACATTCTACTGAATACAGAGGTGCAAAGACAGCATGTAAACATTCTACTGTAATACAGAGCTGCAAAGACAGCATGTAAACATTCTACTGTAATACAGAGGTGCAGAGACAGCATTTAAACATTCTACTGTAATACAGAGCTGCAAAGACAGCATGTAAACATTCTACTGTAATACAGAGGTGCAGAGACAGCATTTAAACATTCTACTGAATACAGAGGTGCAGAGACAGCATGTAAACATTCTACTGAATACAGAGGTGCAGAGACAGCATGTAAACATTCTACTGAATACAGAGGTGCAGAGACAGCATGTAAACATTCTACTGTAATACAGAGGTGCAGAGACAGCATGAAAACATTCTACTCAATACAGAGGTGCAGAGACAGCATGTAAACATTCTACTGTAATACAGAGGTGCAGAGACAGCTTGTAAAAATTCTACTGTAATACAGAGGTGCAGAGACAGCATGAAAACATTCTACTCAATACAGAGGTGCAGAGACAGCATGTAAACATTCTACTGTAATACAGAGGTGCAGAGACAGCATGTAAACATTCTACTGAATACAGAGGTGCAGAGACAGCATGTAAACATTCTACTGTAATACAGAGGTGCAGAGACAGCATGTAAACATTCTACTGAATACAGAGGTGCAGAGACAGCATGTAAACATTCTACTGTAATACAGAGGTGCAGAGACAGCATGTAAACATTCTACTGAATACAGAGGTGCAGAGACAGCATGTAAACATTCTACTGAATACAGAGGTGCAGAGACAGCATGTAAACATTCTACTGAATACAGAGGTGCAGAGACAGCATGTAAACATTCTACTGTAATACAGAGGTGCAGAGACAGCATGTAAACATTCTACTGTAATACAGAGGTGCAGAGACAGCATGAAAACATTCTACTCAATACAGAGGTGCAGAGACAGCATGTAAACATTCTACTGTAATACAGAGGTGCAGAGACAGCATGTAAACATTCTACTGAATACAGAGGTGCAGAGACAGCATGTAAACATTCTACTGTAATACAGAGGTGCAGAGACAGCATGTAAATATTCTACTGTAATACAGAGGTGCAGAGACAGCATGTAAACATTCTACTGTAATACAGAGGTGCAGAGACAGCATGAAAACATTCTACTGTAATACAGAGGTGCAGAGACAGCATGTAAACATTCTACTGAATACAGAGGTGCAGAGACAGCATGTAAACATTCTACTGTAATACAGAGGTGCAGAGACAGCATGTAAATATTCTACTGTAATACAGAGGTGCAGAGACAGCATGTAAACATTCTACTGTAATACAGAGGTGCAGAGACAGCATGAAAACATTCTACTGTAATACAGAGGTGCAAAGACAGCATGTAAACATTCTACTGAATACAGAGGTGCAGAGACAGCATGTAAACATTCTACTGAATACAGAGGTGCATAGACAGCATGTAAACATTCTACTGAATACAGAGGTGCAGAGACAGCATGTAAATATTCTACTGTAATACAGAGGTGCAGAGACAGCATGTAAACATTCTACTGTAATACAGAGGTGCAGAGACAGCATGAAAACATTCTACTCAATACAGAGGTGCAGAGACAGCATGTAAACATTCTACTGTAATACAGAGGTGCAGAGACAGCATGTAAACATTCTACTGTAATACAGAGGTGCAGAGACAGCATGTAAACATTCTACTGTAATACAGAGGTGCAGAGACAGCATGTAAACATTCTACTGAATACAGAGGTGCAGAGACAGCATGTAAACATTCTACTGTAATACAGAGGTGCAGAGACAGCATGAAAACATTCTACTGTAATACAGAGGTGCAGAGACAGCATGTAAACATTCTACTGTAATACAGAGGTGCAGAGACAGCATGTAAACATTCTACTGTAATACAGAGGTGCAGAGACAGCATGTAAACATTCTACAGTAATACAGAGATGCAGAGACAGCATGAAAACATTCTACTCAATACAGAGGTGCAGAGACAGCATGTAAACATTCTACTGTAATACAGAGGTGCAGAGACAGCATGTAAACATTCTACTGTAATACAGAGGTGCAGAGACAGCATGTAAACATTCTACTGTAATACAGAGGTGCAGAGACAGCATGTAAACATTCTACTGAATACAGAGGTGCAGAGACAGCATGTAAACATTCTACTGTAATACAGAGGTGCAGAGACAGCATGAAAACATTCTACTGTAATACAGAGGTGCAGAGACAGCATGTAAACATTCTACTGTAATACAGAGGTGCAGAGACAGCATGTAAACATTCTACTGTAATACAGAGGTGCAGAGACAGCATGTAAACATTCTACTGTAATACAGAGGTGCAGAGACAGCATGTAAACATTCTACTGAATACAGAGGTGCAGAGACAGCATGTAAACATTCTACTGTAATACAGAGGTGCAGAGACAGCATGAAAACATTCTACTGTAATACAGAGGTGCAGAGACAGCATGTAAACATTCTACTGTAATACAGAGGTGCAGAGACAGCATGAAAACATTCTACTGTAATACAGAGGTGCAGAGACAGCATGTAAACATTCTACTGTAATACAGAGGTGCAGAGACAGCATGAAAACATTCTACTGTAATACAGAGGTGCAGAGACAGCATGTAAACATTCTACTGTAATACAGAGGTGCAGAGACAGCATGTAAACATTCTACTGTAATACAGAGGTGCAGAGACAGCATGTAAACATTCTACTGAATACAGAGGTGCAGAGACAGCATGTAAACATTCTACTGTAATACAGAGGTGCAGAGACAGCATGAAAACATTCTACTGTAATACAGAGGTGCAGAGACAGCATGTAAACATTCTACTGTAATACAGAGGTGCAGAGACAGCATGTAAACATTCTACTGTAATACAGAGGTGCAGAGACAGCATGTAAACATTCTACAGTAATACAGAGATGCAGAGACAGCATGAAAACATTCTACTCAATACAGAGGTGCAGAGACAGCATGTAAACATTCTACTGTAATACAGAGGTGCAAAGACAGCATGTAAACATTCTACTGTAATACAGAGGTGCAGAGACAGCATGTAAACATTCTACTGAATACAGAGGTGCAAAGACAGCATGTAAACATTCTACTGTAATACAGAGCTGCAAAGACAGCATGTAAACATTCTACTGTAATACAGAGGTGCAGAGACAGCATTTAAACATTCTACTGTAATACAGAGCTGCAAAGACAGCATGTAAACATTCTACTGTAATACAGAGGTGCAGAGACAGCATGTAAACATTCTACTGAATACAGAGGTGCAGAGACAGCATGTAAACATTCTACTGAATACAGAGGTGCAGAGACAGCATGTAAACATTCTACTGAATACAGAGGTGCAGAGACAGCATGTAAACATTCTACTGTAATACAGAGGTGCAGAGACAGCATGAAAACATTCTACTCAATACAGAGGTGCAGAGACAGCATGTAAACATTCTACTGTAATACAGAGGTGCAGAGACAGCTTGTAAAAATTCTACTGTAATACAGAGGTGCAGAGACAGCATGAAAACATTCTACTCAATACAGAGGTGCAGAGACAGCATGTAAACATTCTACTGTAATACAGAGGTGCAGAGACAGCATGTAAACATTCTACTGAATACAGAGGTGCAGAGACAGCATGTAAACATTCTACTGTAATACAGAGGTGCAGAGACAGCATGTAAACATTCTACTGAATACAGAGGTGCAGAGACAGCATGTAAACATTCTACTGTAATACAGAGGTGCAGAGACAGCATGTAAACATTCTACTGAATACAGAGGTGCAGAGACAGCATGTAAACATTCTACTGAATACAGAGGTGCAGAGACAGCATGTAAACATTCTACTGAATACAGAGGTGCAGAGACAGCATGTAAACATTCTACTGTAATACAGAGGTGCAGAGACAGCATGTAAACATTCTACTGTAATACAGAGGTGCAGAGACAGCATGAAAACATTCTACTCAATACAGAGGTGCAGAGACAGCATGTAAACATTCTACTGTAATACAGAGGTGCAGAGACAGCATGTAAACATTCTACTGAATACAGAGGTGCAGAGACAGCATGTAAACATTCTACTGTAATACAGAGGTGCAGAGACAGCATGTAAATATTCTACTGTAATACAGAGGTGCAGAGACAGCATGTAAACATTCTACTGTAATACAGAGGTGCAGAGACAGCATGAAAACATTCTACTGTAATACAGAGGTGCAGAGACAGCATGTAAACATTCTACTGAATACAGAGGTGCAGAGACAGCATGTAAACATTCTACTGTAATACAGAGGTGCAGAGACAGCATGTAAACATTCTACTGTAATACAGAGGTGCAGAGACAGCATGTAAACATTCTACTGTAATACAGAGGTGCAGAGACAGCATGAAAACATTCTACTGTAATACAGAGGTGCAAAGACAGCATGTAAACATTCTACTGAATACAGAGGTGCAGAGACAGCATGTAAACATTCTACTGAATACAGAGGTGCATAGACAGCATGTAAACATTCTACTGAATACAGAGGTGCAGAGACAGCATGTAAATATTCTACTGTAATACAGAGGTGCAGAGACAGCATGTAAACATTCTACTGTAATACAGAGGTGCAGAGACAGCATGAAAACATTCTACTCAATACAGAGGTGCAGAGACAGCATGTAAACATTCTACTGTAATACAGAGGTGCAGAGACAGCATGTAAACATTCTACTGTAATACAGAGGTGCAGAGACAGCATGTAAACATTCTACTGTAATACAGAGGTGCAGAGACAGCATGTAAACATTCTACTGAATACAGAGGTGCAGAGACAGCATGTAAACATTCTACTGTAATACAGAGGTGCAGAGACAGCATGAAAACATTCTACTGTAATACAGAGGTGCAGAGACAGCATGTAAACATTCTACTGTAATACAGAGGTGCAGAGACAGCATGTAAACATTCTACTGTAATACAGAGGTGCAGAGACAGCATGTAAACATTCTACAGTAATACAGAGATGCAGAGACAGCATGAAAACATTCTACTCAATACAGAGGTGCAGAGACAGCATGTAAACATTCTACTGTAATACAGAGGTGCAGAGACAGCATGTAAACATTCTACTGTAATACAGAGGTGCAGAGACAGCATGTAAACATTCTACTGTAATACAGAGGTGCAGAGACAGCATGTAAACATTCTACTGAATACAGAGGTGCAGAGACAGCATGTAAACATTCTACTGTAATACAGAGGTGCAGAGACAGCATGAAAACATTCTACTGTAATACAGAGGTGCAGAGACAGCATGTAAACATTCTACTGTAATACAGAGGTGCAGAGACAGCATGTAAACATTCTACTGTAATACAGAGGTGCAGAGACAGCATGTAAACATTCTACTGTAATACAGAGGTGCAGAGACAGCATGTAAACATTCTACTGAATACAGAGGTGCAGAGACAGCATGTAAACATTCTACTGTAATACAGAGGTGCAGAGACAGCATGAAAACATTCTACTGTAATACAGAGGTGCAGAGACAGCATGTAAACATTCTACTGTAATACAGAGGTGCAGAGACAGCATGAAAACATTCTACTGTAATACAGAGGTGCAGAGACAGCATGTAAACATTCTACTGTAATACAGAGGTGCAGAGACAGCATGAAAACATTCTACTGTAATACAGAGGTGCAGAGACAGCATGTAAACATTCTACTGTAATACAGAGGTGCAGAGACAGCATGTAAACATTCTACTGTAATACAGAGGTGCAGAGACAGCATGTAAACATTCTACTGAATACAGAGGTGCAGAGACAGCATGTAAACATTCTACTGTAATACAGAGGTGCAGAGACAGCATGAAAACATTCTACTGTAATACAGAGGTGCAGAGACAGCATGTAAACATTCTACTGTAATACAGAGGTGCAGAGACAGCATGTAAACATTCTACTGTAATACAGAGGTGCAGAGACAGCATGTAAACATTCTACAGTAATACAGAGATGCAGAGACAGCATGAAAACATTCTACTCAATACAGAGGTGCAGAGACAGCATGTAAACATTCTACTGTAATACAGAGGTGCAGAGACAGCATGTAAACATTCTACTGTAATACAGAGGTGCAGAGACAGCATGTAAACATTCTACTGTAATACAGAGGTGCAGAGACAGCATGTAAACATTCTACTGAATACAGAGGTGCAGAGACAGCATGTAAACATTCTACTGTAATACAGAGGTGCAGAGACAGCATGAAAACATTCTACTGTAATACAGAGGTGCAGAGACAGCATGTAAACATTCTACTGTAATACAGAGGTGCAGAGACAGCATGTAAACATTCTACTGTAATACAGAGGTGCAGAGACAGCATGTAAACATTCTACTGTAATACAGAGGTGCAGAGACAGCATGTAAACATTCTACTGAATACAGAGGTGCAGAGACAGCATGTAAACATTCTACTGTAATACAGAGGTGCAGAGACAGCATGAAAACATTCTACTGTAATACAGAGGTGCAGAGACAGCATGTAAACATTCTACTGTAATACAGAGGTGCAGAGACAGCATGTAAATATTCTACTGTAATACAGAGGTGCAGAGACAGCATGTAAACATTCTACAGTAATACAGAGATGCAGAGACAGCATGAAAACATTCTACTCAATACAGAGGTGCAGAGACAGCATGTAAACATTCTACTCAATACAGAGGTGCAGAGACAGCATGTAAACATTCTACTGTAATACAGAGGTGCAGAGACAGCATGTAAACATTCTACTGTAATACAGAGGTGCAGAGACAGCATGAAAACATTCTACTGTAATACAGAGGTGCAGAGACAGCATGTAAATATTCTACTGTAATACAGAGGTGCAGAGACAGCATGTAAACATTCTACTGTAATACAGAGGTGCAGAGACAGCATGAAAACATTCTACTGTAATACAGAGGTGCAAAGACAGCATGTAAACATTCTACTGAATACAGAGGTGCAGAGACAGCATGTAAACATTCTACTGAATACAGAGGTGCAGAGACAGCATGTAAACATTCTACTGAATACAGAGGTGCAGAGACAGCATGTAAACATTCTACTGTAATACAGAGGTGCAGAGACAGCATGTAAACATTCTACTGTAATACAGAGGTGCAGAGACAGCATGTAAACATTCTACTGTAATACAGAGGTGCAGAGACAGCATGAAAACATTTTACTCAATACAGAGGTGCAGAGACAGCATGTAAACATTCTACTGTAATACAGAGGTGCAGAGACAGCATGTAAACATTCTACTGTAATACAGAGGTGCAGAGACAGCATGTAAACATTCTACTGAATACAGAGGTGCAGAGACAGCATGTAAACATTCTACTGTAATACAGAGGTGCAGAGACAGCATGAAAACATTCTACTGTAATACAGAGGTGCAGAGACAGCATGTAAACATTCTACTGTAATACAGAGGTGCAGAGACAGCATGTAAACATTCTACTGTAATACAGAGGTGCAGAGACAGCATGTAAACATTCTACAGTAATACAGAGATGCAGAGACAGCATGGAAACATTCTACTGTAATACAGAGGTGCAGAGACAGCATGTAAACATTCTACTGAATACAGAGGTGCAAAGAAAGCATGTAAACATTCTACTGTAATACAGAGGTGCAGAGACAGCATGTAAACATTCTACTGTAATACAGAGGTGCAGAGACAGCATGTAAACATTCTACTGTAATACAGAGGTGCAGAGACAGCATGTAAACATTCTACTGTAATACAGAGGTGCAAAGAAAGCATGTAAACATTCTACTGAATACACAGGTGAAGAGACAGCATGTAAACATTCTACTGTAATACAGAGGTGCGGAGACAGCATGTAAACATTCTACTGTAATACAGAGCTGCAAAGACAGCATGTAAACATTCTACTGTGATACAGAGGTGCAAAGACAGCATGTAAACATTCTACTGTGATACAGAGGTGCAGTGACAGCATGTAAACATTCTACTGAATACAGAGGTGCAGAGACAGCATGTAAACATTCTACTGTAATACAGAGGTGCAGAGACAGCATGTAAACATTCTACTGAATACAGAGGTGCAGAGACAGCATGTAAACATTCTACTGTAATACAGAGCTGCAAAGACAGCATGTAAACATTCTACTGTAATACAGAGGTGCAGAGACAGCATGTAAACATTCTACTGTAATACAGAGGTGCAAAGACAGCATGTAAACATTCTACTGAATACAGAGGTGCAGAGACAGCATGTAAACATTCTACTGAATACAGAGGTGCAGAGACAGCATGTAAACATTCTACTGTAATACAGAGGTGCAGAGACAGCATGTAAACATTCTACTGAATACAGAGGTGCAGAGACAGCATCTAAACATTCTACTGTAATACAGAGGTGCAGAGACAGCATGTAAACATTCTACTGAATACAGAGGTGCAAAGACAGCATGTAAACATTCTACTGTAATACAGAGGTGCAGAGACAGCATGTAAACATTCTACTGTAATACAGAGGTGCAAAGACAGCATGTAAACATTCTACTGTAATACAGAGCTGCAAAGACAGCATGTAAACATTCTACTGTAATACAGAGGTGCAGAGACAGCATGCAAACATTCTACTGAATACAAAGGTGCAGAGACAGCATGTAAACATTCTACTGAATACAGAGGTGCAGAGACAGCATGTAAACATTCTACTGAATACAGAGGTGCAGAGACAGCATGTAAACATTCTACTGAATACAGAGGTGCAGAGACAGCATGTAAACATTCTACTGAATACAGAGGTGCAGAGACAGCATGTAAACATTCTACTGAATACAGAGGTGCAGAGACAGCATGTAAACATTCTACTGTAATACAGAGGTGCAAAGACAGCATGTAAACATTCTACTGAATACAGAGGTGCAGAGACAGCATGTAAACATTCTACTGAATACAGAGGTGCAGAGACAGCATGTAAACATTCTACTGTAATACAGAGGTGCAGAGACAGCATGTAAACATTCTACTGAATACAGAGGTGCAGAGACAGCATGTAAACATTCTACTGTAATACAGAGGTGCAGAGACAGCATGTAAACATTCTACTGAATACAGAGGTGCAAAGACAGCATGTAAACATTCTACTGTAATACAGAGGTGCAGAGACAGCATGTAAACATTCTACTGAATACAGAGGTGCAGAGACAGCATGTAAACATTCTACTGAATACAGAGGTGCAGAGACAGCATGTAAACATTCTACTGAATACAGAGGTGCAGAGACATCATGTAAACATTCTACTGAATACAGAGGTGCAGAGACATCATGTAAACATTCTACTGAATACAGAGGTGCAGAGACAGCATGTAAACATTCTACTGTAATACAGAGGTGCAGAGACAGCATGTAAACATTCTACTGTAATACAGAGGTGCAGAGACAGCATGAAAACATTCTACTCAATACAGAGGTGCAGAGACAGCATGTAAACATTCTACTGTAATACAGAGGTGCAGAGACAGCATTTAAACATTCTACTGAATACAGAGGTGCAGAGACAGCATGTAAACATTCTACTGAATACAGAGGTGCAAAGACAGCATGTAAATATTCTACTGTAATACAGAGGTGCAGAGACAGCATGTAAACATTCTACTGTAATACAGAGGTGCAGAGACAGCATGAAAACATTCTACTCAATACAGAGGTGCAGAGACAGCATGTAAACATTCTACTGTAATACAGAGGTGCAGAGACAGCATGTACACATTCTACTGAATACAGAGGTGCAGAGACAGCATGTAAACATTCTACTGAATACAGAGGTGCAGAGACAGCATGTAAACATTCTAATGTAATACAGAGGTGCAGAGACAGCATGTAAACATTCTACTGAATACAGAGGTGCAGAGACAGCATGTAAACATTCTACTGTAATACAGAGGTGCAGAGACAGCATGAAAACATTCTAATGTAATACAGAGGTGCATAGACAGCATGTAAATATTCTACTGTAATACAGAGGTGCAGAGACAGCATGTAAACATTCTACTGTAATACAGAGGTGCAAAGACAGCATGTAAACATTCTACTGAATACAGAGGTGCAGAGACAGCATGTAAACATTCTACTGAATACAGAGGTGCAGAGACAGCATGTAAACATTCTACTGAATACAGAGGTGCAGTGACAGCATGTAAATATTCTACTGTAATACAGAGGTGCAGAGACAGCATGTAAACATTCTACTGTAATACAGAGGTGCAGAGACAGCATGAAAACATTCTACTCAATACAGAGGTGCAGAGACAGCATGTAAACATTCTACTGTAATACAGAGGTGCAGAGAAAGCATGTAAACATTCTACTGTAATACAGAGGTGCAGAGACAGCATGTAAACATTCTACTGTAATACAGAGGTGCAGAGACAGCATGAAAACATTCTACTCAATACAGAGGTGCAGAGACAGCATGTAAACATTCTACTGTAATACAGAGGTGCAGAGACAGCATGTAAACATTCTACTGAATACAGAGGTGCAGAGACAGCATGTAAACATTCTACTGTAATACAGAGGTGCAGAGACAGCATGTAAACATTCTACTCTAATACAGAGGTGCAGAGACAGCATGTAAACATTCTACTGAATACAGAGGTGCAGAGACAGCATGTAAACATTCTACTGTAATACAGAGGTGCAGAGAAAGCATGTAAACATTCTACTGTAATACAGAGGTGCAGAGACAGCATGTAAACATTCTACTGTAATACAGAGGTGCAGAGACAGCATGAAAACATTCTACTCAATACAGAGGTGCAGAGACAGCATGTAAACATTCTACTGAATACAGAGGTGCAGAGACAGCATGTAAACATTCTACTGAATACAGAGGTGCAGAGACATCATGTAAACATTCTACTGAATACAGAGGTGCAGAGACATCATGTAAACATTCTACTGAATACAGAGGTGCAGAGACAGCATGTAAACATTCTACTGTAATACAGAGGTGCAGAGACAGCATGTAAACATTCTACTGTAATACAGAGGTGCAGAGACAGCATGAAAACATTCTACTCAATACAGAGGTGCAGAGACAGCATGTAAACATTCTACTGTAATACAGAGGTGCAGAGACAGCATTTAAACATTCTACTGAATACAGAGGTGCAGAGACAGCATGTAAACATTCTACTGAATACAGAGGTGCAAAGACAGCATGTAAATATTCTACTATAATACAGAGGTGCAGAGACAGCATGTAAACATTCTACTGTAATACAGAGGTGCAGAGACAGCATGAAAACATTCTACTCAATACAGAGGTGCAGAGACAGCATGTAAACATTCTACTGTAATACAGAGGTGCAGAGACAGCATGTACACATTCTACTGAATACAGAGGTGCAGAGACAGCATGTAAACATTCTACTGAATACAGAGGTGCAGAGACAGCATGTAAACATTCTAATGTAATACAGAGGTGCAGAGACAGCATGTAAACATTCTACTAAATACAGAGGTGCAGAGACAGCATGTAAACATTCTACTGTAATACAGAGGTGCAGAGACAGCATGAAAACATTCTAATGTAATACAGAGGTGCAGAGACAGCATGTAAATATTCTACTGTAATACAGAGGTGCAGAGACAGCATGTAAACATTCTACTGTAATACAGAGGTGCAAAGACAGCATGTAAACATTCTACTGAATACAGAGGTGCAGAGACAGCATGTAAACATTCTACTGAATACAGAGGTGCAGAGACAGCATGTAAACATTCTACTGAATACAGAGGTGCAGTGACAGCATGTAAATATTCTACTGTAATACAGAGGTGCAGAGACAGCATGTAAACATTCTACTGTAATACAGAGGTGCAGAGACAGCATGAAAACATTCTACTCAATACAGAGGTGCAGAGACAGCATGTAAACATTCTACTGTAATACAGAGGTGCAGAGAAAGCATGTAAACATTCTACTGTAATACAGAGGTGCAGAGACAGCATGTAAACATTCTACTGTAATACAGAGGTGCAGAGACAGCATGAAAACATTCTACTCAATACAGAGGTGCAGAGACAGCATGTAAACATTCTACTGTAATACAGAGGTGCAGAGACAGCATGTAAACATTCTACTGAATACAGAGGTGCAGAGACAGCATGTAAACATTCTACTGTAATACAGAGGTGCAGAGACAGCATGTAAACATTCTACTCTAATACAGAGGTGCAGAGACAGCATGTAAACATTCACTGAATACAGAGGTGCAGAGACAGCATGTAAACATTCTACTGTAATACAGAGGTGCAGAGACAGCATGAAAACATTCTACTCAATACAGAGGTGCAGAGACAGCATGTAAACATTCTACTGTAATACAGAGGTGCAGAGAAAGCATGTAAACATTCTACTGTAATACAGAGGTGCAGAGACAGCATGTAAACATTCTACTGTAATACAGAGGTGCAGAGACAGCATGAAAACATTCTACTCAATACAGAGGTGCAGAGACAGCATGTAAACATTCTACTGTAATACAGAGGTGCAGAGACAGCATGTAAACATTCTACTGAATACAGAGGTGCAGAGACAGCATGTAAACATTCTACTGTAATACAGAGGTGCAGAGACAGCATGAAAACATTCTACTGTAATACAGAGGTGCAGAGACAGGATGAAAACATTCTACTGAATACAGAGGTGCAGAGACAGCATGTAAACATTCTACTGTAATACAGAGGTGCAGAGACAGCATGTAAACATTCTACTGAATACAGAGGTGCAGAGACAGCATGTAAACATTCTACTGTAATACAGAGCTGCAGAGACAGCATGTAAACACTCTACTGTAATACAAAGGTGCAGAGACAGCATGTAAACATTCTACTGTAATACAGAGGTGCAGAGACAGCATGTAAACATTCTACTGTAATACAGAGGTGCAGAGACAGCATGAAAACATTCTACTGTAATACAGAGGTGCAGAGACAGCATGTAAACATTCTACTGTAATACAGAGGTGCAGAGACAGCATGTAAACATTCTACTGAATACAGAGGTGCAGAGACAGCATGTAAACATTCTACTGTAATACAGAGGTGCAGAGACAGCATGTAAACATTCTACTGTAATACAGAGGTGCAGAGACAGCATGAAAACATTCTACTCAATACAGAGGTGCAGAGACAGCATGTAAACATTCTACTGTAATACAGAGGTGCAGAGACAGCATGTAAACATTCTACTGAATACAGAGGTGCAGAGACAGCATGTAAACATTCTACTGTAATACAGAGTTGCAGAGACAGCATGTAAACATTCTACTGTAATACAGAGGTGCAGAGACAGCATGTAAACATTCTACTGAATACAGAGGTGCAGAGACAGCATGTAAACATTCTAATGTAATACAGAGGTGCAGAGACAGCATGTAAACATTCCACTGAATACAGAGGTGCAGAGACAGCATGTAAACATTCTACTGTAATACAGAGGTGCAGAGACAGCATGAAAACATTCTAATGTAATACAGAGGTGCAGAGACAGCATGTAAATATACTACTGTAATACAGAGGTGCAGAGACAGCATGTAAACATTCTACTGTAATACAGAGGTGCAAAGACAGCATGTAAACATTCTACTGAATACAGAGGTGCAGAGACAGCATGTAAACATTCTACTGAATACAGAGGTGCAGAGACAGCATGTAAACATTCTAATGTAATACAGAGGTGCAGAGACAGCATGTAAACATTCCACTGAATACAGAGGTGCAGAGACAGCATGTAAACATTCTACTGTAATACAGAGGTGCAGAGACAGCATGAAAACATTCTACTGTAATACAGAGGTGCAGAGACAGCATGTAAACATTCTACTGTAATACAGAGGTGCAGAGACAGCATGTAAACATTCTACTGAATACAGAGGTGCAGTGACAGCATGTAAATATTCTACTGTAATACAGAGGTGCAGAGACAGCATGTAAACATTCTACTGTAATACAGAGGTGCAGTGACAGCATGTAAATATTCTACTGAATACAGAGGTGCAGTGACAGCATGTAAATATTCTACTGTAATACAGAGGTGCAGTGACAGCATGTAAACATTCTACTGAATACAGAGGTGCAGTGACAGCATGTAAATATTCTACTGTAATACAGAGGTGCAGAGACAGCATGTAAACATTCTACTGTAATACAGAGGTGCAGAGACAGCATGAAAACATTCTACTCAATACAGAGGTGCAGAGACAGCATGTAAACATTCTACTGTAATACAGAGATGCAGAGAAAGCATGTAAACATTCTACTGTAATACAGAGGTGCAGAGACAGCATGTAAACATTCTACTGTAATACAGAGGTGCAGAGACAGCATGAAAACATTCTACTCAATACAGAGGTGCAGAGACAGCATGTAAACATTCTACTGTAATACAGAGGTGCAGAGACAGCATGTAAACATTCTACTGAATACAGAGGTGCAGAGACAGCATGTAAACATTCTACTGTAATACAGAGGTGCAGAGACAGCATGTAAACATTCTACTCTAATACAGAGGTGCAGAGACAGCATGTAAACATTCTACTGAATACAGAGGTGCAGAGACAGCATGTAAACATTCTACTGTAATACAGAGGTGCAGAGACAGCATGAAAACATTCTACTGTAATACAGAGGTGCAGAGACAGGATGAAAACATTCTACTGAATACAGAGGTGCAGAGACAGCATGTAAACATTCTACTGTAATACAGAGGTGCAGAGACAGCATGTAAACATTCTACTGAATACAGAGGTGCAGAGACAGCATGTAAACATTCTACTGTAATACAGAGGTGCAGAGACAGCATGTAAACATTCTACTGTAATACAGAGGTGCAAAGACAGCATGTAAACATTCTACTGTAATACAGAGGTGCAGAGACAGCATGTAAACATTCTACTGAATACAGAGGTGCAAAGACAGCATGTAAACATTCTACTGTAATACAGAGGTGCAGAGACAGCATGTAAACATTCTACTGTAATACAGAGGTGCAGAGACAGCATTTAAACATTCTACTGAATACAGAGGTGCAAAGACAGCATGTAAACATTCTACTGTAATACAGAGGTGCAGAGACAGCATGTAAACATTCTACTGTAATACAGAGCTGCAGAGACAGCATGTAAACACTCTACTGTAATACAAAGGTGCAGAGACAGCATGTAAACATTCTACTGTAATACAGAGGTGCAGAGACAGCATGTAAACATTCTACTGTAATACAGAGGTGCAGAGACAGCATGTAAACATTCTACTGTCATACAGAGGTGCAAAGACAGCATGTAAACATTCTACTGTAATACAGAGCTGCAAAGACAGCATGTAAACATTCTACTGTAATACAGAGGTGCAGAGACAGCATGAAAACATTCTACTCAATACAGAGGTGCAGAGACAGCATGAAAACATTCTACTCAATACAGAGGTGCAGAGACAGCATGTAAACATTCTACTGTAATACAGAGGTGCAGAGACAGCATGTAAACATTCTACTGTAATACAGAGGTGCAGAGACAGCATGTAAACATTCTACTGTAATACAGAGGTGCAGAGACAGCATGAAAACATTCTACTGAATACAGAGGTGCAAAGACAGCATGTAAATATTCTACTGTAATACAGAGGTGCAGAGACAGCATGAAAACATTCTACTCAATACAGAGGTGCAGAGACAGCATGTAAACATTCTACTGTAATACAGAGGTGCAGAGACAGCATGTAAACTTTCTACTGAATACAGAGGTGCAGAGACAGCATGTAAACATTCTACTGTAATACAGAGGTGCAGAGACAGCATGTAAACATTCTACTGTAATACAGAGGTGCAGAGACAGCATGTAAACATTCTACTGTAATACAGAGGTGCAGAGACAGCATGAAAACATTCTACTCAATACAGAGGTGCAGAGACAGCATGTAAACATTCTACTGTAATACAGAGGTGCAGAGACAGCATGTAAACATTCTACTGTAATACAGAGGTGCAGAGACAGCATGTAAACATTCTACTGAATACAGAGGTGCAGAGACAGCATGTAAACATTCTACTGTAATACAGAGTTGCAGAGACAGCATGTAAACATTCTACTGTAATACAGAGGTGCACAGACAGCATGTACACATTCTACTGAATACAGAGGTGCAGAGACAGCATGTAAACATTCTACTGTAATACAGAGGTGCAGAGACAGCATGTAAACATTCTACTGAATACAGAGGTGCAGAGACAGCATGTAAACATTCTAATGTAATACAGAGGTGCAGAGACAGCATGTAAACATTCCACTGAATACAGAGGTGCAGAGACAGCATGTAAACATTCTACTGTAATACAGAGGTGCAGAGACAGCATGAAAACATTCTAATGTAATACAGAGGTGCAGAGACAGCATGTAAATATACTACTGTAATACAGAGGTGCAGAGACAGCATGTAAACATTCTACTGTAATACAGAGGTGCAAAGACAGCATGTAAACATTCTACTGAATACAGAGGTGCAGAGACAGCATGTAAACATTCTACTGAATACAGAGGTGCAGAGACAGCATGTAAATATTCTACTGTAATACAGAGGTGCAGAGACAGCATGTAAACATTCTACTGAATACAGAGGTGCAGTGACAGCATGTAAATATTCTACTGTAATACAGAGGTGCAGAGACAGCATGTAAACATTCTACTGTAATACAGAGGTGCAGAGACAGCATGAAAACATTCTACTCAATACAGAGGTGCAGAGACAGCATGTAAACATTCTACTGTAATACAGAGATGCAGAGAAAGCATGTAAACATTCTACTGTAATACAGAGGTGCAGAGACAGCATGTAAACATTCTACTGTAATACAGAGGTGCAGAGACAGCATGAAAACATTCTACTCAATACAGAGGTGCAGAGACAGCATGTAAACATTCTACTGTAATACAGAGGTGCAGAGACAGCATGTAAACATTCTACTAAATACAGAGGTGCAGAGACAGCATGTAAACATTCTACTGTAATACAGAGGTGCAGAGACAGCATGTAAACATTCTACTCTAATACAGAGGTGCAGAGACAGCATGTAAACATTCTACTGAATACAGAGGTGCAGAGACAGCATGTAAACATTCTACTGTAATACAGAGGTGCAGAGACAGCATGTAAACATTCTACTGTAATACAGAGGTGCAGAGACAGCATGAAAACATTCTACTGTAATACAGAGGTGCAGAGACAGCATGTAAACATTCTACTGAATACAGAGGTGCAAAGACAGCATGTAAACATTCTACTGTAATACAGAGGTGCAGAGACAGCATGTAAACATTCTACTGTAATACAGAGGTGCAGAGACAGCATTTAAACATTCTACTGAATACAGAGGTGCAAAGACAGCATGTAAACATTCTACTGTAATACAGAGGTGCAGAGACAGCATGTAAACATTCTACTGTAATACAGAGCTGCAGAGACAGCATGTAAACACTCTACTGTAATACAAAGGTGCAGAGACAGCATGTAAACATTCTACTGTAATACAGAGGTGCAGAGACAGCATGTAAACATTCTACTGTAATACAGAGGTGCAGAGACAGCATGTAAACATTCTACTGTCATACAGAGGTGCAAAGACAGCATGTAAACATTCTACTGTAATACAGAGCTGCAAAGACAGCATGTAAACATTCTACTGTAATACAGAGGTGCAGAGACAGCATGAAAACATTCTACTCAATACAGAGGTGCAGAGACAGCATGAAAACATTCTACTCAATACAGAGGTGCAGAGACAGCATGTAAACATTCTACTGTAATACAGAGGTGCAGAGACAGCATGTAAACATTCTACTGTAATACAGAGGTGCAGAGACAGCATGTAAACATTCTACTGTAATACAGAGGTGCAGAGACAGCATGAAAACATTCTACTGAATACAGAGGTGCAAAGACAGCATGTAAATATTCTACTGTAATACAGAGGTGCAGAGACAGCATGAAAACATTCTACTCAATACAGAGGTGCAGAGACAGCATGTAAACATTCTACTGTAATACAGAGGTGCAGAGACAGCATGAAAACATTCTACTCAATACAGAGGTGCAGAGACAGCATGTAAATATTCTACTGTAATACAGAGGTGCAGAGACAGCATGAAAACATTCTACTCAATACAGAGGTGCAGAGACAGCATGTAAACATTCTACTGTAATACAGAGGTGCAGAGACAGCATGTAAACTTTCTACTGAATACAGAGGTGCAGAGACAGCATGTAAACATTCTACTGTAATACAGAGGTGCAGAGACAGCATGAAAACATTCTACTCAATACAGAGGTGCAGAGACAGCATGTAAACATTCTACTGTAATACAGAGGTGCAGAGACAGCATGTAAACATTCTACTGTAATACAGAGGTGCAGAGACAGCATGTAAATATTCTACTGTAATACAGAGGTGCAGAGACAGCATGAAAACATTCTACTGTAATACAGAGGTGCAGAGACAGCATGTAAATATTCTACTGTAATACAGAGGTGCAGAGACAGCATGAAAACATTCTACTCAATACAGAGGTGCAGAGACAGCATGTAAACATTCTACTGTAATACAGAGGTGCAGAGACAGCATGTAAACACTCTACTGTAATACAGAGGTGCAGAGACAGCATGTAAACATTCTACTGTAATACAGAGGTGCAGAGACAGCATGTAAACATTCTACTGTAATACAGAGGTGCAGAGACAGCATGTAAACATTCTAATCAATACAGAGGTGCAGAGACAGCATGTAAACATTCTACTGTAATACAGAGGTGCAGAGACAGCATGTAAACATTCTACTGTAATACAGAGGTGCAGAGACAGCATGAAAACATTCTACTGTAATACAGAGGTGCAGAGACAGCATGTAAACATTCTACTGTAATACAGAGGTGCAGAGACAGCATGTAAACATTCTACTGTAATACAGAGGTGCAGAGACAGCATGTAAACATTCTACTGTAATACAGAGGTGCAGAGACAGCATGAAAACATTCTACTCAATACAGAGGTGCAGAGACAGCATGTAAACATTCTACTGTAATACAGAGGTGCAGAGACAGCATGTAAACACTCTACTGTAATACAGAGGTGCAGAGACAGCATGTAAACATTCTACTGTAATACAGAGGTGCAGAGACAGCATGTAAACATTCTACTGTAATACAGAGGTACAGAGACAGCATGTAAACATTCTAATCAATACAGAGGTGCAGAGACAGCATGTAAACATTCTACTGTAATACAGAGGTGCAGAGACAGCATGTAAACATTCTACTGTAATACAGAGGTGCAGAGACAGCATGTAAACATTCTACTGTAATACAGAGGTGCAGAGACAGCATGAAAACATTCTACTGTAATACAGAGGTGCAGAGACAGCATGTAAACATTCTACTGTAATACAGAGGTGCAGAGACAGCATGTAAACATTCTACTGTAATACAGAGGTGCAGAGACAGCATGAAAACATTCTACTGTAATACAGAGGTGCAGAGACAGCATGTAAACACTCTACTGTAATACAGAGGTGCAGAGACAGCATGTAAACACTCTACTGTAATACAGAGGTGCAGAGACAGCATGTAAACACTACTCAATACAGAGGTGCAGAGACAGCAGAGGTGGCAAAAGTACACACATCTATTACTTAAGTAGAAGTACAGATCCTCATGTTTTAAAATACTCAGGTAAAAGTTGAAGTACTGATTATACCTTTTTTCTTAAGTGAAAGTAAAGAAGTCTTGGCTTTGACATGTACTTAATTAAAAAGTAGTTATTACTTCTACCTGTTTTAGCTGTTAACTGGACCTCACATCATATTAATATTAGATAGATAGATAGATAGATAGATAGATAGATAGATAGATAGATAGATAGATAGATAGATAGATAGATAGATAGATAGATAGATAGATAGATTAATAGATTGATTGATAGATTGATTGATTGAACTTTATTGTACAGGTCTGCAGCAACAAAATGCAGTTTGGCATCTACCAGAAGTGCAAAAAGTAGCAATCGTGCAAATAGTGCAGATAAACATGTATCATATTTACAGCATGTGATATATATGTAAGCATATGTACAGTGATTAAATATAAAGGCTATTACAGTGCAGAGATTTGTGGACATCATTAACAGCCTTTGCTATGTTTCCACACGGACAGTTAATGAGGTGATACCAAAGAAAGTGCAATTCAATTCAATTCAATTCATTTTTATTTGTATAGCGCTTTTAACAATGAACATTGTCTCAAAGCAGCTTTACACAGATAATGTGGTGATTAAAAATGAATATGTTCTTTATGAGTAAGTTTGTCCCTGATGAGCAAGCTGGTGGCGACTGGCACCTCTCCGAGTCAAGTCAAGAAGCTTTTATATATATATATATATATAATCATAGACATTTTACAGATTTGAATGATGTATTGTTTTTATCTGTACGATCAATAAAGACAGTAATTTAAGTTTGTTTCGACATTATGGGGGAAAAACCCACAAAACGCCCCCCAGAGGGTAAATTGTGTAAAACATGGCGGATTTGGTGTTTGATTTGAGACGGCGCAAAAGTTTACTGATTAAAATTATTTTTTCGGTGAAGCTCATTTATTTATTTTATGTCTAAGTAAAGAAGGGACATCGTGAATAAGTGTATGTTTTGCTGGAGGTTTTAATTTTGCCTCTTTTATATTTATTTATTTATATTTTTTTATAAAAATGGTAGAAACAGAAATGCACGCTAAATCGATAGTGCGTTAATACAGTTTAGTGCCGTTTAAAATCATTTGAATTTTGACAGCCAAATATATATATTAATACAAAACGAATTAAAAATGTTGTTACCTAATGAATGTATCCAGGATGAAGATCCACATATAGAACACAAGCAGAAGAAAGATGATGATGATCATGAATGTGTCTGTTCTCAGTCATGTTCTCATCACTGATTCCCTCTGTCTCATCCACATTAACCACAAACTTTTCACTGCCTTCTACCCTGCTCATTCTTAGCTTCGTAAATTAGTGGTGAGTGAGAATCAGGACTTTATACACCAGCGGATTGAAAAAGACGCGCAGTAACAGGAAATCGGTTGTTCGGCAGTGAAAAGAAAAATTTATATTTCACCAAATCAATGGATTAAAACTAAAGTAAGAGCCGGTTTTGAAAATGTAAGAAGTAAAAAGTACAGATATTTGTGTAAAAATGTAATGAGTAAAAGTAAAAAGTTGTCTGAAAAATAAATAGTGGAGTAAAAATACTGATACCAGAAAAATCTACTGAAGTACAGTAACAAAGTATTTGTACTCCGTTACTTCCCTCCTCTGACAGCATGTAAACATTCTACTGTAATACAAGGTGCGAGTATAAATAATAATAAATAGATAAGTGGTGGTGGAGTGGATCGAGTTGAGTGATGATTGTGTTTAGTCCAGGTTGTACAGTTCAGTACACACATTTGAGTGAGTGTGTGTATGTGAGTGAGTGAGTGTGTGTATGTGAGTGAGTGAGTGTGTGAGAGTTCTGTTTCAGTTCTGTGTATTAAGTAGCCTGATGGCTTGTGGAAAGAAACTGTTGCACAGTCTTGTTGTTGCGGCCCGAATGCTTCTGAACCGTTTTCCTGATGGTAGGAGTGTGAAAAGTCAATTATGTCCATTCAATAAACAAACAAGTCACCCCCCCTCCCCCCATCTAGAGCCTAATCTAGATGGACTCATGTCTACTCCTGCTTAAACCCAGATACACCTGTAAACACAGACTCAGAAGAAGAACAGAGGTTTGGGCAGGTCTAAAATACACAGGAAACATTTCCCAGATTGTAAAACATGATGTAACGGGTGAACGCTGTCACTTAGACTCACAGTTTTATTTGTGCATAATTATTTTGTTCAAACAGAAATGAGATGGAATCTTCAGCAGGGTCCATTACATCAGCTTTCACACATTCACATATCAGGACACAGAGTTTATCCTAATGGGTTCAGTCAGATGACTAAATAAAACCCAGAAATACCAGTGCAGGTGTGTGTGTGTGTGTGTGTGTGTGTGTGTGTGTGTGTGTGTGTGTGTGCATCCCTCTGTGTATGGGATTTAAGTTTGCTGTGTTTTTCTTGTAGTTATATGTGAAGGGTTATGTTTTAAATTGTGTATTTTTATTTGAATTGTGGTTATTTCTTTTCAGTGTTTAATGCAAGAGGGATGCCTCCTATGCCCTAAAGGTTTGCCACACGCAACGAAATCAGCTATTATAGCGAGAGATTTGAGCTGGATGTTAACCTCTTTGAGAGCTGGGACCAATTTTGGATGAGTTACTTGTATAAATAATTTTATGTTTAGGTGTTTTGATTGTTGTGCATATTATTTGCTGTCTTATTTTTGTACCTTGAGCCATCTTAAGGGTTTCATTTTTGGGCCCGTGCTCTAAACAAGTTTTCTCCTTCAAATACGTTTTGAAGGGGTGGCGTAGTGCTTCACACAGATCATTTGAAAATGTGTAAACACCTGCAAAACAGTGTTATTGCGTGGAAACACAAGTCCAACAATACAGTCCATAAATCCAAAACAGGATGTATCAGATGGTGAACAGAAAACTGGCCACGGTGGCTGAAGGGAACTACTGGAGTGGCTTAAACGCCTTTGAGACGAGGCATGAGGAACTCTTGGAGGACTCTTGGCGGTTGGGAAAGATCTGATGAATCGTACGGCCAACGTGACAGGAAGGAGCAGGGCTTGGAGGTGAAAATCTTCTATGGAGATCTGAGTTGGAGATCTGAGTTGGAGCAATGCGCAATGTGGAAATTTGGGGTGGCACGATACCCCTAACCAAGGTTGTGAGTGGAGAGACCCCATCAGCAGAGCTGTGATGTCGTCCACACGTTCAGAAGCAAAGTAACATTGTGTGATAAACTTGTAGACTAGGCAGTGTCCTGAGCAAGGAGCAAAGGCTGGGCAATGCCCTCAGCAGAAAATAGAGGCTTGGTGATGCTTCCAGCAGGGAACTAAGGCTGGGAAAAGGGCTTGCTGCTGGGATGACCAAACCGGCACCGAAGCTCTTTGCAAAAGACTAGGCAGCTGGAACAAAGTATTTGCTTTAAAGGTTAAGAGTAACATGCAATCCTCATCTTATTGAGCACTAACTGGTGTGGATTATATGTGAACGTGAGCTCACACCGCTTGAGGAACAGGTTGAAGAGGTCTGGGTTTTCAGAAAAACACTGGGGCTCCGGAGGCAGTTGGCATCGGAGTGTTGACTTGGGTAGGGGGCAGCAGCAAGAGAACCAAGATGATTCTTCCTTTTGTGTTAAGAGGCAAGTTTACTTATGTTCTCTTTATGCTTTTAGTAACTGAAAATAGAAGCTAAACTATCTCACACACACACACGCACAGGCACAAGGAGAAAGCTGTTGAAAAAATATATATCTATCACACAAAAATAGACAAGGTTCTACTGAGATCAATTCCAAAGACACATTATAAAGACACGATCAATTATAAAAGGATTGACAATAACAGTTATGGAAAACCTGTGGAACTCCAAACCTGACAAACTGACAAACCTGACGAACTTGTTGTACCAGTTCACTGTTGGAACTCACTAGTGGGCTGAACTCCAGGTCACCACAGGAATCAGGGGGTTAGTAGTGTGGGTTTCCACAAAGAAGCCCATGGACGACATGACGAGCTCCTGAGCCAAGATCCTGCTTAAAACTGATCATAGGGCCTCACATTCACCACGTTCAATGGCATGGAATCCCACAAGCTGTTAACACCTCAGCACCTTGAATGTAGCATTGATTGCACTCACCGACACTCAATTACACAATCTGTCAGCCAGCTGCACGAACATTTCTGCGGTCACGACGTTCACTTCCGGTTTGGTGCCATCTTTTAGCCGGCGAAAACGGCATGCCCGCCATCTTGTTTCGATATAAATAGACGCTCGCTGCCAGATTGTCTCGTTTTGGCTCCGCGCTTTTTTTTAGACCGTCCAGCCTTCATTTTTCTCGTGGAAGGTTTTTACTTTCACTTTCGGATCTCCCGGTTTTCTGGATTTTTGCCTGCCCTTGGTTTTTGGATTTTTGGATTTCCCTATAAGCTCTGTTCTCTGGCTCTACCACAGTTTTCGGACTCGCTTCTTTTCTCGCACACGCCCCCTGCTTCGCGCTCCTGGTGCCTCGGACGTTCATCATTAACCCAGTAAATGCTGCGATTGAGTGTTCAAAAGTATTCGGATTCCTTTCCTTAAAATCAGCCCAGCGAGTGCCGCGGCTTGTGTTTTCAAAGGTATTTGGACATTATTGCTTTCCTGCCTGTTCTAATCCTTTTCATCGTTTTTCTTCTACTTTAACCTTGTTTGTGCCGCTACTGTGTTTGCTTAAAGTATTCTATTCGGACATTAAATATTTCCTGCCTGTGCTAAACCCCCCTCTCCTGATTTTTATCTTCTGGTGCATCCTGCATTTGGGTCCTCCTATCCACTCACCTAGTCACCCGAGTTCTCTGACACAATAATCTGGCCAAATAATGGATCCAGCAGATGCACTGAAGTGTTGGGGGGTGCTCTAAATCAGACCAACAATTCAGGGACCCAACCAAGACCGTGGACATTATAAGGCTCAGCCCCCAGCAGAGAGATGAGTATTTCTGGGTGCGTCATGAATAATCAGTGGCCAAATTATATTAAACAACCTACTTAAACGGCTGTCTCTCCGGCCCCTGAGCTCTGCTGGGGGGACTGCTCAACCTCAGCCTTCCTGCACGACTGGGGACGTCACCCAGCTCTTCTGCTCTGTCGAGCATGCCCCCAAGCAGCTCCAGCATTGCTGACGCCATTGCTCCACCCCAGGGTTTTGCTGACGATGTGGTCCAGACCTCCGCCGAGGGCGTCGCGTCGCTTCGCCTCAGACATCCACAGAGGGCGTTGCTCTGCCTCATCTAATCGGTCAGAAAGTGCTTGGGGCAGCCGCCTGAAGGTTTGCTCCACACTTTGGTTGGCTTTTCCTGACCGCCAAGGCGTTCTACCCCGTAGCAGTTCACCTCAAGACCCGCTGTGTCCGCCGCTGGCAATTCATTTGCCCCGTGCCCCAGGATTATTGTGCCTTTCCAGCAGTTGGATCTGGTCAATTATTTTCATGTGTTTCTGCATTTCTACTATTATTATTATTATTATTATTAATAAATAGAAAAAACTAAATCTGATCTTACTCTGACCCATTGTAAAAGACTGAAGGCAGGTGAGAACCAGCAGAACCAGCAGGAGACCACGAGAGATCATGAGTAGTGATGATGATGATGTTGATGATGGTCACGATGTAGGCAGAATGATATTAAAGCTGAGATTTCCTTCAGTTTATAAAGCTGTTTCAGGAGGGTCTGTTTGTGTGTGTGGGTGTGTATGATAGAGAAAAGAAAATTCCAGTTTGAGTAAGAATCTAAATAAGACCCACAGCTGTGGATGTTACGTTCCCAGCTTGGCTGTAGTGGAAGTGGAGCAGGTATGGCGGCGGTTCTACAGAGCCCAGGTGGATCTTTTTGCGACCCGGGAGACTTCTCACTGCCCCCTCTGGTTCTCTCTCACTCACCCATCACCGTTGGGGCTGGATGCCATGGTACAGTCATGGCCGAGGCTACGCCTGTACGCCTTACCCTGCACTTTCCCCGCACTTTCTATCGCGCTGCTCTCGGGAGTTCTGGAGAGAGTTTGCTGGGAAGGAGTCCGTCTCCACCTGGTAGCACCTCGATGGCCTGGCAAGCCGTGGTTTGCGGACCTGGTATCCCTACTCGAGGGCCCACCATAGGAAATTCCTCCCAGGAGGGATCTCCTCTCGCAGGCGGGCGAAACCCTGGTTCACCCCCGCCTGGAGTTGTGGAAGCTGTGGCAGCTGTGGCAAGTTTGTAGCAACTGGTCTCTCTACTGAGGTAGTGGAGGCCCTTCTCCATTCCAGAGCTCCCTCCACGAAGAGGTCGTACGCCTGCTCGGTGGCGACTGTTCATGTCATGGTGGGAGCACCGTGACTTGGACCCAGATAATTGCCCGGTTGGTTTTGTTCTGGAGTTTTTACAAGAACAGTTTGCCACAGGGTTAACCCCTTTACTATAAGGGTTTATGTGTCCGCCATCGCGGCATATATCACCCCATGGGTATGCACCCTCTGGTGACACGTTTCCTCAGCAGCGCCCGGAGGCTGAAGCCCAGGACGTGACCCAGAGTGCCTGTCTGGGACTTGGCAGTTGTGCTGGCGGCTCTATCCGAGCCCCCCTTTGAGCCCTTGGCCGAAGTGGCCCTTAGGTACCTGTCGGTCAGGACCGCCTTCCTCTTGGCGATTTCCTCCCTGAAAACGATCGGGGATCTGCAGAGTCTGTCCATGGCCCTGTCCTGCCTGGAATTTGCTCCTGGCACGGCTAGAGTCTTTCTATACAGGAAACCTGGGTATGTACCTAAGGTGCCTATGGCTCCTACATGACCTGGCGTGTTACAGGCATTCTGCCTTCCTTTGTTTATAGCCCCCGACCAGGAGCGAAATAACCGACTGAGCACTGGACACTTACCTCCACAGGATGAGTCTATGGAGGAAGTCCGAGCAGCTGTTCATCTGCTATGGCCTAATAGGAAAGGTTTTTTGGCCAATAAGCAGACGTTAAGCAGGTGGGTAGTGGATGCTATCGTGTCGGCTTACGAGTCCTCCTGCCTCCCCGCACCACTCGGGGTCAGAGCTCACTCCACCCGGAGTGTGGCAGCCTCTACGGCCTGGTCCGCTGGAGTGTCACTCCAGGACATCTGTGACACTGCGGGTTGGTCCACCCTGCTGACCTTCGTCCGGTTTTATGACCTTTACCTCAGAGCCACTCCGGCCTCCTCTGTCCTACGTGCAGGTGCCGAGGCCCTTACACACTAGGCAGGGTCTGGTCAGTGTGGCGTGATTGGACACTCCTTCGCCAAGCGTTACGACGCAGCTCGAGTTCCCGAATGGGGAACGTTTCTAGGTTATGAATGTAGCCGTAGTTCCCCGAGGAAACAAGACGCTGCGTCTCCGTGCCACACTCTGTGTGTAATACAGGATATCTCACTGATGCTGTTTTGGTCTCCGTCATTGATTGTGTGTGTGTGTGTGTGTGTGTGTGTGTGTGTGTGTGTGTGTGTGTGTGTGTGCATAGTGTTAATCATGCAATTTAAATACAGTGGTACCTTGACCTACGAGTGCATTAATGTAAGAGTTTTCCGAGGGATACGCAGTGTACAGTCTTCCCTCCGCCCCCCAACACTACGGTGGCCGAGAAGTGCATAACACATTAACAAATCGGAAAACAAAATAACAAATGCAAAAACAAATGAACAAATCCGAAAACACAAAGACAATTCAAACAGTGTAAAAGGGAAATATAGTTTGTGAATGAAACACTTACTGATGATTGGACGAGACACCTTTTATTCAACATATACAGGAAGTATGAAATCTTATAACTTTGTTTCTTGTACATTTGTAAGATTCTCCATTTACTTTAAACTAGTTTTTATTTGGATTAGTGCATCTTTATATATAAGAAAATAACAGAAGTAAACAGAATCAGGGAGAAACTGGAATGAATTCAGAGCTACTTTGAGGAAGAACATTCATATGCAGTGATGTTGGAGATGCTGCAGTTTATCATCACATAAAGATTCGTTTCTACACTTTAACACAGACGTTCCAACTTTCTCCTGCTGCAGACTGTTACTTCACACGCTTTATGGTCTGATATCCAGAACTGGATTTACACAAAGGTTCCTCATCTAAGAACTTTCACTGTGAAGGATATTATCTTTAAACTTGTAATGAACAATAACAAAGACGACTTTCTTGTTAATAAAATACTTCTGATGGGAAAATTTTATATACACTTGAAAGTGAAACCAACGTTTTTTGCATTTTATAATGAGTTTATTTCTTTCACAAAATCCCTTAAAGTGATTAAAAAGAAAAATGCAATGAATCTTTTGTCCTTTATAGAAAAATATGTTTTACAGAATAAACCATAGCCCTGTTTATTTTTATCCTTTATTATTTCATTTTATTATTATTATTATTATTATTATTATTATTATTATTATTATTATTATTATATATTATTTATCTTTTTTTGCCTCTTTCCCCTAAATATGTGTATAAATTAGTATTTTTTATTATTATTATTATTATTATTATTATTATTATTATTATAATACGCTATTTATTTTTTCCTCTTACTCCTAAATATATGTGTATATATTAGTATTTTCCTGCACCTGTACTGTGTATTGTAATGTAAATAGTACTTGTTATTGTCACGTTGTTTGTATGTGGCTAATTGCTTAATAGAAATAAATAACAACAAAAAAATACTGTTGTACTTCCTGTATATCTTGAATGACGTTTGAGCTTGTCTGATTTGTTATTTTCTTTTTCAGCTTTGTTAATGTGTGTTGCACTTCTCGGCCACCGTACTCAACAGTTAATGCACACAATCAGAAGGTTGTGTGTTTAAACCCCAGCACCAACAAGCTGCTACTGTTGGGCCCTTGAGCAAGGCCCTTAACCCTCTCTGCTCCAGGGGGTGCTGTTTTACAGAAGAGCCTGTGCTTTGACCTCAATGTCCTTACAAGCTGGTGTATTTTGGGATGTTTGACAAATAAAGCCTTCTGCAAACACACACACACACACACACACACACACACACACACACACACACACACACACACACACACACACACACACACCTGCACTGGAATTTCTGGGTTTTATTTAGTCATCTGAACCCATTAGGATAAACTCTGTGTCCTGATATGTGAATGTGTGAAAGCTGATGTAATGGACCCTGCTGAAGATTGCATCTCATTTCTGTTTGAACAAAATAATTATGCACAAATAAAACAGAGTCTGAGTGACAGCGTTCACCCGTTACATCATGTTTTACAATCTGGGAAATGTTTCCTGTGTATTTTAGACCAGAACAAATCTCTCATGAGTTCATCCAGATTAGGCTCAAGATGAATGGGGGGAGGTGGGGATGGGGGGGTGGGGGGGGGTGAGACTTGTCTGTGTATTGAATAATATAAGACATAATTATTATTTTATTGACTCTCAAATGAAGTCTTGAATGAATCCCCACTAAACACCACGTGTGACTTTATATATGTGATTTATTTTATATATATTATATAGACGTCCACTTACACAACCTTCACTGTGTCTACATTAATACACAGAAATAAACAATACACAATAACATCTTATAATACAGTCATTATTTATTGATTTTAATTCTTTTACAGGTTTTTATCGAATATAATCAAAGTCTTTTACTGTATTGGTGCCTGATTAGAAACTCACATTAATTATAGAATAAAGAAAAAGAAGGAAAAAGAAGAGATGATAGCAGGAAGTATTACTGAGAAGATTTAGAAGATGCTAGATGTACTATATAAATATATAAATGTACCTGTGTGTCTGCAGAGTCTAAGAATAAATCAGATAAATGATCCTGAGCTCAATTTATGATTTAATATAAAATGTAAAAAAGATTCTCCCTGCTGAACTACAGAAAAAGTGAATTCTGCATGAATATGAATTATTTATTAGAGAGAGGAGATGGAGATGTAGATGGAGATGAAGATGGAGGTGGAGATTTAGGTGGAGGTGGAGAAGTTTTGTTCAGGATCTGGTCAATACTTTCCATGCGTTTCTGCACCCACTCGAGTTCAGGATCTACACACACACGACGGTTGTCCTTCATCAGGGTGAAGCTGCAGATTAGAGAGAAGATGTACATCAGTGTAGAACTGCAATAAAATCAGAAAATCTCACACACACACACTCCAAACCTCCACCATTATATACAGTTATATTATATTACACACAATTATACAATAATAATGCACATGAAAATGATCACTTTTTATTATTATTTATTACAATCAATAAAAAGAACAATGAGGAGGTGAAAACTTACATGACTCCAGATTTTGTACACTGACGGTCTGTTACTTTATACCCTGTAATGACTCTGATAGGGATTGGAGTTCTCTGGTATTTGAAGCAGCATGAGTCTGGTCCATTTGAGTCTGTAAGAAAACATTTCCACATTCAGTTCTGTGATTAAATATTCAATAATTCGATATTAAACACTTTTATATTCAGTATAAAATGCAGGTCTGATGTATCTGTTAAACTGTTGCTGAATCCTGGATCCTGATTGGTTGCCAGGTGTTGATTAATTCTGTAGAAGAGCAGCTCTGACAGTAGTGCAGGTTTATACTGTATTAATGCTCTCGTTCTGATACGTTTCTATAGCAACAGTTCAGTCACAGTGACGTGTACAGCAGACGCTCCACATACACGCATTAGAAACGTTTTCTCATGTATAAAATGATGGAAGGAGTCTCCAGTGTCAACACTGTTTTTTTTATTTTGCTGTGGTTTAGATAAAATAAAGAATCTTGGTAAAATAATCAACTTTAGACTGTAACAGTAACTTGTCTTCATCACGCTGCTCCATCACTCAGTATTTTACTGTAAACACTGAATATTTTTATAATCTGTTACTGCTGCTATTATTACTACAGCAAATACTATAATAATAATATTAATAATAATAATAATAATAATAATAATAATAATAATAATAATAATAATAATAATATCATTATTATTAATAAATATAAAAAAGAAAATCTGATCTTACTCTGGGCCGTTGTAAAAGACTGAAGGCAGGTGAGAACCAGCAGAACCAGCAGGAGACCACGAGAGATCATGACTGATGATGATGATGATGATGATAATGAGGATGTTGATGATGTTGTAGATGTGAGCAGAATGATATTAATGCAGATCCCATTCAGTTTATATAGCTGTTCCAGGAGGGTTTGTTTGTATTTGTGTGTTTGTATGTGTGTGTGGTTGTGTGTGTGTGTGTGTGTGTGTGTGTGTGTGTGTGTGTGTGTGTGTGTGTGTGTGTGTGTGTGTGTGTGTGTGAGAGAGAAATAAAAATTCCCCTTTGAAAAAGAAACCAAATAAGACTCAGCAGTGGATCTAAAATGAAAAAGAACTGAAAATATAACAGAATAATCTTAATGCAGTATAAAGTACAAAAATTTCAAATGAAATAAAATAAAGTCAATAATATTAATAATATATATTTATAAATATATAAAAATATTTTTGAACATTTAATAAAATCGCTTCATTTATTTGCAGAAGACAAATACTCACGCAGATCGACTAAATCAGCATCAGGGTTTAGGGTTTGTGTTAGTTTAATGGTTTAGGCCTTGGATTAAGTTTTGGGGTTATAGGTTTGGGTTAGGGTTAGGTTTATTAATTCGGCTTATGGGTTAGGTTTATTTGTTAGGGTTCTGTTTAGGTTAATGGGTATGGGTTAGGCTTAGGTTTATGTGTTAGGGTTAGGTTTAGGTTAATGGGTATGGGTTAGGTTTATGTATTAGGGTTAGGTTTATGTGTTAGGGTTAGGTTTATGTGTTAGGGTTAGGTTTAGGTTTATGTTTAGGTTAATGGGTATGGTTTAGGGTTAGGTTTATGTGTTAGGGTTAGGTTTAGGTTTATGTTTAGGTTAATGGGTATGGGTTAGGGTTAGGTTTATGTGTTAGGGTTAGGTTTAGGTTTATGTTTAGGTTAATGGGTATGGGTTAGGGTTAGGTTTATGTGTTAGGGTTAGGTTTAGGTTTATGTTTAGGTTAATGGGTATGGGTTAGGGTTAGGTTTATGTGTTAGGGTTAGGTTTAGGTTAATGGGTATGGGTTAGGTTTATGTATTAGGGTTAGGTTTATGTGTTAGGGTTAGGTTTAGGTTAATGGGTATGGGTTAGGTTTATGTATTAGGGTTAGGTTTATGTGTTAGGGTTAGGTTTATGTGTTAGGGTTTAGGTTTAGGTTTATGTTTAGGTTAATGGGTATGGGTTAGGGTTAGGTTTATGTGTTAGGGTTAGGTTTAGGTTTATGTTTAGGTTAATGGGTATGGGTTAGGGTTAGGTTTATGTGTTAGGGTTATGTTTAGGTTAATGGGTATGGGTTAGGGTTAGGTTTATGTGTTAGGGTTATGTTTAGGTTAATGGGTATGTGTTAGGTTTAGATTTATTTGTTAGGGTTAGGTTTAGGTTTATGTGTTAGGGTTAGGTTTAGGTTTATGTGTTAGGGTTAGGTTTAGGTTAATGGGTATGTGTTAGGGTTTAGGTTTATGTGTTAGGGTTATGTTTAGGTTAATGGGTATGTGTTAGGGTTTAGGTTTATGTGTTAGGGTTAGGTTTAGGTTAATGGGTATGTGTTAGGGTTTAGGTTTATGTGTTAGGGTTATGTTTGGGTTAATGGGTATGTGTTAGGGTTTAGGTTTATGTGTTAGGGTTATGTTTAGGTTAATGGGTATGTGTTAGGGTTTAGGTTTATGTGTTAGGGTTAGGTTTAGGTTAAAGGATATGTGTTAGGGTTTAGGTTTATGTGTTAGTGTTAGGGTTTTAAGTCTCGGGTTGTGCAGTCTGCTCTAATAACCCAACAAAGTCCATACTAATTATTCTGAAGGGGAATTTGATTAACACTAATGAGTTAAATGGATCTTTTGTTACGGTCGGCAAATTTACCAGCTCACATTCATGGCATGAAGAGAGAGAGAGAGAGAGAGAGAGAGAGAGAGAGAGAGAGAGAGAGAGAGAGAGAGCGAGAGAAAGTGAGAGAGAGAGCGAGAGAGAGAGAGAGAGAGAGAGAGAGAGAGAGAGAGAGAGAGAGAGAGAGAGAGAGAGATTTTAATCATAATGTTTTTTTAGCAGTATTTAGTAATTTCATATTAAGTGTATAGTATAAGTAGTTAAAATCCTCGACCCATCATGTGTTTAACAGCGACATCATTTCTTTACACAGATATAAACATAATAATAAACTCCACTGAAAATAATTTTTAATCACTAAATATTTGTTTTACTGAT
>NC_139578.1:32805725-32913225 GCF_946808225.1 Silurus aristotelis
TCAGTATCTGGTCAATTCTTTTCATGTGGTCCTGCACCCACTTGACTTCAGGATCTACACACACCTGACGGTTGTCCATCAAGATAAAGCTGCAGATTAGAGAGAAGATGTACATCAGTGTAGAACTGCAATAAAATCAGAAAATCTCACACACACACACTCCAAACCTCCACCATTATATACAGTCCCTGACAAAAGTCTTGTCGCTTGTCTATTTTGTAGAAACACCTGCTATTAACCTGACTTTTAATTTATCAATTGGTGTTAGAAATAGCTCATAAAAAGCTAAAACCCTCCCAAATGATGTTTAATGCACTGAAATAAATTATTTTCACTGAAAAAAGATTTTTCATTTAATCAAGACAGAAAGGTCAAATTGAAAGTGAAAAAATTTACTACAAATACAAAAATATGTCAGTAAATTAAGTAGTGGTGCTGTGAGATCCAAATTTAATATCTTGTATGACTTCCATGAGCTTGAAGTACTGCATCCATGCGGTTTGGCAAGGATTCATACAATTTATTGATGAAGTCATCAGGAATAGCAAAGAAAGCAGTCTTGCATGCCTCCCAGAGTTCATCAATATTCTTTGGTTTCGTCCTCCATGCTTTCTCTTTCATCCTACCCCACATATGCTCAATGATGTTCATGTCTGGTGACTGGGCTGGCCAACCCTGGAGCATCTTGATCTTCTTGGTATTTTAGACTATTGATGTTGCCTTCCACCCTGCAGATCTCTCGCACACCCCCATACTGGATGTAACCCCAGACCATGATTTTTCCGCCACCAAACTTCACTGTTTTCTGGGTGAATCTCGGATCCATGCGGGCTCCAGTAGGTCTCCTGCGATATTTGTGACGACTGTGGTGTAATTCAACAGAAGATTCATCTAAAAAATCCACCTTCTGCCACTTTTCCAGCGTCCATCCTTTTATCAGGCTCTGGGCCTTGGCAAATGCCACACGGTTTTTCAATTGTCTTTTGTTTAGTGCTGGCTTCTGGGCACGGATTCTTCGACCATGGAGGCCATTTCGAGACAGAATCCGACAAACTGTTCTGGTTGACACAGGGACTTCAGGTGACCAGGTCTCGTGGAGCTCTGCTGCAGTGGAAAATGGGCTGGCCTTGGATTTTCGAGCCAACAAACGGTCCTCTCGAGCAGTTGTCTTGCGGGGTCTGCCTGACCTGGGCTTGTCAAAAACGTCTCCAGTATTTTCAAATCTTTTTTTTTTAACCTCTGTACTTGATGCTGAGACACATTGAAGGTGTCTGCCACATCAGCAGTGGAGCTGGTCTTCAGCCTCTTGATAAACAAAACTTTAGTCTCAGGGTGACTCTTAGGCATGTTTGCAGAGGTCTAGTTGCAGTTGATGTGAAGGTCTAGTGTACTGAGGTTCTTTTTATACACAGCTGAGACTTAATTGATCCATTATTAGTCACAGGTGAAGCTCATATGAAAAGGCGACAACACTTATGTCTTTGCAAAAACTGACTCAATGGGATTACCAAGCTGTGAATATTAGAATACTTTTTGACAGTTTCGTTTTGCACTGAAACATTATTACAAAAGCTGTTGGGATTAAAATGAGCCATTTCTTGTAAATAAATATTGATTAGAAATATATTTCAGCAGCACTTCAGGTCAATTTGTACACAAGCGACAAGAATTTTGGACTGTACAGTTATATTATATTACACACAATTATACAATAATAATGCACATGAAAATGATCACTTTTTATTATTATTCATTATAACGAATAAAAAGAACAATGAGGAGGTGAAAACTTACATGACTGCAGGTTTTGTACACTGACGGTCTGTTACTTTATACCCTGTAATGACTCTGATAGGGATTGGAGTTCTCTGGTATCTGAAGCAGCATGTTGCTGGTCTATTTGAGTCTGTAAGAAAACATTTCCACATTCAGTTCTGTGATTAAATATTCAATAATTAGATATTAAACACTTTTATATTCAGTATAAAATGCAGGTCTGATGTATCTGTCAAACTGTTTCTGAATCCTGGATCCTGATTGGTTGCCAGGTGTTGATTAATTCTGTAAAAGAGCAGCTCTGACAGTAGTGCATGTTTATACTGTATTAATGCTCTCGTTCTGATACGTTTCTATAGCAACAGTTCAGTCACAGTGACATGTACAGCAGACGCTCCACATACACGCATTAGAAATGTGTAATTGTAGATATGGTGACGTTTTTTCTAAAGAGATTCTAAATAATGATTTAAGGAGTCTCGATTGTCAACACTCTTTTGTTTTCTGTTCGTTTAAATATTTAAATAACAAAAGGAAAATTTTGATCTTACTGTTAGCCGTTGTAAAAGACTGAAGGCAGGTGAGAACCAGCAGAACCAGCAGGAGACCACGAGAGATCATGACTGATGATGATGGTGATGATGATGTTGATGATGGCCACGATGTGAACAGAATGATATGAATGCAGAGATCTCCTTTAGTTTATATAGCTGTTTCAGGAGGGTCTGTGTGTGTGTGTGTGTGTGTGTGTGTGTGTGTGTGTGTGTGTGTGTGTGTGGGAGACAAAAATGTTCCACTTTGATTACGATACCAAATAAATCACAGGAAGCTCGTCTGCACATGTCTGATATACAGTATATATATATATATCCCCATCCAGCTAGTGTCACATTACCCATAGAGGAATGTAGCACTAGCTGGATGGGGACTCAGAGGTTCATATAATGTTAAAAGATTTAGTTTATAATGATTTGGTTACAGTTCAGTGGGGATTTAAAACCGATCCACATTGTGAGATCTTCCTCAAGTTCTCAGCACATTTTGATTGGTTCAGTCACAGAGACTACAATCTATTTTAACACCACAGTGTCACATGTTCAGAGGAGGGACATGGGGTATATCATGGGGTATATCAGTAGGAGAATGCTGAGGATGGAGCCACCAGGAAGGAGGAAAAGAGGAAAACCAAGGCGGAGGTTTATGGATGTGGTGAGGTGGTTTGCTCATTTACTTAAGTAGAAGTAAAGAAGTTTGTGCTCTGACATGTACTTCAGTAAAATGTAGCCGTTACTACACCTGTGTTAGTGTCACGCTCGTAACTGAACTTCACATTATATCCATGTATTAATACTAAAACTGAGTGTATCCAGGCTGAACAACCACCATATAGAATACAAGCAGAGAAAAGACTAAGATGGCATAAAATATATATACTGTATATATATATATTGGGTCACCTGGTCATAAGTGCAGTGTCTGGTGTCACACTAGATTATTGGAGTTACGATTGATCAGCGGGGTTAAGGTGTGGGTTTTCTATCTTTATTTTAAAATTTATATTGGCGATTGCATGAATGATGCACGTTCACGTGGTCACAGGTAGAATAAGTGCTTTCATGCAAGCTCTCACATGTACGCGCGAAGGTAGAGATGATGTCATTTCCGGGCGCCCTCTCTCTTTTGCCGTTGTGATAGCGATGAGAGGTATGATTTATCAGATCTTCGGGAAAAAGTTGTAGAATAATAATAAATACTGATGGGTTAAGGAATTCTTGTGTTAAACATGATTATTGGTTCATTTTTTCTCTTGATTTACGGTTAGTAATTCAATTAATGAATGTAATAATGTGTATAGTTAATTTTATAATTATTTCAGGTAATGGCCGACATTACACGTGCGGCATCCTTTAGTTAAATTGAGGTAAAATAATAATTTCATTACTATAAATTTGAGTGATTAAAGATGCATTTTATTTTTAATGATCCATGAGAAGTTCCATGTATCTAATGTATTTTTTTTTGTTTAAGGAATATACATTGAGAGAATATGTAATGATTGACAGGCACGGCTAGACCAGAGATTCGCCATTTATTATCTGATGGTGTCTGTTTCAATACAGTGGTGAGAGAACACAGAAGCTGGAAGTAAATCATACAACAATTGTACCAACGTGTGAAGTCTTTTCAGTTAAAAACACACATAACGCACAGCGAACCCACTACATATATATATATATATATACACACACACACACACACACACACACACACACCGTATTTTTCGGACTATAAGCCATTACTTTTTTCCCACGCTTTGAACTCCGGATTTTTCCGGGTTTTTCCCGGTTTCACAAACGTCAAGCCAAAAAACT
Source organism: Silurus aristotelis (assembly GCF_946808225.1). Classification (NCBI taxonomy): domain Eukaryota; kingdom Metazoa; phylum Chordata; class Actinopteri; order Siluriformes; family Siluridae; genus Silurus; species Silurus aristotelis. Next base: position 32,809,874 of record NC_139578.1, read on the forward strand.
GAACCCCATAACATTAGACCAATGAAATTGCCGAACGGGTTCAGGTGAACCAATGTAACTCTTTATATTAAATCAGATGCGCTCCCACTGAATCGGGCCGCACCACATCATAAATATGGATGATGTTCCTCTGACGTTTGACCTGCCGCTCACTCGGACTGTCTACAGGAAAAGCGAATCATTCGTCACGCTGAAAACAACCGGGCATGAAAACACACTTCACCTGTGTTCTGAGCTGCACGGCATCGGGAGAAAAGCTTCACCGATGGTGATTTTTAAACGCACGACGATGCCAAAAGATAAACTCTCGAGAAAAATTGTTGTGAAAGGAAGGAGGAAGACAGTGAACAATGACTTTCTTGGTAGACTACTGTTTAGATACAAGCCGTGTAACAGACACTGTCTTTCAGTAAAGCCTTAGTCAAATTCAGTGGGTGCGGCTTATATTTGGGTGCGCTTTATAGTCCAGAAATTACGGTGTGTGTGTGTATTATTTATTTGCCATCGCCAGGCCATATCCCAGATTGTAGGGTTTTTCCAGCTGTTCTTGAAAACAACTCAAAGTTATTATGATGTTTTACGATTGATAAATTGAAGGTGAGTTTCCTGTGCATTTAAAGTATAAACAGGAACGTTATCATTTATACATCATCTGTACAGCAGTTCTACAACATATAGAAACTATCTGACTAAACCTTAGATTTTAAATGACAGCTACCGACTACAAGTCAAGTCAAGACAAGTTTATTTGTATTGCGCTTTTCACAACAGACATTGTCTCAAAGCAGCTTTACAGAAATCAACAGTGAAGGTGAATGGTGTGTGTTTATCCATGATGAGCAGCCGTGGCGACTGTGACCAGGAAAAACTCCCTTAGATTTAATGAGGAAGAAACCTTGAGAGGAACCAGACTCAAAAGGGGAACCCATCCTCATTTGGGTGACATCAAGAGTTTGATCATAAATCTTTCAACAATACAGAACTCTGTACCGTGTTTTATCAAATCTGACGGTGAATTCTTGAAAACCAGCACTTTTTTTACACTGATCATTTCGAACATCTCCCTATATCTGGCCATGGGTGTTGAGGAATGTCTTTATTTCTTTTCACATCGGCGACTCCATCTGAATTCACATGAACCATTCTTAATGTTGCCGTGCTCATTGTTAGCTCCGCTAGCCTACGTCTACATCTGATAGGCAGGAAATAATACACCAGTGATATGGTGAAAAAGCCGGGAGATGAAGGGCTGGAAACGGAGCTCATTAAGAAGAAATGACACTGAAAGGAACGAGGCTGTTTTGAAAATGTAAGAAGTCGAAAGTACAGATATTTGTGTAAAAATGTCATGAGTGAAAGTAAAAGTTTGTCTGAAAAAACAAATAGTGGAGTGAAATACTGATACCAGAAAAATCTACTTAAGTACAGTAACTAAATATTTGTACTTCATCACTTCCCACTTCTGGTTTGGTTGAAAGATGTAGATGTAGAGGAAAAGGGGATAAGGAGACGGATGATTCACTGTGGCTTCCCATAATGGGAGAAAGTGAAAGAAGAAGAAGTGCAGGAATTTGTTTATTGTAGGAAGCACCACTTGTGGGCGACACCCTGCTCCGGAGCAGAAACACATGTAGGTGATGTCAATTCAGTCTGTTAGTAAATATGACTCATGCAGATCATTAATGTGGCGATTATTTCAGATCCCAAATAATTTACAGACATTTTTCCAGCTATGTCTTAATGTGACTGGGGCTGTTTTATAAACTCTACATTATAATTCCACACACTTCTTTAATATGTATTATTCTATTCACTCTCAAATGAAGCCTTGAATGAATCCCCCCTAAACACCACACACTGAAAAAACAAACCTTTTGGTGTAGTAAAATATATTAGATTAACCCAAATAATTTCTACATAGTAACATTAACATTTATTGAATACTAGTTTTTCCTAAGTAGAATTGTAAATAAATACACAATTAATTCATGTACAAAATGAACTGTGGGAACTAGTAATTTTTATTAGATATTTTATCGTATTATTTAACTTTTTTTTCTAGTCACTGCACATAGTCCTGAAAATACCAAGTAAATTTTAATCAAAAACTTTAGTGCATTCAAGTGTGTGCATTGCGCATGCGCCATTGGACCCGCCATCGTTTTGGATCAGAAGAATATTCTCTGTAATTTGCGTCATTTTATAGGTCTGTGAGCATTTGTATAGTTTTTGTTAGGTTATTGTGTTGTATAATACTTTACTTCAGTAAAATAACGTTAATGTTAGGGGTCAACGTTACACTTTTAACGGTAACGAGGCTGAGAACTTTCCATAGCCATTTACCAAACATCGAGGCTCATACAGAAGTTTGATTTAAACCAAACACGTTTCTGTGGGTCGATGGTGATTTCATGACAAAACAGAAAAATATTTGATGTGAAATTTGCATTCCGTTTTTCTTAACGTTACACGTTATGCAATTAACTTACTAATCAGGCAGATTCCTATAGAAATACTTGATGCTGTGATCCAATTCGTTACATATAAATACGTAATATAAATATATTCACTGAAAAACGTAACTATATTATTTTCTATCGTGGTAATGATATTTAAAGTACATGAATTTGATATTAGACATGAATAGATAACACGACACATTAGCCATGTTCAGTGCTGTGTTTATAATGTGCTGCAAAGGGCGAGTCGTGAAGTTAGCGCGGATATCATGCCGCGCGAGTCGTGAAGTTAGCGCGGATATCATGCCGCGCGAGTCGTGAAGTTAGCGCGGATATCATGCCGCGCGAGTCCTGAAGTTAGCGCGGATATCATGCCGCGCGAGTCGTGAAGTTAGCGCGGATATCATGCCGCGCGAGTCGTGAAGTTAGCGCGGATATCATGCCGCGCGAGTCGTGAAGTTAGCGCGGATATCATGCCGCGCGAGTCCTGAAGTTAGCGCGGATATCATGCCGCGCGAGTCGTGAAGTTAGCGCGGATATCATGCCGCGCGAGTCCTGAAGTTAGCGCGGATATCATGCCGCGTGAGTCCTGAAGTTAGCGCGGATATCATGCCACGCGAGTCGTGAAGTTAAAATAGCCGTAGCGCATTTTAAATACAATTTTAAAAAGCTTGTTAAGTGCTATGGATACTAAGCAAGACAATGGATGATCATCGATTAACATAGCATGTCGTCGAGAATAAAAAGCAGTATGGAAAAGTGTTTCATTTGAATAATTCAGGGCTCTCAAGTATCACACATTTAGGTGACAGTCACGCATTTCGGTCTTTTGCCACGCTCTCCCTCAACACATTGTATTTCTCACGCAGAAAAACTTTTTAACTATTTATCATATATTTAATATGCCGCAGTGCCCAAAATGTATCAGTCCGCATCGCTGTCTCTATGGAACCGGGCAGGAATTAAGCGCGTCTCCCGAACACGACACAGCCCGAAACAGCTTGTCTCTGGACGGCACATTGTCCTTAATCATGACCCTAAAAATGGCTGGGCTTACACTTACAATAAACACCACATGTCATAATCTCTCTTGAGACATCAAAACGTGTAGAGCTTTTAAAGCATTATAGATTAAAACATCCACACACTGGTCAAGGCTGGTCAGTGACATGTTTGTACTCGGATTGTCCATGCTCATTTAGAGGTTGGGGGCCACTTCGTGCACATTTGTCTAGGCACCACACACAAACAGAACAGTTAAGGCAAACTGTTTCATTTTCATTTTTGTAGTTTGGCCAACTACTTTTGTGATACCCACCTTTTCATATGATGTTGAAACAATCCTTCAAAAGGCAAATGATGATTTTAAAAGTAATGGTACGCCCCTTCACAATTCATGCATCAACTCCAATGTGCTTGAGAAGCTTGCAGAACAAATATTTAGCTACACTGCCTATCCCACCGGGCTTCAAATCCTGGCCGTTGTAGAAGCTCTGTTAAACAAGCATCCGTTCCTGAAGGAGCCTGGCACTTCATTTTCAGGTATGTACGGGTGGCAGCATCGTCTGAAGTATAAGACGTTTCAAATTGAGAAAGCGTGAAATACCTTGTCCTGAAGTTAACATCAACTCCTAAAAATCCTGCCAAAAACTGCAAAAGACCAAGGAAAGCGGAGGTGAATGACCTCCCGCCGCATCCAAGTGGAGAAACCGAAGACAGCCTTGAAGTAGAGAGGCAGGAGCTCCTCAATGAGGTGAAGAAAAAGAACAACTATAATGTGATCAAAGAAAAAATGGCCAAAACATTCTCCTATCGAAGGCTTGAGGTTGTGAGTTGTTGTCCTGCTGTTGAGGATTTTAGAAAAGAGATGGCCTGCCTTACTTTGTGAAGCTGAGGTATGTAAATCTAACCCCTGAAACGTTACCCCTTAAATGTTGCGGCAGTAACAATAACTTGATTATTCATATCTTTTCAGGTGAAAGAGGAATTTAGAAGAATAACTACAACTTCTCTGGAGCAGAGCTTCATGTATAAACTTGACCTCTACACACCAAAACGAATTGCCCTCATGAAGCTTAAGGGAGGCATTGCAGGGACAAAGCTGAGGCCGCACTTGGACAGACTGAGTCAGGTATGTTTTTTTAAATTGTTCACTTTATTCAGGATAACACGTGTACTGTCTCACACACACTGTGCACACATGCAGCATCAATCCTCACTCTCATTAGTCCACTTATTCAATTTTATTAATATAGTACTTTGTATTAAGATGTGTTACATATTGTACGGTGTACACCCTGAGCTCTTTATAAGCAAGGAGTGTTTATGGGAGTTTCGTAGTGTCGCACCGCGCATTGTTTATTTCACATGGCTTTCAAGAAAACTACAATGACAAATTTATATTCAACCCCCCAAAGTGGCTAGAAGGAGTAGCTGTCTCACCCGCCACTACTGAAATCTACCGCCATTTGTTGACGGGTGTTGATGTCAAGCCCTGCGGACAGTGTTCTGGATGTTCTGACTGACACATCCTTCGAGTAGTGACAGTCCCCTTCCGAAGATCACTGGGTATTCAAATTATAAAAGTAAGCTCTCCTGATAAATGGCTTTCATCCACGGGATTTGTCGAAGATAAATAAAACAGATAATTCACTTAGTGCCTCCTCCCTGTAGTGTGACGTAATCAGAAGTTTGTTTTCCATGCGTATTAGTAACGAGAATCGTTATGTCTTTTTGATTAACATTTTGTATTATTGTTTTTAATAGAATTTTTAATAGATATTTACAGTCATTTAGGTAACAATTATAATAAAGAAACAAAAATGCATTTAAAATGCCATTTTTATGTAATTTGACAAACTTCCAGTTCCATTCGAATACAAATACAAATAATTTTGAGCTTGATACAGATACAAATACTGACTCCGCTGCACACCCCTACAATACATAAAATGTATGGCCATAACTGACTTTAGAGGTCAATTAGTTGGTCTTATCTGGTAGACTAACACATTGTGCTTTTTCATCAACTTTCAAAAATCTGGCCTGGATACATAGAACAAGGTGACTTCAAAAACCGTGGGATGAACCTAAAAGTGCTAAAGTAAAACTGAAGGGCTAATGTAAGAGCAGGAAATATTCATCTTTAGATAGAACAAAGTACCTGATGTCTCATTATGTGATTGACCTTGCAGTATAATTATTGCAGTATAAAAAATGACTTAAGTCTGCATGCTGAACAACACTGCTTAGTTTTTAATTTCACTGCTTAGTAGTAATTTTACCCCCAAAAGAGGTTTTATGCCAGTTACGTTTTTCCTTTATTGTGTAAACTTAGCTGTATTGTACCAGTAAAAATGTAGAGCTTACATTTTTAAACATTCATTTTGTCATTATTTGTAATAATCCAGTTAGATTTTTGTATGCACAAGGAGTCTGACAACAGCCGGTGCTACACACCTGATCTCATCATCATCATCAAATTATTATTAGTATTATTACATGAAAACTGAGACAAACTAAATTCAGAACTTAACTGGCTTAAAACGTTTTGGGGTAAAAATACTAGCATGTCTAAGACTTTTGCACAGTTCAGTATGTGTTAACATTATTCTCTTCACAGAACCAAAGCATTGAGGTGAGGCGTGATGCTATTATCCGGAGCCTCATACTGTACCTTGGCGAAAAAGAAGAGGAGCTTTTTGAAGAATGCCTGGTAAAGCTTTTTTGTAATATAACATTTTTAAATTGTGTTACCATAAAGTTAAGCCTGAACTGAAATAAGAGGCACATAAGTTCTTAATCTAATGCCATGTTCTACTAAACTATTTGAGGGTTTTTTTACCAGTACAAACCAAGTAATATTTCTTGTTAATTATATGCAGGAGGAAAGTCGCAGTGACACCATGCAACACATCCTTAAGATTCTGGTGGTCTATGGAGCTGGTGTAGAGGATTCAGTGAATGTATCTATTGTTCTCGAAGGCCGGGAGATCCTACCAGGATGTCACAACGTGGCTAAAGCTTGTGCACTACTTATGGGGTTGATTTATGCCCTCAACCTTGCATACCCCAAAGCCCTGTGCTATACTTTTGAGGTGTTTCAAAAACTTTTTCTAGAACTGGATGGGATTAAGTTGTCCTCTAAAGTTCAAACTTTAAAGTCCAAGCTGCTGATTTAAAGTGTGTTTGTGATGGCAAGTTCTGCACATTATTGGATGAAATTCCAACACCCCAACTCAGTGTTTCATCCTGCATGTTCTGGTGAACCCTTTTCATAAATAATTCTTTTGGGTTGTTCTGTTGTTTTGAAATTGTTTCCCGCACTTTGGTACATAATTTGTACTTTTGCCATTTGTACTAAATTGATCTTTAGTAGCGTTTTCAGTTTTATGCCTTATAACCACCTGGTCTTACTGTCACCAAGAGAGACCAGACTTTAGAAGCATCGATGTGTTTCTACTGTGTGTTTTGAATGTACTTTATTCAAGGCAAATAGTGGTGGGAATATGTTTTGTTAAAGTTATAATTTTTTTGCCCGTTTTCATTTACTTTTATCTAGAGCGTTTAACATCTTTAATAAACATATTTAACATCTGTTTTATGCAAAATGTTTTGATAGCGTTGGGAAAAAATAAACAATTGAATTGTATTAACCACTGATTTGTGTTGAAAGCATACACAAAGTGATTACATTTATTTGGTAATATCATTATTATTAATAATGTTTACTTAATTATTACTACAAAAGAAAATAAAAAACAGTAAATGCAATTTACCCTAAAAAAGTAAATAAGATTTATTAAATATTTCTAGTACAGCAATGCTACACACTTTCAAAATATCTAATAGAATTAACCAAAATCATTCAAATAAATCTAACTTCTAAAATAAAAATAATTAAGTAACATTTACTTGTTTTTTTTTACCAAACATTTCATGGATTATTAAGTAGATTTTAATTGATTTTGCTAGATAATTAATACTTGAAATTAGGCAGTAAATGTTACTTAAAAAACGTTCGTGCAAATTGTTACGAGGATTTTTTTTAATTTTTATTTTACAAGTTAATTTCTTTTAGTGTGACTTTATATGTGTGATTTATTTTATATATATTATATAGACGTCCACTTACACAACCTTCACTGTGTCTACATTAATACACAGAAATAAACAATACACAATAACATCTTATAATACAGTCATTATTTATTGATTTTAATTCTTTTACAGGTTTTTGTTAAATATAATCAAAGTCTTTTACTGTATTGGTGTCTGATTAGAAACTCACATTAATTATAGAATAAAGAAAAAGAAGGAATGGTAGCAGGAAGTACTATTGAGAAGATTTACTAGATGTAATATATATATATATATATATATATATATATATATATATATATATATATATATATATATATATATATATATATATATATATATTAATTATGATTGATATGATTTAACATATAATGTAAAAAAGATTCTTCCTGCTCATAAATCAGAAAAAGTAAATTCTGTATGAATATGCATTACTCATTTTATAAATGATTTAAACACTGAATTCAAATTCGTTCAGGATCTCGTCGATTTTTTTCATGCATCTCTGCACCCACTCGAGTTCAGGATCTACACACACCTGACGGCTGTTCTTCAGGGTAAAGCTGCAGATTAGAGAGAAGATGTACATCAGTGTAGAACTGCAATAAAATCAGAAAATCTCACACACACACACTCCAAACCTCCACCATTATATACAGTTATATTATATTACACACAATTATACAATAATAATGCACATGAAAATGATCACTTTTTATTATTATTCATTACAATCAATAAAAAGAACAATGAGGAGGTGAAAACTTACATGACTGCAGATTTTATACACTGACGGTTTGTTACTTTATACCCTGTAATGACTCTGATAGGGATTGGAGTTCTCTGGTATTTGAAGCAGCATGGTCCATTTGAGTCTGTAAGAAAACATTTCCACATTCAGTTCTGTGATTAAATGTTCAATAAATCCTGGATCCTGATTGGTAACAGTTCAGTCACAGTGACGTGTACAGCAGACGCTCCAAATACACGCATTAGAAACGTGTTATTGTTGATATGGTGACGTTTTCTCTGAAGAGATTCTAAATAATAATTTAATAATTTAGTCTCGAGTGTCAACACTCTTTTGTTTTTGTTCGTTTAAACATTTAAATGACAAAAGTGAAATCTGATCTTACTCTGGGCCGTTGTAAAAGACTGAAGGCAGGTGAGAACCAGCAGAACCAGCAGGAGACCACGAGAGATCATGACTGATGATGATGATGATGATGATGATGATGATGATAGTGTTGATGGTCACGATGTGAACAGAATGATATGAATGCAGATCCCCTTCATTTTATATAGCTGCTTTCAGGAGGGTATGTGTGTGTGTGTGTGTGTGTGTGTGTGTGTGTGTGTGTGTGTGTGTGTGTGTGTGTGTGTGTGTGTGTGTATGTAAGACAAAAATGTTCCACTTTGATTATGAGACCAAATAAATCACAGGAAGCTCGTCTGCAGGTCTCATCCAAAATAAGAAAGAACTGAAAGTTGATAATCTCACAAAAACATCTATATATAAATCACTGGGAATTTCCGGCTGATAGAAACAGGATGTTTAAAGGTCTAGATTGTTTTCGTAACCCGTTTCCTGTCCTCAGATTATGTTGAGCTGGACAGAACAATTTCCTGTAGTTCTTCGGGAGCATCAACTGGGTCGTTTCCTCTTTTGTGTGAATCCTGCATCCCGTGATACTGTTTCTCTCTAAACAAAGCACTGAAGGGGTAGGAGAGAACAATGTCTCGAGTCACTGTCTGCCTGTGATGTCTTCTTAAGTTGGAAGTCCTTATCAGGCTCTTACATGTACACATTTATATATATATATATATATATATATATATATATATATATATATATATATATATATATATATATATATATATATATATATATATATATATAAAACACTTTGTCTTCTGATATGTCATTATGTGAATGCTGAGCTAATGAATTCAGCTGATGACATCATCTTATTTGTGTTTGAGCAAAAAAGTCTAAATAATTATGCAAATATAAAATCCTGCCTGTGCGACCGAGTGACAACGTTCACCCCTTACGTCATGCTTTACACGCTGGTAAATCTTTCCTGTGTATTTGAACATGAGGTGATCTGGAAAAGACTCAGTTAGTTTACGGTTGTCGATATCAATCTGCCCATGAATCTGTTGTTTATGACTAATAGTGGTCCTGTGGACAGACACTCCCACGTGAGCTGTGGATCTCTGCAGCTCTTTCAAAGGTACCATTGGCCTTCTGGCTGCTTCTTGGATCATTGCTTTCCTCACCCGGCCTGTCCGTTTTTCAACTTTGTCTAACTGTGACTGGGGCTGTTTTATAAACTTTTACTCTACATTATGTTTACACACGTATTTATTAATTTAATATTCTATTGACGCTCAAATGAAGCTTGAATGAATCCCCCCTAAACACCACGTGACTTTATATGTGTGATTTATTTTTCATATATTATATAGACGTCCACTCCCCTGGTGGTCTAGTGGTTAAGATGCAGCGCTCATACCGCTGCGACCAGGGTTCGATCCCCGGTCAGGGAACCATCCCCAGCCACTCTCAGTGCCGGTCCCAAGCCCAGATAAATTGGGGAGGGTTGCGTTAGGAAGGGCATCCAGCGTAAAACGTGCGGAGGATCCACTGTGGCGCCCCCTAATGGGAGAAGCCGAAAGAAAGTTTTATATAGACGTCCACTTACACAACCTTCACTGTGTCTACATTAATACACAGAAATAAACAATACACAATACCATCTTATAATACAGTCATTATTTATTGATTTTAATTATTTTACAGGTTTTGTGTGTCTGTAGAGTCGAAGAATAAATCAGATAAATGATCCTGAGCTCAATTTATGATTTATTATATAATGTGAAAAAGATTCTTCCTGCTGAACTACAGAAAAAGTGAATTCTGTATGAATATGAATTACTCATTAGAGAGAGGAGATGGATGGAGCTCGTCAATTCTTCTCATTTGCATCTGCACCCACTCGAGTTCAGGATCTACACACACACGACGGTTGTCCTTCATCAGGGTGAAGCTGCAGATTAGAGAGAAGATGTACATCAGTGTAGAACTGCAATAAAATCAGAAAATCTCACACACACACACACTCCAAACCTCCACCATTATATACAGTTATATTATATTACACACAATTATACAATAATAATGCACATGAAAATGATCACTTTTTATTATTATTTATTACAATCAATAAAAAGAACAATGAGGAGGTGAAAACTTACATGACTGCAGATTTTGTACACTGACGGTCTGTTACTTTATACCCTGTAATGACTCTGATAAGGATTGGAGTTCTCTGGTATCTGAAGCAGCATGAGTCTGGTCTATTTGAGTCTGTAAGAAAACATTTCCACATTCAGTTCTGTGATTAAATATTCAATAATTCGATATTAAACACTTTTATATTTAGTATAAAATGCAGGTCTGATGTATCTGTTAAACTGTTGCTGAATCCTGGATCCTGATTGGTTGCCAGGTGTTGATTAATTCTGTAGAACAGCAGCTCTGACAGTAGTGCAGGTTTATACTGTATTAATGCTCTCGTTCTGATACGTTTCTATAGCAACAGTTCAGTCACAGTGACGTGTACAGCAGACGCTCCACATACACGCATTAGAAACGTTTTCTCATGTATAAAATGATGGAAGGAGTCTCCAGTGTCAACACTGTTTATTTTATTTTGCTGTGGTTTAGATAAAATAAAGAATCTTGGTAAAATAATCAACTTTAGACTGTAACAGTAACTTGTCTTCATCACGCTGCTCCATCACTCAGTATTTTACTGTAAACACTGAATATTTTTATAATCTGTTACTGCTGCTATTATTACTACAGCAAATACTATTAATAATAATAATAATAATAATAATAATAATAATAATAATAATAATAACAATAACAATAATAATTATTAATATCATTATTGAATATCAAAAAGAAAATCTGATCTTAATCTGGGCCGTTGTAAAAGACTGAAGGCAGGTGAGAACCAGCAGAACCAGCAGGAGACCACGAGAGATCATGACTGATGATGATGATGATGATGATGATGATGATGATGATGATGATGATGGTGGTGATGATGATGGTGATGATATTAATGCAGATCCCCTTCAGTTTATATAGCTGTTCCAGGAGGGTGTGTTTGTATTTGTGTGTTTGTGTGTGTGTGTGTGTGTGTGTGTGTGTGTGTGTGTGTGTGTGTGTGTGTGTGTGTGTGTGTGTGTGTGTGTGTGAGAGAGAGAGAAATAAAAATTCCACTTTGAGTAAGAAACCAAATAAGACTCACAGCAGTGGATCTAAAATTAGAAAGAACTGAAAATATAAGAAGATAATCTCATAATGCAGCATAAAGTACAAACAATTTAAAATTAAATTAAAGTCAATAAAATTAAATAAAATTAATACAAATATTTTTGAAGGTTCAAAAATATCATTCAATAAGCCATTTATTTGCAGAAAACAAATACTTATGCAGATCGAATGAATCAGGGTCAGGGGTTAGGGTTAGGGTTAGGTTTATGAGTTAGGTTTTTGTGTTAGGGTTCGGGTTATGTTTTGGGGTTAGGTTTAGGTTAATGGGTATGGGTTAGGGTTAGACTTATGGATTAGGGTTAGGTTTATAAATTAGGTTTATGGGTTAGTGTTAGGTTTATAGTTTAGGTTTATGTGTTAGGGTTAGATTTATGGGTTAGGTTTATTTGTTAGTGTTAGGTTTAACGATTAGGGTTATGTTTAGGTTAATGGGTATGTGTTAGGTTTAGGTTTGTGTGTTAGGGTTATGTTTAGGTTAATGGGTATGTGTTAGGTTTAGGTTTGTGTGTTAGGGTTATGCATAGGTTAATGAGTATGAGTTAGGGTTTAGGTTTATGTGTTAGGGTTATGTTTAGGTTAATGAGTATGGGTTAGGGTTTAGGTTTATGTGTTAGGGTTATGCATAGGTTAATGAGTATGAGTTAGGGTTTAGGTTTATGTGTTAGGGTTATGTTTAGGTTAATGAGTATGTGTTAGGTTTAGGTTTATGTGTTAGGGTTATGTTTAGGTTAATGGGTATGGGTTAGGGTTTGAGTTTATGTGTTAGGGTTATGTTTAGGTTAATGAGTATGAGTTAGGGTTTAGGTTTATGTGTTAGGGTTATGCATAGGTTAATGAGTATGAGTTAGGGTTTAGGTTTATGTGTTAGGGTTATGTTTAGGTTAATGAGTATGGGTTAGGGTTTAGGTTTATGTGTTAGGGTTATGCATAGGTTAATGAGTATGAGTTAGGGTTTAGGTTTATGTGTTAGGGTTATGTTTAGGTTAATGGGTATGTGTTAGGGTTTAGGTTTATGTGTTAGGGTTATGTTTAGGTTAATGAGTATGAGTTAGGGTTTAGGTTTATGTGTTAGGGTTATGTTTAGGTTAATGAGTATGGGTTAGGGTTTGGGTTTATGTGTTAGGGTTATGTTTAGGTTAATGAGTATGAGTTAGGGTTTAGGTTTATGTGTTAGGGTTATGTTTAGGTTAATGAGTATGTGTTAGGTTTAGGTTTATGTGTCAGGGTTATGTTTAGGTTAATGGGTATGTGTTAGGGTTTGGGTTTATGTGTTAGGGTTATGTTTAGGTTAATGGTTATGGGTTAGGGTTTAGGTTTAGGTGTTAGGGTTATGTTTAGGTTAATGAGTATGTGTTAGGTTTAGGTTTATGTGTTAGGGTAATGTTTAGTTTAATGAGTATGGGTTAGGGTTTAGGTTTATGTGTTAGGGTTATGTTTAGGTTATGAGTATGGGTTAGGGTTTGGGTTTATGTGTTAGGGTAATGTTTAGGTTAATGAGTATGGGTTAGGGTTTGGGTTTGTGTGTTAGGGTTATGTTTAGGTTAATGAGTATGGGTTAGATTTAGGTTCTTTTGTTACGGTCGGCAAATTTACCAGCTCACATTCATTGCATGAAGCACACCATCTACACACATCACCACACATAAGAGAGAGAGAGAGAGAGAGAGAGAGAGAGAGAGAGAGAGAGAGAGAGAGAGAGAGAGATTTGTTTGAATGACAGTTTTTTTTATATGGGAAAATATAATTTACAGTATTTAGTGAATTCATGTTTAAAGTGTATAGTAAGTATAGGCCAAGTGTATGTTCAGGTATGAAAGTTTTTTGTTTTAATAAAGTGCATTTTGTAAAAGAAATATAAATGATCTATTAATGTAGAGAGAAAAGAGATGATTCACTTCACTATTTATATTAATCAGGGCTGTCAAAATTACAAAACTCAATTTAATGGCAGTACTTTTCTTTAAGTGCGATTAATTAGGCGCACATTTGTGTTAAAATTATAAATACATTTATATAAAAGATGCAAAATGAAAACCCTCGACACATGGCACATTTATTCTCCACATCATTCCTTTACTCAGATATATACATAATAAACTCCACTGAAAATATTTTTTTATAATTTTTATTTAAATTATCTTTAAAAACGGATGATATTTGCTCTAATACACAAATCTACATGCACAAGCCTGGTCATGGTTTAACATCCAGGATAACTGAGATCTCAAGTTTCCAGCACTTTAGGCAGATTTGAGATCATTTCTTAAAAAGGTTTTAACCTTCACTTTATTATGGAAGAACCCTGGCCATAAAATCCTACATCAACTTCGAGTTCCCCAGTGAGAAATAAAACAAACATTCTGTTTACGTAAAAACATCAACTATGAGGCCAATGTGGTGCAGTTTCTGTAACCGTGCCAAACTTGTTTCAACATCGAGTTGCCAAGTCTCTCAGTGGCTGTGATGTTGGGTTTCAAATGTGTAATGTAAATGTGACCCTTAAAAATAGTAAATATTGCCCAAATAGTGCCAACCAAATGTGGGCCACTTTTGGCAAAATCAGGGTGAGAGTAAAAAAGGTCAGAGGTTGTCGACTGGAGGATTAACGGTGGAGAGCTGGAGGAGTAAAGTCACGGTAAGTTTAAATAAATATAACTGATTAAATGTGGTTTTATGTTGGCGATCGCTTTGTTCTATTCATTTGGAATCTGCACGTTATGTGATATTAGAGTTAGTGATAATTCAGCAGATTAGCGAGCTAGCATACATGCTGCAATTGAGAAAATAAAACTGTTTAATGTACAGCTAACCATGATTTATCCATGTATAATACAGTACACTGTGATATGAATGTCAAAACAAAAACGGGGAAATTAGAGGCAAATCCATTTCAATTTCAAAATTACAATGCTTGAAACAACAGTACACACATGCACAAGTCCCAAAATGAAGCACAATGTCTGTAAGCAAATACACAAAAACCAAAACAGAAAAGGAACGAACATTATATATATTTTAAAATTAGAAAGCATTTATTTATTTTATGTAAACATTACTGTCACTTCCTGTGGCAATACAGTGCACAAATTGTAAACAAATAAAGAGACTAAAAGGGTGGTAGGGATTGATTATTGATTATTGATTATATAAAGGAATCATTTAAAAAGGTGTGTAGAATGGCCATGGCATTGATGGGCCCAGTCAAGGAGGTTAATAAATGTTCATTTGGTTCCTGTTGACAAGGTTGTTGTAGTCTTCACTTTGTTAGGGGTGGGTTTTTTGGACCTTTGCACTCTAAAGTAAATATGGTCTGGTTTATTTATTTATTTTTATTTTTATTTTTTTTTTTGGGGGGGGGGGGTGCCGTTGTTGGATTGGTAACGTGATGTAATAAAGTTATGTTTTGTAAATGTTAAAAAGTACTGGATATTCTATGCCAATAATAATAAACTTTCAGCTTCTCCCGTTAGTCGTCGCCACAGCGGACCATCCGCATGTTTGGCGCATGTTTTTACGCTGGATTCCCTTCCTTACATAACCCTCCTCAATTATCCTAACTTGGGACCGGCACTAAGGCTTGTGCAACCCTAATGGCTGGGGTTGATTCCCTGACCGGGGATTGAACCTGGGCCGCAGCGGTGAGAGCGCCGCATCCTAACCACTAGACCACCAGGGAACCTCTTCTATGCCAATAATAATAAATATATAAATTACAAACGTATATATTTTCAAAATATTTCTGGTGTACCAGTTGTAACATTTCATTTGCTTTATTGATGATGGTCTGCAGTCCTTTGGTGTTACTTGTGGCCCAAATTTGGCAAATAGATTTTATTCAGTACGATATGTGAGCCAGAACAAGGTGTTGGATCTGGGCCAGATTTGGGCCAGTTCTGGAGGCAAACAGGAGGAGACCACCTAAGTGTCATCATTCCATGCGGTGTGTGGGCCAGACGAAAGTGTCCTGATGTGTGTGGGCCTGATCTGGGCCTCAGGATTGGTATCTGGGCCCTGACTTTAAATTCCTATCCATCTGTGGAAAAAAATACATGAATAATGCTACAGTGTGTATTTGACAAACCTTCTTTTATGAATCAGCAACCACACAAACCTACAATGGGAGTTGGAATTTTTTAATTTCTTTAATCAACCCATGAGAGTGAACTCTGTCTTCTGGTATGTCAGTATGTGAATGCTGATTTAATGGAGCCAGCTGAAGACATCATCTTATGTGTTTGATCAAAAAACAAAAAAAGAAACAACCTGACTCAAAGAAATCAGGTGAGATCACAGGTCCGGGGACCTCTGAGACTGAGGGATCCAAACCGAAAGTAATGGGAGTTAGGGTGAGGAATCTGCTGAGAGACTCAAGACTGGGAGATCAAAAGTAAAGTCGAAAGTAACAAGAGCTAGGGCAGGAATTTCTCCAGGAAAACCCAAGAAAAACCCAAGAGATAATAATGATAACAGAATCATTAAATACGCCCCTGTGTGGGAGAGTCGTGACGACCTGGAAGAGTGCGCACCAAGATGATTCTCCCCTGTGCCTTATTACATCTGTTTCTTTGTGCTTTTAATAACTAAAAAAAAAGCTATCACACACACACACACACACACACACACACACACACACACACACTTACAAGCAGGCAGCTTTGCTCATGTTAAACAAAATATATCTATTAAACACACTAAAAATCATGTTTTTACTCCACTACTGTTTATCTTGTTTTTCCTACACAGGGTTCTACTGAGATCAAATCCAAAAGACATGATATCAAATTATGGAAGGATTGGCAATAAACAGCTATGGAAAGCCTGTGGAACTCCAAACCTGACAAACAGCACTGAATAAAGTTCGTGTTGTGCCAGTTTAATGTTTGAACTTGACATTGGACTGAATTCCAGGTCACCACAGAAATCAGGGGGGTCAATATTTTGGTTTTCACAAAGATCCCCAGCCTATGGATGACATGACGACCTACCGAGACAAGATCATACCTAAGGCTGACCATTGGGCCTCACATGACCTGTTTATGTCTGAGGCCAAAAAGGAGGCCCCCTCAAGACCATGCCTGAGGTCAACCTTCCCTGAATAGATCCCTCAAGAGTGATGTGTGAAGAATGATCACAAAGACTTCTAATTCAGGGTCATAAAGTGACCAACCGTGCAGTGCTTCAGTTTGAGTCCAGTGAGGCTGCCTTCTAAACACAGCTGACTAGGAGGCCAAGCTTCTGCAAGAGGCTGATGGCACTAGCTGGAGGGAGTTCACAGGTTTATATAATGCTTAAAGATTTAGTTTATAAACTTCTAAAACATTATTGTTTCTAAAATAACATTTCAGTGGGGATTTAAAACAGATCCTCATTGTAAGAACATTCTCAGGTTCTCAGCACAGTTTAAATGGCTGTGTCACAGGGACCACAATGTATTTCCTGATTGATTGTCAGGTGTTAATCAATTCTGTAGAACAGCAGCTTTGACAGTAGTGCAGGTTTATACTACCTGAATGTCATAGATGCCTCTGGCTTCACCTACGCTTTTACTGCGGTCAAGAAGGTCATTGTTCCTGAGCCAGTGCTCTTCCAGTCTTTAATTTACCACAACTTTAATGTTCTGACCAAATGCCTGCTTTCTCACCCCTCATAGATTCAGGGTCTGCAGTCAACCCAGTCCACTGCCGGGTAGTGGAGGACTTCAAGATCCCTCTCGTTCCCTTTGCCATGCCATTAAATATCACTGCAGTGTACAACCGCCCAATAAGTGATGGCCACATCACTCATTAAACTGTTCCAGTAACATTACGAGTGGAATTATTACATGTGGAAACACTAGTATTGTTTGTGACCTCCTTCCCTACCAAACCTATCATTATAGAATTTCTGTGGCTTCAGGCACAGGATCCAGTGATTTCGTGGCACCAGAAAGAATTATGTCAATGGTCCTCACACTGCATAAAAAACTATATGTAAAATCAGGTTCTTGTGCCCTGCCACTCTACCTACATCGAAAGCCCATGTT
The DNA here is from genome assembly GCF_946808225.1 of Silurus aristotelis. Taxonomy (NCBI): domain Eukaryota; kingdom Metazoa; phylum Chordata; class Actinopteri; order Siluriformes; family Siluridae; genus Silurus; species Silurus aristotelis. The sequence continues at coordinate 32,827,809 of NC_139578.1, forward strand.
TAATCTTCGGTTCATGTTTCTAAAGAATTTGACGACCTGAGGGAGAGTAAAGGAAAGACTATGATACTACCCCCTCAATGACCATGGGACTGTAGCATCAAATTGCTTCCCAATATGGCGCCCTCTCAGTGTCGGGTATACTCCAATCAGCACCAGAAATCAGGGCCATGGATGAATACATCAAAGAGGCAGCGGGTTTTATTTGTGCCTCTACATCACCAACTGCAGCAGGATTTATCTTTGTGGAAAGGAAGGACGGTGGGCTGAGGGGCAGTTTAAACTCTATTACTGTCCGATATCCTTGGTAACTTTTGCCCTCCTATTTTACATAACTGGACGTTAGCAGCACCTACATGTTAAGGATTAAACAAGGCGATGAATGGAAAACTGCATTTCACACCACAAGAGGACACCATGAGTACTGGATCATGCTCTTTGGCTTCACCCTCACGCCAGTGGTGTTCCACTCATTTATAAACGAAATTTCTCGAGACGTGCTGAATTCTGTGGTGTATTACGGCAGACACTGTGCTCTGACCTCAACTTCTGAACAAGCTGGAGTATGTGGAGAAAAAAGTAATGTCATGCTGCCACGGTGGATATTTGACAAACAAAGCCTTCTTTCATGAATCAGCAAACACACACACACACACACACACACACACACACGCCCGTTCTGAAAATTGACGTTTCTGGGTTTATTTTTAGTCCTTTGGACTCTGGGTGAACTCTGAACATTTGAATACTGATGTAATAGAGCATGCTGAAGACGTTTTCATATTTGTTCGAGCAAAAACATTTAAAAAGGTTATAAAAACAAAAAAAAAACCTGTCTGTGAATCACAATGTTTACACATTACAGCATGTTTTTACACTGGTAAATGTTTTCTTTCCATTTACATGCTAAAGTAACTTAAGGTTGTTCATATCAGTCTGTCTGTAAACCTGCTCAGATATCTGTTCTAAAGCAGTATGCTGGTGAAGAAGTTTATTGTAAATACACATCACATACCTGGACGTCCACATGATTGTATGGTGTGTGGTTGTTCTGTGTGATCCTGTTGATTTGTTGTGGCTAAATTAGTGAAAGTTGTTGAGATTTCGTGACCTTGTAGTGTTGAGGAATCAATGTGTTTACGCAGAACTGATTCATGATTTTATCTGTGATAAAAAAAATTGAAAATAAAAAAAATTGTAATAAAAAAAATAAAGAAAAATCGTAAAAACTCGAAAAATCGAAAAATTTGTAAAACTTTCCCTTGGCTGTTGTTCTGGAATGAAAGCAGGTGATCACCAGTAGAACCAGCAAAACCAAATGAGTGTTGCGGAACATGCTGAGTTTTGTGTTTTCTGTATCTGTCAGTCAGGGCATGGTCGGGCGTCAGGAGATGCAGGTAATGTCAGTGAGGCGACTGGTAGGACCCAAATGCAGGATGCAAGCAGGAGAGCAGTTAATGAGTCTTTAATGAGCACAAATACCTTTTGAAAAATGATTAGCATTTGCTAAGGAGCAATATAAAGCAGGCAACACAAGTCCAACAATACAGTCTATAAACCCAAAACATCAGCAGGTAAACACCCTTTAACAACCTTGAGATGGGGCACGAGGAAGGGCAAATGATAGCAGAGGACTCTGGAGGGCTTGAGGCCTGTCTTGAAGGTTGGGAAAAATCTAATTAAATGTAAGGCAAGTCTCCTGCTGATGGCTTGCAGGGGCAGGTTCTGGCAGGAATTTGGATCGTCCAGACATCTTGACAGGAAGGAGCGTGGCTCTGTGTCTGAGTGACTGACTCTGTGAGGCTTGAAGGTGGAGCGATGCCCTCTGTGGAGATCTGAGGTAAGATCTATATCTATTGCACACACACTGAAAAGGCATTTATTTCACTCCACTAATGTTCTTCTTCTCTTTCCTAGATATGGTACTACTGAGATCAATTCCAAAAACATGCACATTATGAAAGGATTGACAATGACAGCTATGGAAAGCCTGTGGAGCTCCAAACCTGACAAACAGCACTGGATAAGGTTCTTCTTGTATTCATTGTTTGAACCCAATCAATATTTTGCCTTGTTTCTTTTTGTATGACCTGGGGATTTTCCGAGCCAAGGTCATTGCTAAGGCTGATTGCAGGGCCTCACATGACCTGACCAGGATCCTCACCTAAAAGATTTCATTTATCATTTTGTTCCAATTTTTTTTTTCTATAATAACAGATTCACATTGTAAGATCTTCCTCATGTTCTCAACACAGTTTGAATGGTTGAGTCACAGAGACCACAATGCATTTCAAGAGCATAATGTCAGAAGTGCAGAAAGCACCACTTGAGGGCGCCACTGATAGGGAGCAAACCGACACAAACTCTAGGTGATGTAAATTCAGTCTGTTTGTAGTGAGGCAGTAAATAGGACTCATGCAGATCACTAATATGTCGATTATTTTAGATCCCAAATAATTTGTGGCCATTTTCCTGTGTCTGGGGCTGTTTTATAAACTCTTATTCTACATTATGATTAAACACACTTCTGTTTGATTCTTTCTAAAATTCACATATTTAAGAGTCACTTATCTCTCATTCATACAATTGAGTAAATGTGAGCCAGCAGTTGCTGATTGGTGGTGCTGAGATTTGAACTCAGAACCTTCTGATCAAAAGTCCAACCACTGAGTTACTATTTCCTGGTTGTGAAGGGGGGATGGTGGGGGACTGATCTGTGTTTCAGATGGACATTATTTATTATTTTATTGACTCTCAAATGAAGCTTGAATGAATCCCCCCTAAACACCACATGTGACTTTATATATGTGATTTATTTTATATATATTATATAGACGTCCACTTACACAACCTTCACTGTGTCTACATTAATACACAGAAATAAACAATACACAATACCATCTTATAATACAGTCATTATTTATTGATTTTAATTTTACAGGTTTTTGTTGAACATAATCAAAGTATTTTTCTGTATTGTGTCTGATTAGAAAACTCAAATCAGCATTTAAACACTTTATTGAGGTTTAATCCGACTTTCATTCAGGATCTGGTAAAGTCTTTCCATGTGTCTCTGCACCCACTCGAGTTCAGGATCTCCACACACACGACGGTTGTCCTTCAGGGTGAAGCTGCAGATTAGAGAGAAGATGTACATCAGTGTAGAACTGCAATAACATCAGAAAATCTCACACACACACACACTCCAAACCTCCACCATTATATACAGTTATATTATATTACACACAATTATACAATAATAATGCACATGAAAATGATCACTTTTTATTATTATTCATTAAAATTAATAAAAATAGCAATCAAGGGGGTGAAAACTTACATGACTGCAGGTTTTGCACAGTGACGGCCTGTTACTTTATACCCTGTAATGACTCTGATAGGGATTGGATTTCTGTGGTAACAGAAACAGCAAGTTGCTGGTCCATTTACAGATGTAGGAAACATTTCCACATTCAATTCTGTGATTAAATGTTTAATAATGTCAGGGAGCCACCAGCCACACCTCCCTCCTATACTCACAGTCTCATTAAACCTCTTCCTCAGAAGATCGGACCTAAAAAACCTACCTTAATGTATCCCCAACCCTCCCCAATCACAGGTCCATTCAAGGTACTCATCGCCGCTCTCTTGGAGGCATTCGCACTGGCTCCAGAGCATGCTAGCGTGGCTACACCGCTCAGCCCAATGGCACAAGTGGCCGAGTGCAGCGGCTTCCTGCGACACGTTAGTCTCTACGTCGCGATGCAAACTGCCAGATTCCCCACCGAGCGCTCCGAATTCGTGTTCCTAATCTCGCTACAGACTGGAAGGCTCTATCATGGGCCAGTGCAATGTGGAACGTCAATCGGGACATCATCAGTGCACTTCGCTGAGGTGTTTGATGTTGCAACGGCCAACCACCACTACAGCCTTCACCAATCGGGGAAGGCTCCGTACTGGACTGCAGACGTTTGGGGGCGCCAGAGAACCTTATGCACAGGCTATCTTAATTTTTGCCAGGAGCCCGGGTTCCCGTTTGGCTGTTCATGCAGCCTACCATATCCCCAGTCTCCAAGCCCCACTGAGTACATCACCCAGTCTCCAAGCCGCACTGGGGGCATCGCCGAGCCGTAGTTCCTCGCTGGGGGTGCCATTTAGTTCTTGAGTTCCACTGGGGGTGTTGCTCTGCCTGGGCTTTTTTCTGCCCTCAAAGGTGTTCCACCCAGTGGCAGTTTGCAGCAAATTCCACGGTGTCTGCCGCTGGCACCCGACCTTCCTCATGCGTGCCTGTCCAACACTTCACTCCTACAGACCTCCTCCACCCACCCTGGATGGGTTGCAAGGCCTTCTTTGGAGTGCCCTGGCCCACCTGGCAAAGGTGGGATTGGTGCATCAGGAGCCGCCCCTGGAGGAGGGGGTCATGTCAGGGAGCCACCAGTTATGCCTTTCTCCAATGCTCACACTCTCACTCACCCTCTCCTTCCTACAAATCACCTACACCTGTCCTCCATTTAACCATTCCCTTTATAAAGTCCCTATTCCCCTTCACTCATGGTCCGATCTACAGGTTACTTTCATAGATCACTCCGGACTACCTACTGCTCGGTTCATGTTTATACTGAATTTGTTTTAATACGTGTCTAAAGCAGAAACATATTGTATATGTTGTTCTGTAACTACTAGTTCAACGGTAAAAGACCTGGGAGTTATTTTAGACAGCAACTTATCTTTCAAAAATCACATCAATCAAGTTACAAAAACAGCCTTCTTTCACCTTAGAAATATTTCTAAGCTAAGAAATATGTTATCTATATCTGATGCAGAGAAGCTCGTCCATGCGTTTATGACCTCTAGAATAGACTACTGTAATGCATTACTAGGTGGATGTCCTGCATCATTAATAAACAAGCTTCAGTTAGTTCAGAATGCGGCAGCAAGAGTTCTTACTAGGTCAAGAAAATACGATCATATAACCCCAATCTTATCGTCCCTACATTGGCTTCCTATTAAGTTTCGAATAGACTACAAACTACTGCTACTCACTTATAAAGCACTAAATGGTTTGGCTCCCATGTATCTATCCAGTCTCTTAACACGCTACAATCCGTCACGCTCCCTGAGATCTCAAAACTCTGGGCTTCTAGTAGTTCCTAGAATAGCAAAGTCCACTAAAGGCGGTAGAGCATTTTCACATTTAGCTCCTAAACTCTGGAATAGTCTTTCTGACAGTGTTCGGGGCTCAGATACACTCTCCCAGTTTAAGTGTAGATTAAAAACATATCTTTTTAGCAAAGCCTACACATAACACACATCACACACATCACATCATAACCTTGTGCTCCAGAACATCTGATCACATGCACATTATCAACTTGTGCTGTTAATATCATGAACAGCAGCTACGCTAATTCCTCTCCACTGCTTCTCTTTCTCTCCCCATCCCGAGGCTTCCTGAGGTTTGGCCAGCTCCAGTCACGTCCCACCTCGTGAAGATTATGGACCTATGGATGATCATGGAGAAGTAGATGCCGAGTGTTTAAAGGCCCTGGCATGGAGAAGCTGATGCTGGATCTATGATGATCACAAATTGTTCTGTATTGTTGAAAGATTTATGACCAAACTTTTGATGTCACCCATATGAGGATGGGTTCCCCTTTGAGTCTGGTTCCTCTCAAGGTTTCTTCCTCATATCATCTAAGGGAGTTTTTCCTTGCCACTGTCGCCACGGCTTGCTCATCAGGGACAAACGCACACCATTCACCTTCACTGTTGTTTTCTGTAAAGCTGCTTTGAGACAATGTCTGTTGTGAAAAGCGCTATACAAATAAACTTGACTTGACTTGACATATATAAACAAATGTGTGTTTGTGTGTGTGTGTGTGTGTGTGTGTGTGTGTGTGTGTGTGTGTGTGTGTGTGTGTGTGTGTGTGTTTGTCATAGAAATTTTCACTTTGAGTATGAAACCAAATATATCACAGGAAGCTCATCTAAAATAAGAAAGAGCTAAAAGTTTAATCAGGATGATCTCACACAACATCTACACACATCACTGCGAATTTCCGGCCAATAATTCAATTCAATTTATTTTTTGTTTAGTGCTTTTAACGATGGACATTGTCCCAAAGCAGCCTGGGATGGAAGAAACCTTGAAAGTAACCAGACTCAAGAGGGAACCTCATCCTTATTTGGGTGGCACTGAATGTCCATTTATTACAGATAAATGATGTTGAGGTGCAGTGATGGTGATCAAATGCAAACTGTAGTCCTGAGTCAGTGTAGCAGGCTGTTGATATTAACTACAGTCCAAATCCATCTATAAAGCTCCATAATTCAGAAAACCAGAAGGTAACACAGAAATAAGGGATCTCTGGGATAAGAGACACCACCACACCAACGTCAACAAACCTGAGTGAACGTGTGAGAGTGAGGAGACGACAGCATCCAAATATCCCAGTTCACCAAACATTCGATATCTATGATCCCTCCAAATCTGCTCCTTTACCTCACAAACACCTACTGACTAAAGACTTGGGCGTGGCATGTGCGGATAGGGGTGTGGTGTTTTGGGGGGTCAAGAACAGGTCTTGGAAAGCAACCTTATTGGTCTTGAGCTGCCTTTTACACCTCCTACACACACATGTACAATATATATATACAGTGAGTAAAATAAGTATTTGAACACCCAGCTATTTTGCAAGTTCTCCCACTTAGAAATCATGGAGGGGTCTGAAATTGTCATCGTATGTGCATGTCCACTGTAAGAGACATAATCTAAAAAAAAAAAATCCAGAAATCACAATGTATGATTTTTTCAACTATCTATTTGTTTGATACAGCTGCAAATAAGTATTTGAACACCTGTCTATCAGCTAGAATTCTGACCCTCAAAGACCTGTTAGTCTGCCTTTAAAATCTCCACCTCCACTACATTTATTATCCTAAATTAGATGCACCTGTTTAAGGTCGTTAGCTGCATAAAGACACCTGTCCACCCCATACAATCAGTAAGAATCCAACTACTAACATGGCCAAGACCAAAAAACTGTCCAAAGACACTAGAGACAAAATTGTACACCTCCAGGGGTGGAAAGGGCTACGGGCAAATTGCTAAGCAGCTTGGTGAAAAAAGGTCCACTGTTGGTTACTGTTGGTAATACACTAAGACGTCATGGTTTGAAATCATGCATGGCATGGAAGGTTCCCCTGCTTATACCAGCACATGTCCAGGCACGTCTTAAGTTTGTCAATGACCATTTGGATGATCCAGAGAAGTCATGGTAGAAAGTCATGTGGTCAGATGAGACCAAAATAGAACTTTTGTGTCATAATTCCACTAAACGTGTTTGGAGGAAGAAGAATGATGAGAACCATCCCAAGAACACCATCTCTACTGTGAAGCATGGGGGTGGTAGCATTATGCTTTGGGGGTGTTTTTCTGCACATGGGACAGGGCGACTGCACTGTATTAAGGAGAGGATGACCGGGGCCATGTATTGTGAGATTTTGGGGAACAACCTCCTTCTCTCAGTTAGAGCATTGAAGATAGGTCGAGGCTGGGTCTTCCAACATGACAATGACCCGAAGCACACAGCCAGGATAACCAAGGAGTGGCTCTGTAAGAAGCATATCAAGGTTCTGGCGTGGCCTAGCCAGTCTTCAGACCCAAACCCAATAGAGAATCTTTGGAGGGAGCTCAAACTTCGTGTTTCTCAGCGACATGCCAGAAACCTGACTGATCTAGAGAAGATCTGTGTGGAGGAGTGGGCCAAAATCCCTCCTGCAGTGTGTTCAACCCTGGTGAAAAACTACAGGAAACGTTTGACCTCTGTAATTGCAAACAAAGGCTACTGTACCAAATATTAACATTGACTTTCTCAGGTGTTCAAATACTTATTTGCAGCTGTATAATACAAATAAATAGTTAAAAAATCATACATTGTGATTTCTGGATTTTTTTTTTTTTTAGATTATGTCTCTCACAGTGGACATGCACCTACGATGAAAATTTCAGACCCCTCCATGATTTCTAAGTGGGAGAACTTGCAAAATAGCAGCGTGTTCAAATACTTATTTTCCTCACTGTGTATATATATATATATATAAAAATGTGAAAAAAGTAATTTCATGCTGGATATTTGACAAATAAAGCCTTTTATCATGAATCAGCAAACACACACACATACCCCCAATGGAAATGGACATTTCTAGATTTATTTTTAGTCTTTTTGAACAATTGAATTCTGATCCAATGGAGCCTGCTGAAGATGTCATCTCATTTTTGTTCGAGCAAAGAAGTAAAAATAATTATAAAAAAAAAAACCTGTCTGTGAGTCACAACGTTTATACATTACATCATGTTTTTACACTCTGGTAAATGTTTCCTTTGCATTTATATCAAGTGCTAAAATTCCAACATGACAATGACCCGAAGCACACAGCCAGGATAACCAAGGAGTGGCTCTGTAAGAAGCATATCAAGGTTCTGGCATGGCCTAGCCATGGTATTTCCACATGATTGGAGGGACCCCGTGAGAGGGGAGCCTGGCCTCCTCCTCTGCCCGGAAAGTCCGATCGTGGAGACAGCCCCTCGAGGCTAGCTAGTGACCCTTTCAGAACAGCTAGGGAGATCCCCTGCAGCTGTATTTGCTTCCCAAGCAGGCCTAACCCCCCCTTTAATGTTGTTCATATCTGTTCTAAAGCAGTATGCTGGTGAAGAAGTTTATTGTAGATACACATCACATTTTGTTTTGATTGTATGATGTGATGGTTGTTTTGTGTGATCCTGTTGATTTGTTGCAGCAAAATCAGAAAAAGTCGAGATTCTGTGACCTTGTAGTGTTGAGGAATCCATGTGTTCAGGTGCATCCGTGTTTAGACAAAACTGATTCATAAGTTCATCTGTGATAGAAAAAAGGGAGAAAAAACTTTTTCAATTGAAAATCACTTCAGTCTCTGTGTTAAAACTGGACAAAGTGAGCAGATTTTGTAAAACTTACCTTTGGCCGTTGTTCTGGAATAAAAGCAGGTGATCACCAGTAGAACCAGCAGAACCAAATGACTGTTGGGGAACATAGCTGATGCTAATGGTGGAAAAGCACTAAGTAAATAAAAGGATGAAGGCTGTTGAGGATACAAGTGTCAAGAGGAAACAGTTTTATCACACAGGAAACTCATATGTGTCTTTCACCAACAGCATGTACAGCTCGAGTGCACTGGTGCAGAGAACAAGCTGCAGCAGAACATGCTGACCACCACCACAGGGGCAGTAAAGAATTTGCACACACTTAATAAATAGTTAACTACTAAACTATTTATTAAGTGTGTGCAAATTCTTTACTGCCCCTGTGGTGGTGGTCAGCATGTTCTGCTGCAGCTTGTTCTCTGCAAACTACTTGAAAGATGTAGTACTATCAGATCTCTGAACTTAACCTCTTAGCCTTTGGCACAGATTTTGGGACTCATAGCTAAATTGCCTTATCTAAATTTAAATGTTAACAGTTCCTGATAAAAGTGGGCTACATACACAATTTAAATATCTTAAAAAAGAAGACACTTTGAGCTTTACTGTCTATTATTCAAAGTTGATATTGCTCAAAAAAATTATAAGGTTTAGGAACAACGACATACTGGCTGTAGTAGCCTGACTCTCTGACCAAGGAAGGAACCCCCCCTATGCTCCCTTTCCTTAGGAGGGTGTGCACTTCATGTTCCAGGACCAGAACCTGTTCCAGAACCATGGCGGGCCACGACCCGAACTGAATCGAGTAGCAACTCTCTATGTGCAGGACCCACGAGATACGTCTAGCAGGCCTTCCCAAGCTGCTAGGAAATCTCTTTGGGGAGGTAGCCTCTCGAGCGAATTTTGCTCTTCGCGTGAAATTTCCACATGATTGGAGGGACTCCGTGAAAGAGGAGCCTGGCCTTCTCCTCTGCCCGGAAAGTCTGATCATGGAGACAGCCCCTCGAGGCTAGCTATTGACCCTTTCAGAACAGCTAGGGAGATCCCCTGCAGCTGTATTTGCTTCCCAAGCAGCCCCGTAACTTCTTGTCAGCCCCAGACTTAAATCCCTGATCCAGATTGGTCTGGTATGCCTTGAACATACCCATAGTGTGGAGGCATCCCGCTGCCTGACCTGCTGTTGCGTAGGCCCTGCCTACAAAAGCCAGAGTGGCTCTCAACAGCCTTGTAATAGCCTTGAACCCCACTACATTTGCGTATAGCAATCGCAGGGGAAGGGTGCATGTTGCAAATTGGGTCTTCATTCAGGTGTGTAGGTCGGGGATAAACGGTAGGCCCCAGGTCAGAGGCTGTGACGTGGGATGCAGGAAACGATCGTCCAGTATGCTGTTTGTCAGGACAAGCTATCCCTAGCTTAGCGATGGCTCGTGTCACTACATCCAGAAGCTCCTGGAACAGTGTGAGGCTGTGAGGAGTTCGTGGGCCCACTAGCATCCAAAAAATCTCCCTCCTCGGAGGAAGAGATTCGGAGCACCGCGTCACGCACACCAGAAGCAAGGCCCGTCTCAGAGGGAGCTCAGCCCGGCAGGGGAGGCTATAGAGGAATCATCCAAGCCCCACGACCTTCAGCGCCGCTTCGCCTCAGCTGAGATGTGAGGAAGAACAGTGATCTCCGGGAGTGGATTGTGCGAATAGCCATGCGGCTACAGAACATACTGAGCATGCTCAACTTCCAAGCAAACTACACACAGTTCATGCAAGTCTCCCCCCGTAATGAAACGGGGGCAAAGAGGAACACACATGCGGAAGCTTGCTTTAGCCATGTTTCACAGAATTACACACAAAGCACTTACCAGAACAACAGAAACTGATGTTGCTTCTTTCGCGCTCCCATTTTGTAGCTTCCTGGTTTCCACGACGTCGCCCGCCAATGATGTCACGACTGCCTATTGGCCAGATTTTACACATGATTCAGAGCATGAACAACGTGGAGGCGTTTCCAAACCGTTTCGACGCAGCGCGAGTTCCTGAAAGGGAACTCTGTGATGTAAATTCAGTCTGTTTGTAGTTAATCAGTAAATATGACTCAAGCAGCTCACTAATGTGTAGATTATTTTAGATCCCAAATAATTGGTGGACATTTTTCTGTACTGGGGCTGTTTTCTAAACTCTTATGATTCCACACACTTCTGTTTGATTCTTTCTAAAAATTCACTTATTTAAGAGTCACTTATCTCTCATTCATACAATTGAGTAAATGTGAGCCAGCCGTTGCTAATTGGTGGGGCTGGGATTTGAACTTAGAACCTTCTGATCAAAAGTCCAACAACTGAGTTACTATTTCCTGGTTGTGAAGGGGGGATGGTGGGGGACTGATCTGTGTTTCAGATGGACATAATGTATTATTGTATTGACTCTCAAATGAAGCTTGAATGAATCCCCCCTAAACACCACATGTGACTTTATATGTGTGATTTATTTTATATATATTATATAGACGTCCACTTACACAACCTTCACTGTGTCTACATTAATACACAGAAATAAACAATACACAATAACATCTTATAATACAGTCATTATTTATTCACATTAATACTTTTACAGGTTTTTATTGAACATAATCAAAGTATTTTACTGTATTGGTGCCTGATTAGAAACTCACATTAATTATAATATGGAGAAAAAGAAGGAATGGTAGCAGGAAGTACTATTGAGAAGATTTACTAGATGTAATATATATATATATATATATATATATATATATATATATATATATATATATATTAATTATGATTGATATGATTTAACATATAATGTAAAAAAGATTCTTCCTGCTCATAAATCAGAAAAAGTAAATTTTGTATGAATATGCATTACTCATTTTATAAATGATTTAAACACTCAATTCAAATTTGTTCAGGATCTCGTCGATTTTTTTCATGTGGTTCTTCACCCACTCGAGTTCAGGATCTACACACACACGACGGTTGTCCTTCATCAGGGTAAAGCTGCAGATTAGAGAGAAGATGTACATCAGTGTAGAACTGCAATAAAATCAGAAAATCTCACACACACACACTCCAAACCTCCACCATTATATACAGTTATATTATATTACACACAATTATACAATAATAATGCACATGAAAATGATCACTTTTTATTATTATTTATTACAATCAATAAAAAGAACAATGAGGAGGTGAAAACTTACATGACTCCAGATTTTGTACACTGACGGTCTGTTACTTTATACCCTGTAATGACTCTGATAGGGATTGGACTTCTATGGTAACTGAAGCAGCATGGGTCTGGTACATTTACACCTTTAAGAAAACATTTCCACATTCAGTTCTGTGATTAAATATTCAATAATAAGATATGAAGCACTTTTATATTCAGTATAAAATGCAGGTCTGATGTATCTGTTGCTGTAGTTCATGTTTATACTGAATTAATGCGCTCGTTCTGATACGTGTCTAACGCAGAAACATATTAGAAACGTGTAATTGTTGATATGGTGATGTGAAAAGGATGGAAGAAGTCACCAGTGTCAGCACTGTTTTTTTGTTTTGTTTTTTGGGGTTTTTTTGTAAATGAAAGAGAACATTAAATATTATAAAGCTAAAATAATGCTGTGGTTTGGATAAAATAAAGAATCTTGGTAAAATAATCAACTTCAGACTGTAACAGTAACTTGTCTTCATCACATAATAATAATAATAATAATAATAATAATAATAATAATAATAATAATAATAATAATTACAAAAGTAAAGTCTTCTTACTCTGGGCTGTTGTAAAAGACTGAAGGCAGGTGAGAACCAGCAGAACCAGCAGGAGACCACGAGAGATCATGACTGATGATAGTGATGATGGTGATGATGATGATGGTCACAATGTGAACAGAATGATATTAATGCAGATCCCCTTCAGTTTATATAGCTGTTTTAGGAGGGTGTGTGTGTGTGTGTGTGTGTGTGTGTGTGTGTGTGTGTGTGTGTGTGTGTGTGTGTGTGTGTGTGTGTGTGTGTGATAGAAAGTTCCACTTTGAGTAAGAGATCAAATATATCACAGGAAGCTCATCTGCAGGTCTCATCTAAAATTAGAAAGACCTGAAAGTTTAATCAAAATGATCTCACACAACATCTACACACATCACTGCCAATGTCTATTTATTACAGATAAATGATGTTGAGGTGCTGTGATGGTGACTTTTGACATTAACTTAAGTTCAAATCCATCTTTAAAGCTCCTGTGTTACTCTGGAGAACCAGAAGGTAACACAGAAATGAGGGATCTCTGGGATAAGAGACGCCACCACACCACCATCAGCAAACCTGAGTGACATGTAAGAGTGAGGAGACGACAGGATACAAATATCCCAGTTCACCAAACACTCCATATCCATGATCCCTCCAGATCTGCTACTTTACCTCACAAACACCTACTGACTAAAGACTCCAGTAAATACATATGTTTTCAGTCTCGCTGACACTGAGACTGTGTCTGAGCCCCTAACACTGATTGGAAGGCTGTTCCATAACTGTGGGGGTTTATAAGAGAAACATCTGCCCTCTGCTGTAGTCTTCATTATTTGAGGTACCAACAAATAGCCTGCACCTTTAGAAATAAGATGTTATGGGGTCTAGTGTTTATTTCATCAACTAAGTTCCATGTCATCATATTACGGTGAGCCAAACACAACAATTTCCTGTAGTTCTTTGGGACCATCAACCACCTCTCTTATGTGAGCATCCTGCATCCGTCTCTAAAAATAGCAATAAAGGGGTAGGAAAGAACAATGTGTTTCTGTATTTGCTGACTATCAATTAGATTTACTTCAACTCATGTCTGCTCAAGTAGGAAATCGTTGAGGGAAGTTCCCCGGGTGGGGGTGGGTGTTGTGGGAGGGTCAAGACCAGGTCTTGGAAAGTGACCTTATTTGGTCCTAAGCTGTCGTTTGCACCTCCTACACAAACAATTGTACTAAATATGTATCTTCTGATATGTCATTATGTATCTAATGGAGCAAGCAGGTGATGTCATCTCATTTGTGCTTGAGCAAAAAAGTAAAAATAATTATGCAGATATAAAACTCTGCCTGTGCGACGGAGTGACAACGTTCACCCGTTACGTCATGTTTTACACTCTAGATACTTGGCATCTTTACGGTGGAAATTTCTCAGGGAAAGACCACGGAGAAACGAAGAGAAAATCTGCCCGTGAGTGTGTGCTGGTGGCTTACATAAATCAGAGATCAATCCCAAAAACATGATAGCAAATTATAAAATGATTGACAATAACAGCTATGGAAAGCCTGTGAAACTCCAAACCTAACAAACAACACTGGATAAAGTTCTTGTTGTACCAGTTCACTGTTTGAACTCACCAGTGGGAGCTACAGGTCACTACAGGAATCAGGGGGACAAAATGTTGAAGCCTATAGATGACATGACGACCTACTGAGCCAAGATCATACCTAAGGCTGACCATTGGGCCTCACATGGCCTGTTTATGCCTGAGGCCAACAGAGGAGGCCTCCTCAAGACCATGCCTGAGGTCAACCTTCCCTGAATAGATCCCTCAAGAGTGATGTGTGAAGAGTGATCACAAAGACTTCTAATTCAGGGTCATAAAGTGACCAATCGTCTAGTGCTTCAGTTTTAATCCAGTGAGGCTGCCTTTCAAACACAGCTGACTAGGAGGCCTCTGAAGCCAAGCTTCAAGGGTTCACAGGTTTATATAATGCTTAAAGATTTAGTTTATAAACTTCTAAAACATTATTGTTTCTATAATAACATTTCAGTGGGGATTAAAAACAGATTGACATTGTAAGAACATTCTCAGGTTCTCAGCAGAGCCTGAATAGCTAATTCACAGGTACCACAATGTATTTCCTGATTGGTTGACATGTGTTAAATAATTCTGTAGAACAGCAGCTCTGACAGTAGTGGAGGTTTATACTTTATTATTGCACTCGTTCTGATAAATTTATACAGCGACATCTTGGTGCTGGGATTCAAAATTGCAACCTTCCAATCAGAAGGCCAAGTTATAATCACTGGAAGATTTGCAGCAAGATGTTGGACTGCGACTTAGCAGTATGGTATAGCAACGAGCAGGTACTGAACTCGTAATCACAATACTCTGGGAAAATCTGGGAAAAACACTGATACCATTGGGGGAATGTCATAGATGCCTCTGGCTTCACCTATGCTTTTACTGTGGTCAAGAAGATCATCGTTCCACCACCTGCCCCATGAAACCAAATTCTCGTAACACTAAGTTGGGCCTGAGCCAGTGCCCTTCCAGTCTTTTATTTACCACAACTTCAATGTTCTGACGAAATTAACACTTTCTCACCTCTCATAGATTCAGGGTCTGCAGTAAACCCAGTCCACTGCCGGGTAGTCCCTCTCGTTCCCTGTGCCATGCTATTAAAAATCACTGCAGTGGACAATCGCCCAATAGGTGATGGCCACATCACTCATCAAACTGTTCCAGTAACATTACTAGTGGGAATATTTCATGTGAAAACACTTGATTACAGTATTGTTTATCATCTCCTTCCTTACAAAATGAATTTCTGTGGCTCCAGGAACAGGATCCAGTGATATAGGGTGCCAGAAATAATTATGTAAATGGTCCTTAGACTGCATTAAAAACTATATTTATGTAGCAGTATGGTCTGATGTCATCTAGTCAGCTGTGGCTGATTATGCTCATTTACCTGCCTATAAATCGTTTCGGTTCGTGTTGTGTGTGCGTTTGCTCTTTGTCCACGAGCGAGCCGCTGTATTTCCGGGTTTACGTGCGGATAGTGGCAAGGTAGGAGCTGTTGGCAGTGAATGTTTTGTAATATTATGGTCCATCACACTGGGTTCTTATAAAATTATTTCATTTAAGGGTGGACTGAGGAGCTTTGTGGGGAAGCCGCTAATTGTTTAGGAAGACGTGCTTATTAAATGACTGCATCCGTGCCTCGTGAGTCGCCGTACAGGTATGTGTTGACGTTGACTTCATTATTAACGTTATATGGGCTTTAACAATCGGCTGATTAAAGTGTGTTTTCCCTATTTAAGGTGCGGGTCAATGTGCAAGGGACGTTACAGTGGGCTGCTGTAGTGGGCTTTTTGCTTGCTGTGTGGCTTTCCTGCGCTATGTGCATCGTTTACACCGCTTTGATGTTGGCTTGACTGTCTGCTTTATCCGACTGCAGGGGCTTCGTGCTACATCATCTGTGCTCTGCTTTGACTGCTTCGCTTTGCGTTGTCTGCTTCGCTGGGTTCAATTGGGCATTTTTAATCTACGTTCCTGTTCTCTGGAGCTCCGTGTTATTTCCATTTGGCACCAGCTGATTAACATTTTGCTGCTCCCGTATGCTAACAGTTTCTCGTTGCAGCATTTAAATACCTGCAAGATTAGCTGGACTGGGGGCATGGTGCTTATTTACAACGGTAGTGTGAGTATCTGATTTAGAAGTAACGTGTGACAGGGTAGTCATTACCTGATTCTTTGTGTTGTGATTTAATCATTTATTTTTGTATTAGCTTTATTCTTTTATTTATTATTTTCCTAACCTTATCGGGTTGAGGTTTCCCTACTTTAATGGGAATCTATTTCTTTTGGTTTTTATTCTTTTTATTAGTTTGAATTTGTGGTATAATGTTTTTTTGTTTTCTTATTAATTAAATGTAGTTGTTTTCTAATTTCTTTTGTGATCTGTGCCTTTCCTCTGTTCATGTGCCTCTGTAAGGATCAAGTAACGAGCAGTTTTTGGGCTGTTGACTGTGTCGAGAGCCATGCTGTTGTAATGCGATGCTTGTTTTAAGTTGTGTTTTAAATTACTTTTCTGTCTTCTCTTTTGCCTTCAGGAGTGGGGTGGCCAGTGGCAGCAGATTAGCATCTTGTGGTGGTGGGTTCCTTACCTGATTGCAGTGCAGTGTTCACAGGTGTGGTGTGCTGTGGTGCGTGTGTGCACGTGTGAGTGTTCTCTCTGTTTAGGACCCTGTGTGCTCTCTGCTTAGGACATCAGGCCTTCTCCCACCCTGAAGGGTTTGTCTTCTTTTCTGTTTTTACTATTTGATGTAGTGAATAAAATTTGAATTCATTTTAAATAAAGTTTTGTTATTCACTCAACTCTGGTCTGATACCTGACCCAGTCGTGACGAACCTGTGTGCTTTAAGGTTGAGGGCAGTCCTGGAAATAGCCCCCGGGTGGCGTAGTCCGTACAAATTATTGGTTGGTAATGCCACAGTTGGCGTAGCCGGTACAAATTCAGTTGGCACCGCCCACATTTAGAATCGGGTTATTGTGCCCTGCCACTCTACCTACATCGCAATCGGTTCATTTTTCTAAAGAACATGATGACCTGAGGGAGAATAAAGAAAGGACTATGATACTACCCCCTCAATGACCATGGGATTGCAGCATCAAATTGCAAATATGGCGGCCCCTTGGTGTCGGGGATACTCCAATCAGCACTAGAAATCAAGGCCATGGATGAATTCACCGAGGAGGTGCAGGATTTTTTTTGTGGAAAGGATGGAGGTGCTGTATAAACTTTATTACTGTCCGATATCCATATGTGGCAGTCACATAGTTGGGTGGAGCAATCGGAATGATGGGCGTTTCACCTTATTGAATTAGTGGGTCTATAAAGGAAGTCGTAAGTGTCTTTTTAAAAGTGTGTTTTCCATGATTACTGGTGACATCCCTAAATACCTGGTGTCCCCTTGACCCTTTGCTCACGCTTGATTGTGTGGATTGGGTTTTAAGGGTGGTTTGGTTTCTTTTTTAGTGTGGATTGAGGAATCCAGTCATTATTGGGGTAAAACTATCCCACTTCCTTGTTTTTTGGTGCATCAGGAACTGTTTAAACCAGTAAGTCGGTTAACTGTTGAGCATTGTTTATTTTATGCTAAAAATAGTAATTTTTTATTTTTTCATAATGAGGAAGTGAGGAACTGAGAGCCATTATAGTGGGTTATCTGTGGATCCCCAAAGTGCTGGCGGTGTTGCATTTTTAAACGTTGCAAGCACCGGCGTGGGACGCATGTCTTGGCCATACAGTGCTGTGGCTAACGAATTACCGGATTAGCTAAGGAGCTGAAGGCTAGCATTTTAACGGACTACACGCGTTATATATTTCCATTAGTGTGTCTGTTTTAGTGTTCGGCACTCTGATAATCAGCTGGGAGGTGGACTGATAATCTGCTGCCATATATTTCCGTTTTTCTGAGGTTTTTGCAAGAAGATGATTACTCAACTGTCATCAGAGTGCTAATAGTTCATGTGTTTCTTTATGAGGTGTATTGAATGGGACTGATTGTTTTTATTAATTTGTTTGTATTTTCTTTTGTTGTGCTTTTCCAGCCATCATTGTGCACTTGAATTTTTGTTTTCTCTTGTTGTGGTGATGTTTATTGTGTGTGTGTGTGTGTGTGTGTGTGTGTGTGTGTGTGTGTGTGTGTGTGTGTGTGTGTGTGTGTGCGTAAGAGAGCAGGTAAATTGGCTTGACAGTACTGTGGTTTGCTTCTTCTCCAGGGGTCTGGGTGACCAGTTCTATTGTGAGTGACAAGTTCCTTTATGCTTGGTGGTGGTTTCCTTCAGTGCGCAGTGTCCAACAGGTGGGGGTGTTGTGTTGTATGAGTGCACGTGTGCTTGCTGTGTATAGGAGATCAATAATGCAAGGTCCCCAGCCCAGGAGTTCGAGTAGGTTTGGGTGTTGGTATATGTTGATTTTATGTGATTTTACTGGTTATTAATAAAGTGTTGTTGTTTAACTTCTGTTTCATGTCCTGACTCAGCTGTTGTCGAACCTGGGTGCCATAAATATTTATTTTACCATGGATTACCCTTTATAATGAGCCCCAGGGGTGGCATAGTCAGTTTCCATTAGTAAGGTTCTTAAAACATTCTTTTTTAATCCTACTAGTAATTCTGTATTTGCTCTAAATTTCCCAATCTTTGGGAACAAGTTGTATTTATAGTATGTGTATATTCTTTTATATATTTGTATTTATTATTATAATTTATATTTTTTTTTTATAAATTTCCTCTGCTGCTGTAACAAAGAAATTTCCCCACTGTGGGACGAATAAAGGTATATCTTATCTTATCTTATCTTATCTTATCTTATCTTATCTACTGGCACTTCATTTGGTACCTTTCAACCTCAAACAGATCTGGGAGGCACATTATTTTACAAAACTGGAAAGCGCCTAGAACTTGGTAAATTTTTATTACAGTGATGAATAGAAAACTGCATTTCACTATGAGTCATTTTTCACTATCATGCCATTTGGCCACGCCAATGCACCAGTGGTGTTCCACTCATTTATGAATGAAATTTCTCGAGACCTGCTGAACTCTGTGGTGTATTTTGGCAGGTCCTGTGTTTTGACCTCAATTTCTGAACATGCTGGAGTATGTGGGGAAAAAAGTCATGCTACAATGGATGTTTAACAAATAAAGCCTTCTTTAATGAATCAGTAAGCAAACACACACATACCTGCACTGGAAATTCACATTTCTGGACTTTTTTTTGTCTTTGCACTCAAGCCATTAGAGTGAACTCTGTGAATATCTGAATGCTGATGTAATGGAGCCTGCTGAAGACGTCATCTCGGTGGAGGCCGAGCAAAAGATGTAAATAATCATGAAAAGAAAAATGCTGTGAGTCACAACGTTTACACATTACATCATGTTTTTACACTCTGGTAAATGTTTCATTTATATTTACATGAATTGCTAAAATTACTAAGTAAGCTTAATCTTGTTCATATCTGTTCTAAAGCAGTATGCTGGTGAAGAAGTTTATTGTAAATACACACCACATACCTAAACGTCCACATGATTGTATGGTGTGTGGTTGTTCTGTGTGATCCTGTTGATTTGTTGTAGCTAAATTAGAGAATGTTGTCGAGATTCCGTGACCTTGTAGTGTTGAGGAATCAAAACTGATTCATCACCACAGGAATCAGGGGGTCAATATTTTGGCTTTTGTGTATGACCTGACGACTTTCTGATCCAAGATCATTCATAAGGCTGACCGTAGCTCATCACATGACCTGATCAGGAACCTAAAAGCCTATCATTTTTTCCCCCATTTCTGTTTGCGAAGGGGTTCAGATGAACCTATGAAACTCTTTATAATAAATCAGATGATGTTTGACCTGCCGCTCACTCGGACTGTCTACAGGAAATGTGAATCATTCGTCACGCTGAAAACAACCGGGCATGAAAACACACTTCAGCTGTGTTCTGAGCTGCACGGCATCGGGAGAAATGAGATGGATGGTGATGGATAGAGATGCAGATGAAGATGGAGGTGGAGATGAAGATTAAGAAGTTTTGTTCAGGATCTGGTCAATTTTTTTCATGTTGTTCTTCACCCACTCGACGGTTGTCCTTCATCAGGGTGAAGCTGCAGATTAGAGAGAAGATGTACATCAGTGTAGAACTGCAATAAAATCAGAAAATCTCACACACACACACTCCAAACCTCCACCATTATATACAGTTATATTATATTACACACAATTATACAATAATAATGCACATGAAAACGATCACTTTTTATTATTATTCATTACAATCAATAAAAAGAACAATGAGGAGGTGAAAACTTACATGACTGCAGATTTTGTACACTGACGGTCTGTTACTTTATACCCTGTAATGACTCTGATAGGGATTGGAGTTCTCTGGTATCTGAAGCAGCATGAGTCTGGTCCATGTTGGTCTGTAAGAAAACATTTCCACATTCAGTTCTGTGATTAAGTTATATATTTAATATTGTAATATATTTAATTAATATAATAATATAATTAAGATATGAAACACTTTTATATTCAGTATAAAATGCAGGTCTGATGTATCTGTTGCTGTAGTTCGTGTTTATACTGAATTAATGCGCTCTTTTTTTTTTCTTTTTTTTTTTTTTGTAAATGGAAGAGAACATAAAATATTATAAAAAGAAAATCTGATCTTACTCTAGGCCGTTGTAAAAGACTGAAGGCAGGTGAGAACCAGCAGAACCAGCAGGAGACCACGAGAGATCATGACTGATGATGATGATGATGATGATGATGATGGTGACGATGTGAACAGAATGATATTAATGCAGATCCCCTTCAGTTTATATAGCTGCTTTCAGGAGGGTGTGTGTGTGTGTGTGTGTGTGTGTGTGTGTGTGTGTGTGTGTGTGTGTGTGTGTGTGTGTGTGTGTGTGTGTGATAGAAAGTTCCGCTTTGAGTAAGAGACCAAATATATCCAGGAAAGCTCATCTGCAGGTCTCATCTAAAATTAGAAAGACCTGAAAGTTTAATCAAAATGATCTCAAACAACTTCTACACACATCACTGCCAATGTGCGGCCAATAATGCATTTTTATTTGTATAGCGCTTTTAACAAGTGTAGCAGACTGTTGACATTAACTACAGTCCAAATCCATCCTTAAAGCTGCTGTGCTACTCTGGAGAACCAGAAGGAAACACAGACATGAGGGATCTCTGGGATGAGAGACACCACACCACCATCAACAACCCTGAGTAAACGTGTGAGAGTGAGGAGATGACAGCATCCAAATATCCCAGTTCACCAAACACTCGATATCCATGATCGCTCCAGATCTGCTTCTTTAACTCACAAACACCTACTGATAAAAGTCTCGACTTCATCTCGGAGTTTATAAGAGAAAGATCTGCACCATGCTGCAGTCATTATTTAAGGTACCAACAAATAGCCTGCACCTTTAGAAATGGGATGTGAGGGGGTCTAGTGTTTATTTTATAACCCGAGTTCCCTGTCATCAGATTATAATGAGCTGGACACAACAATTTCCCGTAGTTCTTTGGGACCTTCATCTTTGGGTCGTCTCCTCTTTTGTGTGAGTGTCCTGCATCCCTCGATACTGCTTGTCTCTAAAAATAGCAATGAAAGAGTAGGAGAGCGCAGTGTCTCCTACTTTCTTCATTATTTAATTTTACTCTCTAAGACTTGGTCTACGATGTTACATAAGGTTTCAACTAATGTCTATTCAAGTAGGAAATCGTTAAAGGGAATTCTCCGGCATGTGCGGGTGGGGGTGGGGTGTTGTGGGGTGTCAAGACCAGGTCTTGGAAAGGGACTTTATTAGTCTTGAGCTGCCTTTTACACCTCTTACACACACATGTACTATATATGTATCTTCTGATATGTCGTTATGTGAATGCTGATTTTATGGAGCCTGTTGATGATGTCATCTTATTTGTGTTTGAGCAAAAAAGTTAAAATAATTATGCAAATATAAAATCCTGCCTGTGAGACTGAGTGACAACGTTCACCCGTCACATCATGTTTTACACTCTGGTAAATGTTTTCTGTGTATTTGAACATGAGGTGATCTGGAAATTACTCAGTTAGTTTACGGTTGTCGATATCAATCTGCCCATGAATCTGTTGTGGTCAGATCACACATCCCTGAACATCCATGTCATTGTACAGTGTGGAGATGTTGTGTGAGATCCTGTTGATCTGGAATTGAAGCTAAATTAGAGAAGGTTGTCGAGATTTAATGTGATTGTTGAGGAATCTGTGTGTACATGTCTGTCTGGGTTAAAACTAATATAGATAATAATAATAATAATAATAATAATAATAATAATAATAATAATAATAATAATAATAATTACTATATAATCATGAGTTTGTCTATGCAAAAAAAAAAAGAAAATGAGTTCAGCCTGTGTGGTTTAACAGGAAAATAGAAAAGGGGCATCTTCAGTACTTACTTTTGGCTAAAGTACCATAAGAGGTAGATTGGAAATATCTCAGGAAAAAGAGAGAGATAATCAGCATGTGCTAGGGTCCTAAAATACCCCACTGTGTGAGAGAATCATGACGACCTGGAAGAGTGCGCACCAATATGGCAACCGAGCCAGAAGCGGAGCTCACGACCTGAAAGATCCTGACAGGTTGTCAATGGTGGAGACTGGAGGACCCGAATGCAGGACGAAACAGGGGTTGGGTGAAAGCAGTTCATAATGGAGTGAGTGAATAAATAAAAAATGTGGGCAAGAACAAAAACACAGTCCAAAAACAGTCCTTATTCAATTTCAGAATCAGGACCAGATATAGAAACATGATCAGTCAGGAACAGGCAGGGTGGCAAGAGTAATCACAGGAAGAAGGAATCTGGTGAGAAAATATTGGCGGGAGTAAAAGTCTTTCTGTCCTTAATTACCAAGTGGTGCGGGAATAACGACAAGATGGCCGCCGAACCGGAAGCCATGGATGAATACATTGAGGAGGCAGCGGGTTTTATTTGTTTCTCCACATCACCAGCTGCAGCAGGAATTATCTTTGTGGAAAGGAAGGACGGTGGGCTGTATAAAATCTATCACTGTCCGATATCCTTATACACTTAACTTTTTCCCTCAAACAGATCCGGGGGGCACATTATGTTACAAAACTGGACCTCAGCAGCACCTACGACTTGGTAGGGATTAAACAAGGAGATAAATGGTAACTGAATTCCACACCAGGAGGGGACACTATGAGTACTGGATCATGCCGTTTGACCTCACCAACGCGTCAGTGGTGTTCCAGTCATTTATGAATGAAATATTTCGAGACCCTCTGAACTTGTGTCATAGTAATATATTCGATGACCTATGAACATCAGATGATAGTTAAGGTAGAGAAATGTGACTTTCATTAAGAATCCATCACCTTTCTAGGATATATTATCAGTTGACTGGGGGTGGAGCTGGACCGATGTAAGCTGACAGAACCGGCCACACCTTTAAATGTAGAGGAACTAAAGAGATTTTTTTGGTTTTGCAAACTTTTATAGTTGCTTGCTCAGGAACTACAATGCTGTTGTGGCCCCAATCACAGCCCTACTACATGGAAAACCAAAAAAACTGAGCAGATGCTCAGAAGATGTTTGACAATCTGAAATGGCAGTTTACTATGTCCCCCATCCTGCAACATCGGGACCCCGATGTCCCATTTGTCGTGTAGGTGGATGCTTCTAGTTCAGGAATTGGAGGTGTACTTTTGTAAATTTCAAGTAACCCACTGAAGCTCTGCCCATGTGACCCTTCTGCCTGTTTTCTCGACTTTCCTTGGGATCCTGGTTTCTTCTGTTTACTAATAAACCCACATATGGATTCTAATTCCTCTGAGTCTGCAACTGTCACAACATGGTTTAACATCCACAATAACTGACATACCATGTTTCTTTAAACCACCTTTCCCGAGGAGGTTTAAAGATCAAGATCAAGTTGATCATGTTGCCAAGTCACTCCATGGTTATGATGCTCTTGTCACTACCAGTCAACAAAATAACCACAGAGCTGCAAAAACACACTATCATGGGTCTACATTTAAGGCTCTGTTTTACTGGACAGAAGGTTTGGTTTTCAAACCCCAGCACCTTCAAGCTGCCAAAGCTGGCCTTGAACTGAGCACTTAATCCTCTTTTCTTTATGGGTGGTGTATTACAGCAGGCACTGTGCTCTGACCTCAACTTCTAAACAAACTGAAGAATGTGGAGAAAAAGTCATTTCATTGTACTACTGTAGATATTTGACAAATAAAGCCTCCTTTCATGAACCAGCAAGCACACACACACACACACATACCTGCACTGGTAATTGACATTTCTGGGATTATTTTTAGTCTTTTGACTAACCTATCTTCTTCTGTTATGTCAATATGTGAATGCTGATCTAATGGAGCCTGCTGAAGACGTCATTTGTGTTTGTGCAGAAAAATAAAAAATAATTGTGAAAAAAAAACTGTCTGTGAGCAACAACGTTACACATTACATCATGTTTTTACACTCTGGTAAATGTAACTTTGTATTTACGTTAAGTGCTAAAATTACTTAAACTATCTGTGATAAAAAAAAATAAGAAAAGGGGAACAGCTTTTGTAAATCTTACCTTTGCCTGTTGTTCTGAAATGAAAGCAGGTGATCACCAGTAGAACAGAGAACATAGCTGATGGTAATGGTGGAAAAGTAAATAAAAGGATGAAGGCTGTTGAGGATACAAGTGGTCAAGAGGAAACAGTTTTATCAGACAGGAACCTCATATGTGTCTTTCACCTACAGCATGTACAGCTTGAGTGCACTGGTGCAGAGAACAAGCTGCAGAAGAACATGCTGACCACCACCACAGGGGCAGTAAAGAATGTTTACACACACACACACACACACACACACACACACACACACACACACACACACACACACACACACACACACACTTAATAATTCCAAGATTAATTAAGATTAAGGTTTGTAAGAACCGTGAATAAACATGTAGTACTATCAGAGTTGTAAACTTACAGTAAAAAGTGTAGAAAAATCCATAATTCGAAATAAATAAATAATTTAGAATTTTGTATTTTCTGTATCTGTCAGTCAGGGCGTGGTCGGGCGTCAGGAGACACAGGTAATGTCAGTGAGCCGACTGAGTCGACTACTGCAGCTCTCTGCTGGCAGGTCTTCCCCTGAACGCTATTCGTCCACTGCAAATGATCCAAAACGCAGCTGCATGACTTGTGTTCAATCTGCCCAAGTTCTCCCACACCACCCCACTGCTACTCTTTTACTGGCTTCCAGTAGCTACACGTATCAGATTCAAAACACTGATGCTTGCCTTCAAGGCCAAAACTGGACCAGCACCATCTTACCTCAGAGACCTGATCACATCTCGCACTGCACCACGCTGTCTGAGATCCTCCAGCACAGCTTCACTGGTACCACCTTCTCTCAGAATGAGAGGTAAGTACACTTCAAGGCTCTTGTCTGTTCTGGCAACAAGGTGGTGGAATGAACTTCCCCTAGATGTCCATACAGCAGAGTCCCTGACTATCTTCAAGCGACGACTGAAGACCTACCTCTTCCTGAAACACTTAAATTAGCACTTTCCAAGCTTGCTTTGTAGAATTCAAGTTATATTAAGTTTGTAATCTGGTGTACCAGTGCAGATTTATTTATTGCTAGAGCCTCAAAGCACTTTTGTACGTTGTTCTGGGGCAGTTTTATAAACTCTTATTCTACATTATGATTCCACACGCTTATGTTTGATTCTTACT
The DNA here is from genome assembly GCF_946808225.1 of Silurus aristotelis. Taxonomy (NCBI): domain Eukaryota; kingdom Metazoa; phylum Chordata; class Actinopteri; order Siluriformes; family Siluridae; genus Silurus; species Silurus aristotelis. The sequence goes on from NC_139578.1 coordinate 32,853,866, forward strand.
AAAAATGTCATTAACTCTGATTCTGATTCTCACATCGATGATGATGTGTGTTTGACATTTACTGTATTAACCAGATCCCCTTTATACAGAGTCACTGATCTCTCATTTATCACAACCTTCTGATCAGAAATCCAACCACTGACTTACTACTTCCTGGTTGTGAAGGGGGGATGGGGAGGTGATGTGTGTTTCAGATGGACATCATTTATTATTTTATTGACTCTCAAATGAAGTCTTGAATGAATCCCACCTAAACACCACATGTGACTTTATATATGTGATTTATTTTATATATATTATATAGACGTCCACTTACACAACCTTCACTGTGTCTACATTAATACACAGAAATAAACAATACACAATAACATCTTATAATACAGTCATTATTTATTGATTTTAATTCTTTTACACATTTTTGTTGAACATAATCAAAGTCTTCAACTGTATTGGTGCCTGATTAGAAAACTCACATTGAATTAAAGTATGAAGAAAAGAGGAAAAAGAAGAGACGATAGCAGGAAGTACTATTGAGAAGATTTACTAGATTAGTATTATATATAAGAGTCAAAGAATAAATCAGATAAATGATCCTGGAATCAGTTTATGATTTATTATAAAATGTAAAAAAGATTCTTCCTGCTGAACTACAGAAAAGTGAATTCTGTATGAATATGAATTACTCATTGGAGAAACGCTTTAAACACTCGATTCAATTTCGTTCAGGATCTGGTCAATTCTTTTCATGTGTTTCTGCACCCACTCGAGTTCAGGATCTACACACACCTGACGGTTGTTCTTCAGGGTGAAGCTGCAGATTAGAGAGAAGATATACATCAGTGTAGAACTGCAATAAAATCAGAAAATCTCACACACACACACTCCAAACCTCCACCATTATATACAGTTATATTATATTACACACAATTATACAATAATAATGCACATGAAAATGATCACTTTTTATTATTATTCATTACAATCAATAAAAAGAACAATGAGGAGGTGAAAACTTACATGACTGCAGGTTTTGTACACTGACGGTTTGTTACTTTATACCCTGTAATGACTCTGATAGGGATTGGACTTCTATAGTAACTAAAGCAGCATGTTGCTGGTCCATTTGAGTCTGTAAGAAAACATTTCCACATTCAGTTCTGTGATTAAATATTCAATAATAAGATATGAAGCACTTTTATATTTAGTATAAAATGCAGGTCTGATGTATCTGTTGCTGTTGTTCATGTTTATACTGAATTAATGCGTTCGTTCTGATACGTGTCTAACGCAGAAACATATTAGAAACGTGTAATTGTTGATATTGTAATTGTTGTAACAGTAACTTGTCTTCATCACGCTGCTCCATCACTCAGTATTTTACTGTAAACACTGAATATTTTTATAACCTGTTACTGCTGCTATTATTACTACAGCAAATACTATAATAATAATAATAACAATAATAATAATATTTACAAAAGTAAAGTTTTCTTACTTTCAGCTGTTGTAAAAGACTGAAGGCAGGTGAGAACCAGCAGAACCAGCAGAAGACCACGAGAGATCATGACTGATGATGATGATGATGATGATGATGGTGATGGAACAGAATGATATTAATGCAGATATCCCGTTCAGTTTATATAGCTGTTTCGGGAGGGTGTGTGTGTGTGTGTGTGTGTGTGTGTGTGTGTGTGTGTGTGTGTGTGTGATAGAAAGTTCCACTTTGAGTAAGAGATCACATATAGTATATCACAGGAAGCTCATCTGCAGGTCTCATTTAAAATTAGAAATAACTGAAAGTTGAATCAAAATGAACTCACACAACATCTACACACATCACTGCTAATTTCCCACCAATAATTCAATTCATTCTTTTTTTTTTTTTTGTATAGTGCTTTTAACAATGGACATTGTCTCAAAGCAGCATTAATTGGCATAAAAAAGAAACCTTGAGAGGAACCAGACTCAAGAGAGAACCTCATCTTATCTGAGTGGCACCAAATGTCTATTTATTACAGATAAACGATGTTGAAGTGCAGTGATGGAGATCAGATGCAAACTGTAGTCCTGAATCAGTGTAGCAGACCATTGACATTAACTACAGTCCAAATCCAGAAGGTAACGCAGACATGAGGGATCTCTGGGATAAGAGACGCCACCACACCACCGTCAACCGACCTAAGTGAACGTGTGAGAGTGAGGAGACAACAGCATACAAATATCCCAGTTCACCAAACACTCCATATCCATGATGCCTCCAGATCTGCTCCTTTACCTCACAAACACCTACTGACTAAAGACTCCACTAAATAAATGTGTTTTCAGTCTCGACTTGAACACTGAGACTGTGTCTGAGTCTCGAACACTGACAGGAAGGTTGTTCCATAACTGTGTGGTTTATAAGAGAAAGATCTGCCCCTGCTGTATTTCATTATTTGAGGTACCAACAAATAGCCTGCACCGTTATTTTGTAACCCGAGTTCCCTGTCATCAGATTATGATGAGCTGGACACAACAATTTTCCGTAGTTCTTTGGGACCTTCAACTGGGTCGTCTCCTCTTTTGTGTAAGTGTCCTGCATCCCTCGATACTGCTTGTCTCTAAAAATAGCAATGAAGCGGTAGGAGAGTGCAGCGTTTGTCTGGGTTCGCTGACCATAAATTACTCTCTTCATTATTTAATTTTACTCTCTAAGACTTGGTTTTAGATATTACGTAGGGTTTCAACTCATGTCTATTCAAGTAGGAAATCTTTGAAGGGAATTCCCCAGCATGGGCGGGTGGGGGTGGGGTGTTGTGTGTGTGTGTGTGTGTTTGGCAGGTCTTGGAAAGCGACCTTATTGGACCTTAGCTGCCTTTTACACCTCCTACACACACACACACACACACACACACACATGTACTATATATATGTATCTTCTGATATGTCATTATGTGAATGCTGATATAATGTAGCCTGTTGATGACAACATCTTATTTGTGTTTGAGCAAAAAAGTAAAAATAATTATGCAAATATAAAATCTAAAATAAATGCAAATAAAAAATAAAAGTGACAACGTTCACTCGTCACGTCATTGTTTACACGCTGGTAAATGTTTCCTGTGTATTTTAACATGAAGTGATCTGGAAATGACTCAGTTACTTTACAGTTGTCGATATCAATCTGCCCATAAATCTGTTGATGTCAGATCACACATCCCTGAACATCCATGTCATTGTACAGTGTGGAGATGTTGTGTGAGATCCTGTTGATCTGGAATTGTTGAAGCTAAATTTGAGAAGTTTGTTGAGATTTTATGGCATGTGATTGTTGAGGAATCTGTGTGTACAGGTGTGTCTGTGTTAAAACTAAAATGGGTCATGAGTTTACCTATGAAAAAAAAGAAGAAAATTGGTCGATCCTGTGTGGTATAACAAAAAAATAGTTAAGTGCCATCTTCAGAACCTAATTTTGGCTAAAGTACCAAGAGAGTTTGAATGGGAAAAACCATGGAGAACCGAAGAGATAATCTAGCCGTGAGCGTGTGCTAGCGGCGTCGTTGAATACCCCGCTGTGTGAGAGAATTGTGATGACCTGGAAGACTGCGCACCAGTGGACCTGGAAGATCCTGACAGGTTGTCAGGGGTGGAGACTGGAAGGACCCGAATGCAGGACGAAACAGGGGAAGGGTGAAAGCAGTTTATAATGGAGGAAGTGAGCAAAGTAAACAAAGTAAAAAGTGTTGGCAAGAGCAAAAACACAGTCCAAAAACAGTCCTAATCCAATACCAGAAAAACAGGGGGATGCAGGGAAGACAACAATTAGAAAACATACAAAAAAAGCTCCATATATAAGGCATGACAACTGAGCAATAGAGGGCAGATACAAAACCAAATCCACAAACAGTCCAAGGTCTGAACACAAGCAAACAGGGCAATGCAGTATCGGGAACCAGAACAGGAACAGGATCAGAATCAGGATCAGAAACAGCATCAGGATCAAGATCAGGAGCAGGAACAGGATCGGGGACAGGATCAGGATCAGGAACTGTATTGGGGGGACATGATCAGGAACTGCATCAGGATCAGGAACAGTATCAGAGACAGGAACAAGAATAGGATCAGGATCAGGATCAAGATCAGTAAAATAACCAGAAACAGGAACAGGATCAGGAACAAGATCAGGAACAGAATCAGCAACAGGATCAGGATCAGAATCAGGATCAAGATCAGGAACAGGGTCAGAATCAGGAACAGAATCAAGGTCAGGATCAGGATCAGGGAACAGAACAAGAACAGGCAGGGTGGCAAATGTAATCTCGGGGACAAGGAATTCGGTGAGATAGTCTGGCCAAAAAGTAAAAGTCTTTCTGTCCTTAAATACCAAGTGGTGCAGGAAAAATGGCAAGATGGCTGCCAACCCGGATATGTGGATTGTCCAATCAGATTTCAGCCTCTATGTGCTGCCATATAGATCTAATCTGTCCAGGGCCTTTAAAGTTAGTACTGCTGGCCTTTTGCCATAGAGAATATTAGCAATGTCATTAACCAATCAGATTTCATATTCGCCTCACAGGGCAGCTAGCTGGCCCAGAATAGCGTCAGCATTTTTTCGTCCTCTGATTGGTTGGTCAGGGGGAAACTGTTACAGCCAAGTTCGACTGGGAAAACACGTGTGAAGCTCTGCACACGTTCATACAATCGAGTTTTTTATGCCTACGGAGGAAGAGAAATTGATTTGGTCTCGGACACTTAAAAATATATTTTAAGGAAAAGCTAGACATGGTGAGGAGGTCAGCTAACCCTGAAGCCTAGCCTGAAGCTAGCTTGTCTCAGCCTGGGAAAGGGTTTGTTCTCCACTTCCAGACCAGTGAATACAAGCGGTACGACTGGATTACAGCCTCTGGGGGGCGCTGCAAATTATGAGTCTGCATCTCTGGGGAGTAGGTTGTGTTTTATATACATTTTTAATGTTTTTGTCATGTTATTAGACAAATATTGGTTCTGAACTGCTCCAGATGTTGTAGGTGCACAGTTGTGGTTGTAGTGTAGAGGTTTGGAGTCTTAACTGGGTTTGTTGCTTTAGTTAAATGGTTTTCACCTCCATATGTCAAGTCAAGTCAAGTCAAGTTTATTTGTATAGCGCTTTTCACAACAGACATTGTCTCAAAGCAGCTTTACAGAAAACAACAGTGAAGGTGAATGGTGTGCGTTTGTCCCTGATGAGCAGCCGTGGCGACAGTGGCAAGGAAAAACTCCCTTAGATGATATGAGGAAGAAACCTTGAGAGGAACCAGACTCAAAGGGGAACCCATCCTCATATGGGTGACATCAAAAGTTTGGTCATAAATCTTTCAACAATACAGAACAATTTGTGATCATCATAGATCTTATGTGAAATGTCTCTCTCTCTCGGTAATGCCATGTGTTGTTATATTGCATTTTTGTATTGTATTAATGGTTTCTATAATTGTGTTGTGATTGTGGTGGTATTAAGAGGTCGATTAAGTCAGGTACGTCCCCACTGAAGGCCCAGGTACCCAATGCACAGCCAGCATGAGATGCTGAACAAACTTTATCACTGTCCGATATCCTTATACACTCCCCTTGGTACCTTTCGCCCTTGCACCGATTTGGGAAGCACCTAATTTGACAAAACTCGACCCCCACAACTTGGTAAGGATTAAACTACCGTAATTTCCGGACTATAAAGCGCACCAATATATAAGCCGCACCCACTGAATTTTACAAATATTTTTATTTTGAACACAGTCTACACTGAAACTAATGAACTTTACACAGGCTTTAACAAAAGGAAAAATTCATAAATAAGCCGCTTCATTGTTTAAGCTGCGAGGTTCAAAACGTGGCAAAAAAGTAGCGGCATATAGTCCGAAAAATACGGTAGGCGATAAATGGACCACCATCACCACCACAGGGGCAGTAAAGAATTTGCATACACACACACACACACACTTAATCAATCCAAACTGTTAGTTTGCAAGATCTGTAAATTAACATGTAGAACTCTTAGAGCTGTAAGCTCTATAAGCGTAGACAAATCCATAATTCGAAATAATATATAATTTAGCATAACAATATAAGTGTCTCTGTTGTAGCTTACAGCAGTTTTACCTCCACAATATGCAGTTTTGTGTTTTCTGTATCTGTCAGTCAGTGCGTGATCGGGCGTCAGGTGACCACTGGTGGGACCCAAATGCAGGATGCAAGCGGAAGAGCAGTTGATGAGTCTTTAATGAGCACAAAGACCTTTTGAAAAACGATAAGCACTGACTAAGGAGCAAAATAGAGTAGGCACAACAAGTCCAAAAATACAGTCCATAACCACAAACATCGACAGGTAAACACCCTTGAGACACCCTTGAGATGGGACACGAGGAAGGGGGAGTGACAGCGGAGGACTCTGATTAGACCGCTTGAGGCGGACAGTCAGAGGGCACAGTGTCTTGAAAGTTGGGAAAGGTCTGATGAAATGTAAGGCAAGTGTGACAGTCTTGCCTGGGCAACCTCTCAATCAAATCCATGGAGCTGTACAGTGGAGACAGCATGTGATAAAAAGGGTTTCACTGATTCAGTAAGAGAACAAACCAACAGTTCTCTTAAATTCTTTTAAACTTTTTGATCGTATAGGATTTCAATTGTAAATATTAACAGTTTTAACATAGATGACACACTTTTAATAATTGTTAATCACAAATGAATGAAGATCCTCAATGAAATACAGAGTATATATTTTAACTCACAATCGAGGGAAACACCACCACCTAGCGGAAAACTTGAGCAACTCATTTTGAAGCGAACAATTCAGCAAACATTTAATAACATACCTGTACAATGGAGACAGCATGTGTGTAAATAGGATTTCACTGATTCAGTAAGAGGATAAACTATTTCTACATAAAACACAAGACAAAACACAAATGAATTACAATCAGGTCTTGTAGTACAAACACATCATAACTCAATATTGAGCGACTCACGCAACGCAGTCGACACGGTCACAATGAAGCAAATCTTTGTGTGTTTTAAACACTTATAAATGTTCATTCTCATACCGTGAAAACATGCAACTTACCCACAGCAATACTTTCTTTACTGTGCTGTGGGTGGTCCCTACTCCACATGCTAAATCACTACATACTGTGTAGTGTTGTTTGTTTGGACCAAAATTGCTTTACGTCATCATGGGCGTAAATCCCGGGGGGGACGGAGGGGACATGCCCCCCCATCCAAAAAAAAATTATTTAAAAAAATTGCACTCTCTATTATATGTATTCTCTATTATATGATAGGAAAAATATATTTTAAAAAATATATATGTATTTATACCTAAAATAATTGTTTAAGTAGAAAAAACACAACGCAAAAATTCCTTTAGAAACAGTTGAGGTGTCCCCCCCCCCCCCCCCTCCCTTCAGACTCATTCATAAATTAGTTGCGGCAAAAATGCTGATTAGCGATGTAATTTTCCATGAATCTGTTATATTAGTGATTAAAATATCACTTATCTAGTGAACGTTAGCTTGTGTACGATAGCTTGTAGCATAGCGCACTGACACTAACACACCAAAACCGTTTCCCATGCAGTGTTTTATTTGGGATGAATTGGTATAATGTTAACATTAACAAACAATTAGCATATTGTTTATCTGTGCATTTACTAAATGAGCACTGTGCTACGTCCGAACTGACCCCACTGTATTTTTTTTAAGTGTCTTAATCAATTTGTAAATAAAATGTTAAACCTTGTTTTTTTAATTCCTTGTTTTTATTGTTGTGATTTTTTTTTAATGATAGTTTTACTTTATTTATGTAAAGCAGTTTGATTTACCATTATAATTGACGCAGTCTCTGTGCTACAATAATAATGATAAAAACAACGTTTTTCACTGTGGGGACACGGTGTCTTTATACTGTAAGTACAATTTGACTGTATTATTTGTGTCCCCCTTCAAAAATTCCCCATAAGAAATTTTATATTCATTGTCCCCCCCCCTACTGTTAAATGGAATTTACGCCCATGTACGTCATGTTGTTCAGTGGAGCCTTATCTTTCCTAATAAACTGGAATTAGCAGCAGTGGAGGTGTTTTTGACTCGTTAACACTCGGCTGGTGTTTTTGCATAAAATAAATGACATCTTGCTGGTGATAAAAAACAAATATGCCTGGTAGAATATAGTGTTACAAAACAAATGAGACCACACACTAAAATACAAAAAATTTAATTAACAAAAAAGCAGTAATAGAGGCGGATCTCGGACTTGAGTCTACAATCCATAGGCAGGTGTCCAGGTGACGTTTATTCTGCACCACCTTTCATTTCAAACCTTTTATTTCCAGCCAGTAGCATTATGGAAACAAAATGTTTGATGGAAAATGTAGCCAATAAGTGCAGGATTCCAACAATATATGGGAGGTTGCAGTGACGCCCAAGGAAGTAATGCAGCTCTCAGTTCTGCTCAAAAGCTGTTTCCAGCTCGTGCTAACTGGGTTTTGTTTCCAAAAAAAAGAAAACAATGAAAAAATGGATGGTTAAAAAGTTGTTTTATCTGAGATTTACACAAAGCACCGATGTGGAAAATATTCTTGGGCGTGGAGTAACAACAGTGACTTGGAGATCTGCATGGAGATGCTGTTTTACATCTGTAAGTTACAATTTATCTCCCTTTACAGTTTTATAAAAATTTTATAGGATTTATTACCTGTTTGTTTTTATAAGAGAAATGTTTGAAAACTAAGTGTGTATGAGTGTGTATTGTTGGGATTGAAATGGTCAGACATCAATATGGATGCCAACTCAATATCAAAAGCCAAACATGCATAACAATAACCTTTAATGGTCAGCCATTAATTTCAATGCAGACTGTATGAATAGAGTATGAATGACCACCTGAGTTAAGCAGGTGTCCCTTAAACAGGGGGAGGGAGATAAGGATCAGACACAATGGACAGTGAAGCTCAAAGTGTCTTATTTTTAACAATATTTAAATTGTGTATGTGGCCCAGTTTTAGCAGGAACTGTTAACATTTAAAGTTAGGTAGGGCATTTTCAGCTGTGAGTCCCAAAATCTTTGCCGAAGGCTAACAGGTTAAACCCACTAGTGGAAGCTCCAAGTCACTACAGGAATCAGGGGGTCAATATTTTTTGTGTAGGACCTGATGACCTTCTAAACCAAAATCATGCCTAAGTATGAGGCATCACATGATCTGATCATGATCCTCACCTAAAAGATTCAGAAGTCCAACCACTTCTCTTCCTGGTTAGGAAGTGGGTATGGGGAGGTGACTGATCTGTGTTTCTCTTTTAGGAACTTGAGCTGCGTCAACAATGCTTTGGGAACTCTTCTAAATTGTCCATGCTCTGAATCACGTGTGTAATTTGTCAAATTAAAAAGCGCGGCATAACTGGTGGTATGACGTCATGACCAGGAAGGTATAAAATTACATGGAGTGAAGCCGGCATTATCTTCTCTTAGTTCATTAAGCGCACCATGTGTCTTTTTTGTCCATTGTATGTCTGAAAAAAAGAAAAAAATGCTTGTCCCTTTCTCCTGCCTCACCTGTCTGGTCCTGCTCTTGGTCGAAAGCTTCGGAAGCACACCTCTCGGTGGGTTATTCCTCTTTTGATGACAGCCTTCAGCTTCACCTCTCTTCCTCTGTTGGGGGGCAGGGGGATGGCTGTGCTCTGCAAGCCAGAGTTCAAGGAGCGTATGGAGGTTGTGACTCGTGCCACAGCCAAGCTAGATTTAAATTGAGCAGAAAGCTGCCCTGTCCAGTAAGCTTGACCTACTTCGCAACCTCTGCATCAGGATAGGCTTTTTTTCCTGGACCTGCACACCGAGATGTTCAGGTCTTGGGCTAAGCTGTATTGGCCCACCTCTTTGGTTCTAAATCCACGTTGTATTCCAACGACTGAAAGAGTGTGGTTACGGGTTGGTGCTCTGGGTTGAAGAAACACTAGCCAGCTATCGCTCCCCGGGTGTTGCATCAACCCTTAAGACCAAGACGCTGCCCACCAAGCACCTTCATAATATGTTGGCACTGGTGGGTAAGGCTTACGCCTTAGCAGGTCAACCCGCTGCATGCCTGCACACTATGTCAGTGTTACAGGTGTACCAGGCTGACCTGCAGCGCGAGCTATCAAGGGGGGCACCTTTGGAAGCCAGGAGGTCTACAAGCTCCACCATACAACGGATTTGGTTCTTAGAGCCACCAAAGAGACCGCTGTGGTCGTTGGGCGGTCTATGGCCACCCTAGACTCCACATATAGAGAGGCACATATGGCTCAACCTGTCAGATCTTTCCGACAGGGAAGGGTGGTGCTGCTTGACGCTAGTGCTGACTGGCCTTTTCAGTGATTTCGTAAATATGGTTGTCAAGAGGTTTCAAGATGCCAAAAAAACAGTCGGCAGCATTCCAGCAGTTCCTCCTACATTGCTCTCATGGGGCTGCGGGAGCAGGAACAAGAACAGGCTGGGTGGCAAGTGTAATCTCAGGGTCAAGGAATCCAGTGAGATAATCTGGCCCGGAGTAAAAGTTTTTCTGTCTTTAAATATGAGTGGTGTGGGAAAACCAGCAATATCGGGTTCTTCCACTTGGCTTTGCCCTCTTGTCCAACAACTACAAAAGGCTTTCCCCTGCCCGCATTGTGGCCATTCTTATGGCCATCAGAAAGGTCAGAGAAGGACAGCCTCTCACTGCCAAGCAGTTCCAGGAACTGCTAAGGCTCATAGAAGCTGTGTCAAGTGGTATTCCACATGGCCTGCTGTACATAAAACCCCTTTGTTGGTGGCTCAGGATCCATGGGTTCTCATGGAAGGGCAATCCCCTCCATAAAATCATGTTTGAAGAGATCCTGGGTTCCTATCTCAAGGCTTCATGCTGGGAGTCCCCGATGGTCGCAAAACACTAAAGACGGATGTGTCCCTCACGGAGTGGGGAGTGATCATGAGCGGTCACTCTGCCCAAGGTCTATAGGAAGGGCCTTATTTACTTTGGCACATCAACTTTATAGAGATGCTGGACGTGTATCTAGCACTAAAGCATTTCCTTCTATACCCCAGAGATCACCACGTGCTGATTCGTACGGACAACACCGTGGTGGTCTACTACATCAACCATTAGGGAGGTCTGTGCTTGCGCCCACTGTACAGGCTGGCGCAAGAGATCCTCCTGTGGGCCTAGGGGAAGCTTCTATCACTGAGAGCAGTTCACATACCGGGTCGTTTGATATCCTTAATCTGTATTCTAATGAACAAGTATTAGAACTTGTTTATTGATGGAGACTTTAAATTATTTTGTAAGTCACTCTGGATATGGGCATCTGCCCAAATTCTGTAAATGCTGTTATGCTGTTTTTGCTGTAGATTTCATCATTTTTGAATATTTGTTTTTTATTTCTGGACTTTCAGTTTCATGTTTCGAAAGGTTGATACAACAAAATAACCATAGAATTGCAAAACACACTATCATGGGTCTACAGTTAAGGCTCTGGTTTACAGATCAGAAGGTTTGTTTTTTTTTAAACCCCAGCACCATCAAGCTGCCACTGTTGGGCACTTGAGCAAGGCACTTAATCCTTTTTTTCTTCATGGGTGGTGTATTACGAAAGACCCTGTGCTCTGACTTCAACTTCTAAACAAGCTGGAGTAATCAAGTAATTTCATGGTGCTTTGGTGGATATTTGGCAAATAAAGCCTCCTTTCATGAATCAGCAACACACACACACACACACACACACACACACACACACACACACACACACACACACACACACACACACACACACACACACACACACTGGAAATTGACATTTCTGTTTTTGTTTTTAGTCTTTTAGGCTCAAGCCATTAGAGTGAACTCTCTGGATATTTGAATGCTGATGTAATGGAGCCTGCTGAAGACACTGAAGATGCTGTTCACAAGCAGTAAGCTGGGTGAAGAAGTTTATTGTAGTTACACAAATATTATTAAAAAAAGGTAGAAACATAACAGTATATACACAACACAATGTATAAATACAAAAGAAGAAAAAAGAGACCAGGAATAAGTAGTTACACTATCACATATATTGCATGATTTTAAATTATTGGTTTGTTGAATTTATGTTTCTTACAAAATCTTTGTATTTGTTGTTATTGCAGGTAAACTGTAAAAACAGTGTATATTTTGGTGACTGGTTTTACTGAGAGCAGCTCTAATTGTAAAGTCTAATAGCGGCTAGACTATTAGATTTTACAATCAGAGCTGTCTCGCTCCTTCAGGCACTTAGGCTGTAACAGTCTGTCACTAAAGGAGCTGCTCAGAGATTAAACTGTTTCATGCAGAGGGTGAGAGAGGTCTGCAGTAATAATGATAGTTTTGCTACCATCCTTCTTCTTCCACCTCCTGTAAAGTGTCCAGTCTCTTTCTGTCTGCTGTAGAGATGCTGCTGCACCAGATGACCACACCATAGAAGATGGCTGAGGCCACCACAGAGTCAAAAAAGGTCTTCAGTAGCTCTCCCTGCACTCCAAAAGACCTTAGTCTCCTCAGTCTTTGCTGTTCAGGTGAACTCCCAGGTATTTGTAAGAGTCCACTCTCACAATGTCCTTTCCCTGAATGTTTACTGGTAATAATGACATTTGAACAATGGCAGATTCATCAGAGAACTTCTGCAGGTAACAGGTTGTTGAGCTGAACATGAAGTCTGCAGTGTAGACGGTGAAGAGAAACAGGGCTAGAACCATTCTCTACAGGGCTCCAGTGTTGCAGACAACCATGTCAGACACACTGTCATGAGTCTGACATGCTTGTGGTCGGTCTATGAGGTAATCCAGTATCCAGATAGACAGATGATGGTCCACTACCATGTACACCATCTAATTCCTCAGGTTTGATGTTGTTAAAAGCACTAGAGAAGTAAAAAAAACATGACTATCACTGTGCTAGCCCTTTCCAGGTGTAAAATAGCCCAATTTGAGATTGAGATGGCGCTCTGACCCCAAACATGTATAACAATGGCCTTTAATAGTCAGCCTGTATGCATGGGCACCTGAGTCTAGCAAGTAGCTCTCAAACAGGGAGAGGGAGAAAAGGATCAGATGTAGTCTCAGAAAAATGTTTGTAGGAATCTTATTTGTCATGAAAATCTTCTTAACAAATTTGAAATATAAACTCATGAGACATGTGGCTTTCAATCCAGTACTTTTCTGGATTGCTGCAGGACTGATTTCATGTATTTATGTATGAAATAAAAAATAATGTTCAATACAAGAAATTTACCCAGTCATTAGGGTTGCACAAGCCAAGGCACTCTTAGTGCCGGTCCCAAGCCCGGATAAATGGGGAGGGTTGCGTTAGGAAGGGCATCCAGTGTAAAACATGTGCCAAATGAAATATGCTCCATTGAATATGATGTTTGCGGATGATATTGTGATTTGTGGTGAGAGTAGAGAGCAGGTGGAGAAGATCCTGGAGAGGTGGGAGACATGCTGGAGAGATGGGGAATGAAAGTCAGTAGGAGTAATACAGAGTACATGTGTGTGAATGAGAGGGAGGGCAGTGGAGGGGTGTGGTTGCACAGAGAAGAGGTGGAGAAGGTGGAGGAGTTTAGGTACCTGGGGTCAACAGTGCAAAGTAATGGAGAGTGTGTTAGGGAAGTGAAGAAAAGAGTGCAGGCAGGGTGGAGTGGGTGGAGAAGAGTGATAGCAGGAGTAATTTGTGAGAGAAGAGTATCTGTGAGAGTGAAAGGGAAAAGTTTATAGGACTGTGGTGAGACCTGAGATGTTTGGTTTAGAGACAGTGGCATTGAGTAAAAGACAGGAGGTGGAGCTGGAGGTAGCAGAGCTGGAGGTACCAGAGCTCCCCCTGCCACGCCTTCTTCTGTCGCTGTCAGGGATTCACCCTGCCACGCCTCCCTCGGTAGCTGTCAGGGATTTTCCATGCCACGCCCACCTCGATAGCTGTCAGGGATTCACCCTGCCACGCCCCCTCGGTAGCTGTCAGGGATTCACCCTGCCTGCCTCCCTCGATAGCTGTCAGGGATTCACCCTGCCACGCCCCCCTCGTTAGCTGTCAGGGATTCACCCTGCCATGCCCCCCTCGGTAGCTGTCAGGGATTCACCCTGCCACGCCCACCTCGGTAACAGTCACGGTGCCTCGTTATGCCGTGCCGGCCTTAAATGCTATATATAAAGACTATATAAACTCGTGTTCTCGAGTCACAGGCTGTCGGTTCTTAAATGTTTTGCTGGTCATCCTTTGTTTCCACGACCGCCAGCCTTCCCGCTGGTTCTGTCTCCAGACTCTGTTCCGGGTGGATTACTCTTTGCCGTTGGAGTTGTACTTTCGTTTCAGGTGTTGCTTTCAGTTGGGCATTTCCTTTCATTGTGGATTACGCGTCTCGAGCGGATATTCTTTGTTTGTTTCTGGCCACGGCAACTGTGAGTGTTTTTGGTTGAACTGATTAAATAAAGACTATGATTGAGTTACTTCCGCTTCCACGTTGTCAGCCTGACAGTAAGGGAGGTGAGATTGAGATGGTTTGGACATGTGCAGAGGAGGGACATGGGGTATATCAGTAGGAGAATGCTGAAGATGGAGCCATCAGGAAGGAGGAAAAGAGGAAGGCCAAGTAGGGGGTTTATAGATGTAGAGAGGGAAGACATGCAGGTAGTTGGTTTGAAAGAGGCAGATGTAGAGGACAGGGGGGTATGGAGACGAATGATCCGCTGTGGCGACCCCTAATGGAAGAAGCCGAAAGAAGAAGTTCAATGCAGGAAATGTATACCCATGGCACTTCATCTATAACTTAATATCTTTTTTAGCAATATCAACTTTGAATAATTGACAGTTAAGCTCAAAGTGTCTTCTTTCCAAATTATTTAAATTGAGGGTTAACCTGTTAGCCTCCATCACTGCTTTTGGGACTCATTTACGCTATTGTTATACATGTTTGGTTATTGATATTGATTTGGCATTCATATTGATGGCAAAGTAGCCAGACAAGCTATTGTTTTACAGTCACGGCCATTCATATTGATGTCCGGCTGTTTGATTTCCAACAGAACAGACAAAACAGACAATAAAATGTATACCATCGTATAAAACTGTAAAGGGAGATATATTGCAACTTACAGATGTAAAAATAGGCTCAGATTTTTCATCTCCATGCAGATCTCTAAGTCGCTTTTGTTCCTCCACCCCAAGAATATTTTTATCATTGCTGCTTTGTGCATATCTCTGATAAAACAACTTATTTGACTGTCCATTTTTTTTTTTTTTTTCAAAGGAAGAGAGGCAGAGCTGAATGCTCTAATAGCAAGGGGAGGAAACCGTCGAAAGGCGTGCTTCCAAAACTTTTGACAGAATGCTGGACCCGGCTGCGAGTCTCAGGTCCTCAAACGCCCCTTTGCCCCTTTGTGGGGCCCGCCGGGGTCGTCGCACCTCATCGTTGGACAGATTACACACGTGATTCAGAGCGTAGACAACGCGGAAGCATTCCCAAAGAGTTGCTGGCGCAGTTCGAGAGAGAGTTCTCAGAACAGTTCGAATGGTTGAGTCACAGAGACCACAATGTATTTCCAGACCACAGTGTCAGAAGTAATTTTAATTGCACCACATGAGGGCGCCACTGCTCAGGAGCAGAAACACATTTCAGTTTGTTTGTAGTGAGGCAGTAAATATGACTAATGCAGCTCACTAATGTAAAACTAATTTTATTAACTCTGATTCTGATTCTCACATCTATGATGATGTGTGTTTGACATTTTCTGTATTAACCAGATCCCCTTTATACAGAGTCACTGATCTCTCATTTATCACAACCTTCTGATTAGAAATCCAACCACTGACTTACTACTTCCTGGTTGTGAAGGGGGGATGGGGAGGTGATGTGTGTTTCAGATGGACATCATTTATTATTTCATTGACTCTCAAATGAAGCTTGAATGAATCCAACCTAAACACCACATGTGACTTTATATATGTGATTTATTTTATATATATTATATAGACGTCCACTTACACAACCTTCACTGTGTCTACATTAATACACAGAAATAAACAATACACAATCTTCTTCTTCTTCTTTCGGCTGCTCCCATTAGGGGTCGCCACAGCGGATCATCCGTCTCCATACCACCCTGTCCTCTATATCTGCCTCTTTTACACCAACTACCTGCATGTCTTCCCTCACCACATCCATGAACCTCCTCCTTGGCCTTCCTCTTTTCCTCCTACCTGGTGGCTCCATCTTCAGCATTTTTCTACCAATATAATTCATGTCCCTTCTCTGCACATGTCCAAACCATCTCAATCTCGCCTCCCTCACCTTGTCACCAAAACATCCTACATGTGCTGTCCCTCTAATAAACTCATTTCTAATCTTGTCCATCCTCGTCACTCCCAACGAAAACCTCAACATCTTCAGCTCTGCTACCTCCAGCTCCACCTCCTGTCTTTTACTCAATGCCACTGTCTCTAATCCATACAACATCGCAGGTCTCACCACAGTCCTATAAACTTTCCCTTTCATTCTTGCAGATACTCTTCTATCACAAATCACTCCTGTCACTCTTCTCCACCCACTCCACCCTGCCTGCACTCTTTTCTTTACTTCCCTAACACACTCTCCATTACTTTGCACTGTTGACCCCAGGTACTTGAACTCCTCCACCTTCTCCACCTCTTCTCCCTGCAACCGCATCACTCCACTGCCCTCCCTCTCATTCACACACATGTACTCTGTCTTACACCTACTGACTTTCATTCCCCTTCTCTCCAGCGCATATCTCCACCTCTCCAGGCTCTTCTCAACCTGCTCTCTACTCTCACCACAAATCACAATATCATCTGCAAACATCATAGTCCAGGGAGACTCCTGTCTGACCTCGTCCGTCAACCTGTCCATCACCACTGCAAACAGGAAAGGGCTCAGGGCCGATCCTTGATGCAGTCCAACCTTCACCCTGAACCAGTCTGTCGTACCTACTGCACACTTTACTGCCGTCACACTGTCCTCATACATGTCCTGCACCACCCTCACATACTTCTCTGACACACCTGACTTCCTCATACAATACCACAACTCCTCTCTCGGCACCCTGTCGTACGCTTTCTCTAAATCCACAAATACACAATGCAGCTCCTTTTGTCCTTCTCTATACTTCTCCATCAACATCCTTAAAGCAAATAAGGCATCTGTGGTGCTCTTCCTCGGCATGAAACCATACTGTTGCTCACAGATGGTCACCTCTTCTCTCAACCTGGCTTCCACTACTCTTTCCCATAACTTCATGGTGTGACTGATCAACTTAATTCCCCTGTAGTTACTGCAGGTCTGCACATCTCCCTTATGCTTAAAGATCGGTACCAGCACACTCCTTCTCCATTCCTCAGGCATCCTCTCCCCTTCCAGAATCCTGTTAAACAATCTGGTTAAAAACTCCACTGCCATCTCTCCTAAACATCTCCACGCTTCTACCGGTATGTCATCTGGTCCAACCGACTTTCCATTCTTCATCCTCTTAATCGCTGCTCTCACTTCCTCCTTACTAATCCTATCTACATCCTGCTTTACTAACTCCACATCCTCCAACCTTCTCTCTCTCTGATTTTCCTCATTCATCAGCTGCTCAAAATACTCCCTCCATCTTCTCAACACACTCTCCTCACTAGTCAACACATTTCCCTCTCCATCCTTTATTGCTCTAACTTGCAGTACATCCTTCCCAGCTCGGTCCCTCTGCTTGGCCAATCGGTATAAATCCTTTTCTCCTTCCTTAGTGTCCAACCTCTTATACAGTTCCTCATATGCCTTTTCCTTGGCTTTCGCCACATCCCTTTTAACCTGCTGCCGCATCTCCTTGTACTCCTGCCTACTTTTCTCATCACTCTGTCGATCCCACTTCTGTTTTGCCAACCTCTTCCCCCTAATGCTCTCCTGCACTTCCTCATTCCACCACCACGTCTCCTTGTCTTGCTTTCTATTTCCAGATGTCACACCAAGTACTTTTCTAGCTGCCTCCCTCATCACTCCTGCAGTAGTTGCCCAATCATCCGGCACCTCTTCACCTCCACCGAGCCCCTGTCTGACCTCTTCCCTGAACCTCACACTACACTCTTCCTCCTTTAGTTTCCACCATCTTATTCTTCTTTCAAACCTTACTTTCCTCCTCTTCTTCTTCGCCTCCAAAACCATCCTACAGACCACCATCCGATGCTGTCTAGCTACACTGTCCCCCGCCAACACCTTACAGTCTCCAATCTCCTTCAGGTTGCATCTCCTACACAGAAGATAATCCACCTGTGTGCACCTTCCTCCACTCTTATACGTCACCCTATGATCCTCCTTCTTCTTAAAATACGTGTTCACCACTGCCATTTCCATCCTTTTAGCAAAATCTACCACCATCTGACCTTCCACATTCCTCTCCTTAAAACCATACCTACCCATCACCTCCTCATCACCTCTGTTCCCTTCACCTACATGCCCATTAAAGTCTGCCCCAATCACCAATCGTTCTTTCCTAGGTACACCATCTACCACTTCATCTAATTCACTCCAGAATCTTTCTTTCTCCTCCATCTCACAGCCAACTTGTGGAGCATAGGCACTGATGACATTTATCATCATCCCTTCAACTTCCACCTTCACGATCATCACCCTATCAGAAACTCTCTTCACCTCCACTACACTCTTACTGTACGCTTCCTTCAGAATCACCCCTACACCATTTCTCTTCCCATCCACACCATGATAAAACAGTTTAAACCCACCTCCAATGTTCCTGGCCTTACTCCCTTTCCACTTGGTCTCCTGAACACACAACACATCTACCTTTCTCCTCTCCATCATATCAGCTATCTCTCTTCCTTTACCCGTCATAGTACCAACATTTAAAGTACCAACCCGAACCTCTACTCTCCTACACTGCTCCTTTTCCTGCCGTCTCTGTAGACGCCTTCCTCCTCTCCTTCTCCTCCTTCGGCCAACAGTAGCCCAATTTCCACTGGTACCCTGTCGGCTAACGATACCTGTGGCGGTCGTTGTTAACCCGGGCCTCGACCGATCCGGTATGAAATTCTCATTTGTGATCCGCATATTTGATTTGGCACATGTTTTACGCTGGATGCCCTTCCTAACGCAACCCTCCCCATTTACCCGGGCTTGGGACCGGCACTAAGAGTACACTGGCGTGTGCCCCCCTAATGGCTGGGTTAAATAAACAATACACAATAACATCTTATAATACAGTCATTATTTATTGATTTTAATTATTTTACAGGTTTTTGTTGAATATAATCAAAGTCTTTTACTGTATTGGTGCCTGATTAGAAACTCACATTAATTATAGAATGAACAAAAAGAGGAAAAAGAAAAGACGGCAGGAAGTATTACTGAGAAGATTTACTAGATGTATTATTTATATATATCTGTGTGTCTGCAGAGTCGAAGAATAAATCAGATAAATGATCCTGGGCTCAATTTATGATTTAATATAAAATGTAAAAAAGATTCTTCCTGCTGAACTACAGAAAAAGTGAATTCTGTATGAATATGAAATGAATTTAAACACTCATTTGAGATTGGATCAGTTTTTTATACAGGATCTGGTCAATTGTTTCTATGCATTTCTGCACCCACTCGAGTTCAGGATCTACACACACCTGATGGTTGTCCTTCAGGGTGAAGCTGCAGATTAGAGAGAAGATGTACATCAGTGTAGAACTGCAATAAAATCAGAAAATCTCACACACACACACTCCAAACCTCCACCATTATATACAGTTATATTATATTACACACAATTATACAATAATAATGCACATGAAAATGATCACTTTTTATTATTATTCATTACAATCAATAAAAAGAACAATGAGGAGGTGAAAACTTACATGACTCCAGATTTTGTACACTGACGGTCTGTTACTTTATACCCTGTAATGACTCTGATAGGGATTGGAGTTCTCTGGTATCTGAAGCAGCATGAGTCTGGTACATTTCCATCTGTAAGAAAACATTTCCACATTCAGTTCTGTGATTAAATGTTCAATAATTAGATTAAAAAAAACACTTTTATATTTAGTATAAAATGCAGGACTGATGTATCTGTTAAACTGTTTGTGAATCCTGGATCCTGATTGGTTGCCAGGTGTTGATTAATTCTGTAGAACAGCAGCTCTGACAGTAGTGCAGGTTTATACTGTATTAATGCTCTCGTTCTGATACGTTTCTATAGCAACAGTGTAATCACTAGGATGTGTAAAGCAGACGCTCCACATACACGCATTAGAAACGTGTATCATTGACATGGTGAAGTCCTGCAGAATTTTTTATTTTAACAATGATGGAAGGAGTCTACAGTGTCTCTATCACTGCAATTTGATTTTCGACTTTTACATTTTTCTTTGTTATGTACAATATTATGTAATCAACCACTCCCTCACTCAGAATTTCATTAAAAAAATAGTAAACAATTTGAACTATAACTTACTCTGGGCTGTTGACATGTGAAAATGCTTGTGTATGTGTGTGTGTGTGTGTGTGTGTGTGTGTGTGTGTGTGTGTGTGTGTGTGTGTGTGTGTGTGTGTGAGAAAGAAAGTTTCACTGTGAGTAAGAGGCCAAAATAAATAACAGGAAGCTCATTTGCTGGTCTCGTCTAAAATAAGAAAGAACTGAAAGTTTAATTAAATTATGTCACACAACATCTGCACACATCAGTGCAAATGTCCTGCCAAAAGAAATGGAATGTTAGAAGGTATATTGTTTATTTTTATAGTACTCAAGTACCCAGTCATCAGATTATGGTGAGCTGGACACAACAATTTCTTGCAGTTTCTTGGGACCATCAACTGAGTCGTCTTTGCTTGTGTGAGTGTCCTGCATCCCTCAATACAGTTTGTCTCTAAAAATAGCAATATAGGTGTAGGAGAGCACAACATTTTCCTGGATACGCTGATCATCAATTTTTTTCTTCATCAATTAGTCTTAATCTCTTAGACTTCCTTAGAAAATCCTCGAAGGGAATTCCCCGATTGAGGGAGGGGGAAGGAACAGTTTTTGGGAGGCGACCATATTGATCTTGAGCCGCCATATCAACCATGACGACCTCCCGAGCCAAGATCATACCTTAGGCTGACCAAAGGGCCTCACTTCACCTTATCATGCCAGTGACCAAAAAGGAGGTCTGTCCAAGATCATGCCTGAGGTTAACCTTTCCTGCATAGATTCCTTAAGAGAGGTGGCCAATCACAAAGACTTCTAATTCAGGGCCAATGAAGTGACCAACCATGCAGTGCCTCAGTCTGAGTCCAGTGAGGCTACCTTCCAAACACATCTGACTAGGAGGCCACATTTAAAGGCATGGAATCCCACAACCTGGATTTAAAACTGATCCTCATTGTAAGATCTTCCTAGAGTTCTCAGAAAAGTTTGAATGGTTAAGACACAGAGACCATACTGTATTTCAAGATCAGTGTCAGAAGTCATTTTTATTATAAGAAGCACCACTTGTGGGCACCACTGCTCAGGAGCAGACACACATTTAGGTAATGTAAATTCAGTCTATTTGTAGTGAGGCAGTAAATATGACTCATGCAGACCACTAATGTTTCGATTATTTCAGATCCCAAATAATTTGGTGACTTCCAATAGTTTGGTGGTGCTGGGATTTGAACACATAATCTCCTGATGAGAAGTCCAACCACTGAGCTACTACTTCCAGGTTGGGAAGGGGATAGGGCAGCACCTGATGCCCCAATCTCACCCTCGCCAGGCGGGCCAGGGCACTTCGAGGAGGGTCTCGCCATCCATCGAGGGTCAAAGAAGGAGGCTCAGAAGAGGGAAGACTTGGACAGGCCCGCAGCACCAAGGATTAGGGGAAGGTCGGGAAGGACATGAGGCAGATCGACACCCACCGAGTAGGCCTGGAGCGGAGCGACACACTCTGCGGAGATCTGGAGCAGAGCAACGCACTGAGAGGTGGAGCAACAGAGCAAATCCCTTTTCGGAGATCAGAAGCAGAGCGACGCCCTCGGCAGAGGTCAGAGGCTGAGCAACACCCCCAGTGGGACTCACGAACTGAGTGGAACCTCCAGCTAGCTGCCCTGTGAGGCGAATATGAAATCTGATTGGTTAAAGAAACAGAGCTATTTATTAGGGAGACTACAGTAAAAGACCAGCACTATAGACATTGAATGCCCTGGGCAGATAAGATTAACATGGCAGGACAATGAGGCTGAAATCTGATCTAACATCCAACATCCACATACACGTACTGGAAGCAGTGCAGCCAAAAGAAAATGCTACGAAATGAAGAGAATAAACTGTGGGCAGTAAATTAATGAAATTTCATGGAACAAATATTAGAATTTAGGTTGTACATGTAGTTCAGTACTTCAACTTTGTTGGCCCTGACCACCTGCCACTGATGTGTGTATGTGTGTGTATGTATGTATATATATATATATATATATATATATATATATATATATATATATATATATATATATATATATATATAGGAAAATAAGTATTTGAACAACCTGCTATTTTGCAAGTTCTCCCACTTAGAAATCATGGAGGGGTCTGAAATTGTTATCGTAGGTGCATGTCCACTGTGAGAGACATAATCTAAAAAAAAAAATCCAGAAATCACAATATATGATTTTTTACCTATTTATTCGTATGATTCAGCTGCAAATAAGTATTTGAACACCTGTCTACTGTCTATCAGCTAGAATTCTGACCCTCAAAGACCTGTTAGTCTGCCTTTAAAATGTCCACCGTCACTACATTCATTATCCTAAATTAGATGCACCTGTTTGAGGTCGTTAGCTGCATAAAGACACCTGTCCACCCCATACAATCAGTAAGAATTCAACTACTAACATGGCCAAGACCAAAGAGCTGTCCAAAGACACTAGAGACAAAATTGTACAGCTCCACAAGGCTGGAAAGGGCTACGGGGAAATTGCCAAGCAGCTTGGTAAAAAAGGTCCACTGTTGGAGCAATCATTAGAAAATGGAAGAAGCTAAACATGACTGTCAATCTCCCTTGGACTGGGGCTCCATGCAAGATCTCACCTTGTGGGGTCTCAATGATCCTAAGGAAAGTGAGAAATCAGCCCAGAACTACACGGGAGGAGCTGGTCAATGATCTGCAAAGAGCTGGGACCACCGTTTCCAAGGTTACTGTTGGTAATACACTAAGACGTCATGGTTTGAAATCATGCATGGCACGGAAGGTTCCCCTGCTTAAACCAGCACATGTCCAGGCACGTCTTAAGTTTGCCAATGACCATTTGGATGATCCAGAGGAGTCATGGGAGAAAGTCATGTGGTCAGATGGGACCAAAATAGAACTTTTGGGTCATAATTCCACTAAGCGTGTTTGGAGGAAGAAGAATGATGAGTACCATCCCAAGAACACCATCCTTACTGTGAAGCATGGGGGTGGTAGCATCATGTTTTGGGGGTGTTTTTCTGCACATAGGACAGGGCGACTGCACTGTATTAAGGAGAGGATGCTATGTATTGCGAGATTTTGGGGAACAACCTCCTTCCCTCAGTTAGAGCATTGAAGATGGGTCGAGGCTGGGTCTTCCAACATGACAATGACCCGAAGCACACAGCCACGATAACCAAGGAGTGGCTCTGTAAGAAGCATATCAAGGTTCTGGCGTGGCCTAGCCAGTCTCCAGACCTAAACCCAATAGAGAATCTTTGGAGGGAGCTCAAACTCCGTGTTTCTCAGTAACAGGCCAGAAACCTGACTGATCTAGAGAAGATCTGTGTGGAGGAGTGGGCCAAAATCCCTCCTGCAGTGTGTGCAAACCTGGTGAAAAACTACAGGAAACGTTTGACCTCTGTAATTGCAAACAAAGGCTACTGTACCAAATATTAACATTGACTTTCTCAGGTGTTCAAATACTTATTTGCAGCTGTATCATACAAATAAATAGTTAACAAAAATCATATATTGTGATTTCTGGATTTTTTTTTTTAGATTATGTCTCTCACAGTGGACATGCACCTACGATGACAATTTCAGACCCCTCCATGATTTCTAAATGGGAGAACTTGCAAAATAGCAGGGTGTTCAAACATTTATTTTTCTTACTGTATATACACATACATACATACATACATACACACACACACACACACACACACACACACGCATACACATATACTATAGAATAAATGCACATAAATAAACAATACACAATGACATTTTATAATACAATGATTATTTATTGATTTTAAATCTTTTACACGTTTTTGTGAGTACTAATTTTTCTGTATTGGTGCCTCATTAGAAAACTCACACCAGGATATAAACACTTTATTGAGGTTTGTTTAGTCTCTTATTCAGGATCTTGTCAATCCTTCTCATGTGGCGCTGCACCCAATTATGTTCAGGATCTCCACACACACGACGGTTGTCCTTCAGGGTGAAGCTGCAGATTAGAAAGATGATGTACATCAGTGTAGAACTGCAAAAAAATCAGAAAATCTCTCACACACACACACACACACACACACACACACACACACACACACACACTCCAAACCTCCACCATTATAAACAGTTATATTATATTACACAGAATTATACAATAATAATGCATATGAAAATTATTACTTAAAAAGAACAATGGGGAGGTGAAAACTTACATGACTCCAGGTTTGATACAGTGATGGTCTGTTTCTTTATACCCTGTAATCTTTACAATAGGGATTGGAGCTCTCTGGAAACCGAAACAGCATGTAACTTTTCCAAGTGCATCTGTAAGAAAACATTTTCACATTGACTTCTGTAATTAAATAAAAAATATTCAACACTTACAGTGAGGAAAATAAGTATTTGAACACCCTGCTATTTTGCAAGTTCTCCCACTTAGAAATCATGGAGGGGTCTGAAATTGTCAATGTAGGTGCATGTCCACTGTGAGAGAAAAAAAATCCAGAACACACAATATATGATTTTTTCACCAGGTTTGCACACACTGCAGGAGGGATTTTGGCCCACTCCTCCACACAGATCTTCTCTAGATCAGTCAGGTTTCTGGCCTGTTACTGAGAAACACGGAGTTTGAGCTCCCTCCAAAGATTCTCTATTGGGTTTAGGTCTGGAGACTGGCTAGGCCACGCCAGAACCTTGATATGCTTCTTACAGAGCCACTCCTTGGTTATCCTGGCTGTGTGCTTCGGGTCATTGTCATGTTGGAAGACCCAGCCTTCGACCCATCTTCAATGCTCTAAATAAGGGAAGGAGGTTGTTCCCCAAAATCTCGCAATACATGGCCCCGGTCATCCTCTCCTTAATACATTGCAGTCGCCCTGTCCCATGTGCAGAAAAACACCCCCAAAGCATGAGGCTACCACCCCCATGCTTCACAGTAGAAATGGTGTTCTTGGGATGGTACTCATCATTCTTCTCCCTCCAAACACGCTTAGTGGAATTATGACCCAAAAGTTCTATTTTGGTCTCATCTGACCACATGATTTTTTCCCATGACTCCTCTGGATCATCCAAATGGTCATTGGCAAACTTAAGACGTGCCTGGACATGTGCTGGTTTAAGCAGGGGAACCTTCCGTGCCATGCATGATTTCAAACAATGACGTCTTAGTGTATTACCAACAGTAACCTTGGAAACAGCTCTTTTCAGGTCATTGACCAGCTCCTCCAGTGTAGTTCTGGGCTGATTTCTCACCTTCCTAAGGATCATTGAGACCCCACAAGGTGAGATCTTGTCATGTTTAGCTTCTTCCATTTTCTAATGATTGCTCCAACAGTGGACCTTTTTTCACCAAGCTGCATGGCAATTTCCCCGTAGCCCTTTCCAGCCTTGTGGAGGTGTACAATTTTGTCTCTTGTGTCTTTGGACAGCTCTTTGGTCTTGGCCATGTTAGTAGTTGGATTCTTACTGATTGTATGGGGTGAACAGGTGTCTTTATGCAGTTAACGACCTCAAACAGGTGCATCTAATTTAGGATAATAAATGGAGTGGAGGTGGACATTTTAAAAGGCAGACTAACAGGTCTTTGAGGGTCAGAATTCTAGCTGATAGACAGGTGTTCAAATACTTATTTGCAGCCGTATCATACAAATAAATAGTTTAAAAATCCTATATTGTGATTTCTTAATTTTTTTTTTAGATTATGTCTCTTACAGTCGACATGCACCTACGATGACAATTTCAGGTGGGAGAACTTGCAAAATAGCAGGGTTTTCAAATACTTATTTTTCTCACTGTATGTCCAGTATGAAATACAGGTCTGATGTATCTATTAAACTGTTGCTGAATCCTGGATCCTGATTGAATCTCTATAGAAGCAGCTCTGACAATAGTGCAGCTACAAATTAGAACTGTATTTGAATGCATTTATTCTTAACCCAGTCATTAGGGTTGCACAAGCCAGTGCACTCTTAGTGCTGGTCCAAGGCCCGGATAAATGTGAAGGTTTGTGTTATGAAGGGCATCCAGCGTAAAACGTGCCAAATCAAATGTGTGAATCACAAATTAGAAACTCATACTGGATTGGTCGAGGCCTGGGTTACCAATGACCGCCACAGGTATCGCTAACCAACAGGGTTCCGGTGGAAATTGGGCTACTGTTGGCCAAAGGAGGAGAAGGAGAGAAGGAAGATATCTACAGAGACAGCAGGGAAAGGAGAAGTGGAGGAGAGTGGAGGTTTGGGTGGGCACTTAAAATGTTGGTACTGTGACTGGTAAAGGGAGAGAGGTAGCTGATATGATGGAGAGGAGAAAAGGTAGATTTGTTGTGTGTTCAGGAGACCAGGTGGAAAGGGAGTAAGACCAAGAACTTTGGAGGTGGGTTTAATCTGTTCTTTCATTGTGGGTGTGGATGGAAAGAGAAATTGTGTAGGGGTAAACCCTACACTAGGGGTGTAGGGGTGTTGGCAGGGAACAGTGTAGCTAAACAGCAATGGATGGTGGACTGTAAAATGTTTTTTTTTTTTAGGTGAAGAAGAAAAGGAGGAGAGTGAGGACTAAAAGAAGAATAAGATGGTGGAAACGGAAGGAGAGAGACTGTATTGTGAGCTTCAGGGAAGAGGTCAGACAGGGGCTCGATGGTAGTGAAGAGGTGCTGAATGATTGGGCAACTACTGCAGAAGAGATTAGAGAGACAGCTAGAAAGGTACTTGGTGTGACATCCGGAAATAAAAAGAAGGACAAAAAGACATGGTGGTGGAATGAGGAAGTGCAGGAGAGCATGAGGAAAAAGAGGTTAGAGAAACAAAATTGGGATTGACAGAGTGATGAGAAAAGTATGCAGGAGTACAAGGAGATGCAGCAGCAGGTAAAGAGGGATGTGGCGAAAGCCAAGGAAAAGGAATATGAGGAACCGTATGAGAAGTTGGAAAGGAAGGAGAAAAGGATTTGTACCAATTGGTCAGGCAGAGGAACCGAGCTGGGAAGGATGTGCTGCAAGTTAGAGCAATAAAGGGTGGAGATTGAAAAGTGTTGACTAATGAGGAGAGTGTGTTAAGAAGATGGAGGGAGTATTTTGAGCCGCTAATTAATGAGAAAAATGAGAGAGAGAGAAGGTTGTGTGACCGAATGAATGAGGCGCGGGTGGTGATTGACACTCCTGACCACCAATCAGTAGTGAGCAGGCACTATTTAGAGCGGGTTGGTTTGAGACTGGCATTCGTCATGTCCGTATCCTCCCCTTTTGTGGTTGCTATAGTGATTTCAGGTATGTGCTGTTAGTATGTAGCGTTGACTAATTAGTTTTTCTTTGTTTGTTGCACTAATGGCTCGTTTGTATATCCTTAGCCTGTCTTTTCAGTGTGTGTCCCTGTTGGATGCTGTTTTAGATCTGTTTACTGCCCTCCCTGCAGGTATGAGGAAGTTGTTTAGCAATGTTTAGCTTTAATGTGGGTCGGGTGGCGTGAGTAATGTGCAGGCTGCGTATCCTGAGCGGTGAATTGATTCTCAGGAACTCATCTATCCGCGTTTGGTAAGTTGTTTGGGTTTGTTAGGGGGAATTATGGCATGTATTCGTGCAATTACTTATAGCATTTATATCTTGTATCATCGGATCCTCCTTTTTTCGTCCTGGGTGATTATTGCTGCAATTCGACTTTTAGGGTTTTAGAGTGAACAACCTCGGCTTACAACTATTTAAAAAGGGGACTTCTTCTGCTGTCAGGAATCCCCCTGCCACGCCCCCTTCGGAGGCTGTCATACCCTGGGATTCCCCGATGCACCTCGCTCTTGCTCTCGTGCGTGCCCCGCCCGCGCGAGGCTAATTGCAATCGGGCTCATCCCGATCACCTGGGACTAGTTTCATGCACCCATCACACCACCTATAAAAGCCTCACACTCACTCACTTGTGTCCGTTATTGTATGTTCGTGCGTGCGTGTTCATGCCCGTCCGCGTGTGTGCCGGTGTCGCGTATGCTCAGCTCCGCTACGTGCCTTTTGACTCGGACTCGGACTCTGTTTTCTGGATTATCCCTGCTCACGCAGGTATTTGGGTTGGCACTGCTTTTTGGTTTTGAATAAAACACGGTTTGCTTTCACTTTGGCTTCCGCCTCTGTTCCCGCCTGACAGAATAACCGACCGTAAAAAGGAATAACAGGGGGACACAAAAAAAAAAAAAAAAAGAGAAAAACATGATTGGACTGACGCCGTGGTCCCGGCGCGAATCGCACCTCGGCGGTCGGGTGCGCTCGGCCGCGATTCAGCAGCGGCCAAGCCCCGCCTCCAGGAAAACCCGGAAGCTCTCGGCCGCCTCTCGGTCGTGCTCGGCAGCACGACGCCCACTCGATGACGTCACGGGACTCCCGGCTCGCTTCTCTGAGACAGAGCTGAATGGGGCGCGTTTTCACGGTGCGCGAGTGACTATATAGAGTCGAATCCATCCAGTTTCCCAACGGAGAAAGCCAGGGTCGCGTTTGTCATTTCTCTTTTGTCGGGGGAAATTCTCTCTCTCGCCTTAGAGTTATGGGACGCGAATAAGGGTGAGTTTGCCTCGTGCACCCGGTTCCTCCAGCTTCTCACCAGGGAACTCGGGATGGTCACGGCTGATCTCCATCTCCTCACCTCCGCCTTCGAGAGCCCGGTTCCGCACCTGAGTCTCCTAGAGATCTCCGCCCTGCTTCAAGACCTCCAGGAAAGCTCTGCTCTGCCTCAGGTTCTCCAGGGGATCTCCACCTTGCTCCAGGCCATCCAAGACGGCTCCGTTCCGCTCCAGGACCTCCAGGAGCTCTCCACTCTGCTCCAGAAACTCTGCTGAGAGCTCCGCCCAGGTCCTGGTCTCCGCTGAGAGCTCCGCCCAGCTCCAGGCTCCTCAAGAGTGCTCCGCCCCTCTCCAGGCTCCTCAAGAGTGCTCCACCTCGCTTTAGGCTCCTCAAGAGTGCTCCGCCTCGCTCCAGGCTCTTCAAGAGAGCTCAGCTCCGCTCCAGGACCCTCAAGAGAGCTCAGCTCCGCTCCAGGACCCTCAAGAGAGCTCCTCTCTGTCCCTGAGCGACCCCGTGAGCTCCTCTCTGTCCCTGAGCGACCCCGTGAGCTCCTCTCTGTCCCTGAGCGACCCGGTGAGCTCCTCTCTGTCCCAGAGCGACCCCGTGAGCTCGGCTCGGTTCCGCTCCAGAGAGTCCCCGAAAGATCGGTTCCACTTCAGAGAGTCCCCGAGAGCTCGGTTCCGCTCCAGAGAGTCCCCGAGAGCTCGGTTCCGCTCCAGAAAGTCCCCGAGAACTCGGTTCCGCTCCAGAGAGTCCCTGAGAGCTCGGTTCCGCTCCAGAGTCCTGAAAGGAACTCGGCTTCGTCCCAGCACCTCCCGGCGAGCTCTTCTCCGCTCCAGGGTCCCTAGGTGAGCTCCTCTCCGCTCCTAGGCTTCCAGGCGGTTCCCTCTCCGCTCCTAGGCTTCCAGGAGAGCTCCTCTTCGCTCCAGGTCCTGGATAAGGGCTCGGCTTCGCTCAAGGGCCCTGATGAGAGCTCCTCTTCGCTCCAGATCCCTGACGAGAGCTCGGCTCCGCTTCCGGTCCCTGACGAGAGCTCCTCTTCGCTCCCGATTACCGAGGAGAGCACGGTTCCATCCCAGGACTCCCGGGAAAGTTCAGCTCCGTTCCAGGTTCTCAAGAAGAGCTCGGTTCCACGCCAACGCATCCCCGAGAACACCTCTTCGTCCAATGGGATCCCGGAGCACACAACACACCTCCGAACCTGCGAAAGGGACGTTGACCCGTTGCCCCCGGGCTCCACCAAAGGCGACGGCTCGCCCCACAGTCTCCCTGAAAGCGACTCCACCTCTCGGAGCTCCGCTTCACCCAAGGGATCCCCAGAGCTCTCAACTCATCCCCGGGACTGTGAAAGGGACGTCAAACCGCTGCCCCTGGCCTTATCCGAAGGCGACGGCTCGCCCCACAGTCTCCCAAGAGGTGACAACTCGCCCCACGAGCACTCTGAAGGCGAAGCTACGTAACAGGCCTCCTCTTCCCTCAAGGGGTCCCCAGATCACTCACCTCAGCCCCGGGACTGCGAAAGGGACGTCGAACCGCTGCCCCTGGCCTCATCTGAAGGTGACGGCTCGCCCCACAGTCTTCCAAAAGGTGACGGCTCGCCCCACGAGCACTCAGGAGATAAAGTCACGTCACAGAGCTCCTCTCATGGCGACGTCTTGCTCCTGAGCTCCTCTCATGGCGACGTCTCACTCCCGAGCTCCTCTCATGGCGACGTCTCGCTCCCGAGCTCACGGTGACATCCTGCCTCCAAGCTCCCTGTGTCGGATCTCAGAATCCCCTCTGAGACCAAACACCTCAGGAGTGCTCCAAGTTTACCACTTTGGTTCTTAATTAACACTAACTCGATCAGAACTCCCAATAAAAAGCCCAGAGACTTGGATGAGAAGGACAGCAAAATACAAGTTTATTTCTTTTCTCTGCAGAGAAGATTAATCACCAAAACAGATATAATCCAGAAGAAACCTCCTTTCCAGAATAATAGATGCTTGCAAGTGCTTCAAAAGGAAAATCCCCAAAACCCTAAGGGGTGAATCACCTAAGGTGATTTCCACCCTGAACTTTTAGGTAGTTTCCAAAATCTGAGCTCACCAAAAGATGAAAGTAACAAATAAAATCCCGAAAGAAAGTCTTCAGACCAGTCTTGAAGGTAATCCTACTGCTCAAAAAGAACTGCAAAACAGGGACTCCAAAAAGAGACTCTCTCTCTGTAGAGAGCGTCTCCTATTTATGTGCAGGCGCCTTTAGGCGCCTCCTACCTTAATTTGCATGTTTTTACTCTAAATCCCATTATTTCTGACCTACCCAATTTTTGGGCCCTTCCTACTCATTACTATGCATCACGTGGTAGTTCCTAATTCCCATTAATTTCGTTCCCTCCTGGTTCTTCCTCTTCCCTTCGTCATTTCCCCCACGTGATCTCTCTTGTTTATATCCCCTTATTTTCGGGCCTTCTTGGGGTTTTATTTTTTTTTAAACTTATCCTATCTTCCTCATTCTTGTCTTGACGATTGTTGGAGCAACACTATTTTGGACTAGTCTTCAGGTCCTTTGGATATTTTCTTATTTTCTTCTTCTTGATTATGCGTAAGTCTCTTCTCTTATTTTACCTTATTCTATGATTATACATTTCTCCTTAGACCTTCATTTTAATGCTCTTATGTGCTTTTTCCTGCTAATGCTATGGTTATAGTTGATTATATGGCTGTGTGTTAGATATTTTTCTTAAGCTTGGCTGTGCACTAGTTCAGTACCTAGTGTACTAGACTGTTTTTTCCTATTTAGTTGCCACCATGCTATCCATTGACCTTGGCCTTGTTCTCTTCTTTCTTGTGTGTTTTTCTAGCTCGTTGCAAAACCACTAGACGCAAGAGGTCTCGCCCTTACTCTAGGGCTTGCACTCCTCCCATTTCTCCCTATCGCCATTTCCAGATCTCCCGTTTGCTTGATGACTTGGACAACTATTTGGTCGACCCTTGTGATGGTCCTGATCGTCCTACTTCTTCCCCTTCTGCCCACACCCCTCCTTCTTCCATTGATGTGGGCACTCAGACTGACCCTGTGTTGATTCTGCCTGTCAGTCCTCCTCCTAGGGCTCCCCTCTCTTCTGACACTGACAGTGCATCTGATTCTGGGCCTGACTCAGGGCCTAGTTCGCCTGATCTTCGTCAAGGTGCTTCTCCTTCCTATTCCCCTACTTCTCCCTGCAATCCTCCTCATGGGCCCTCTTCTCCTCCTACTCCTTGGGCATCTCCTGACAGTGTCATCATGCTTGAGTCTGAGCCTGAGTTTGGGCCTGACCCCTGTGGGTCCCTTCCTTCTGAGCCCTACCATAGCCTGTCTCTTAACAGTCCCTGGCTGGTTTGTCGTCCTT
The DNA here is from genome assembly GCF_946808225.1 of Silurus aristotelis. NCBI lineage: Eukaryota > Metazoa > Chordata > Actinopteri > Siluriformes > Siluridae > Silurus > Silurus aristotelis. The sequence continues at coordinate 32,886,227 of NC_139578.1, forward strand.
GTCATCTTTTCCCTAAGTGTTCCCACTGGGAGTGTTGTCCTTAATAAACATGGTGGTCTTTTTCTAAATGGTCTCTGTTGTGGTTTCTTTATAAGCAAGCAATAGGCTTTGGTTACATTGGTCTAAGGTCAACCTGTTAGGCAGGCTAGTTAAAGCAAATATATACTTGGTCCATTAAATGATACTAAAACACCTTAACTGATAATTACTGCTGAATATAGACTTGGTTGTATTGATGCCCAACAAAAATTCCACATTACTTCTCCCTCTGAAACTGAAAAGTTTCACACAATCTACTCTTTTCATGTTGGCGCTTGCATGCATCTTTACAGACCGCAGATAAATGAAAAATAATAGCATAAACATCAACATGTTACTGATAGTAAAACATAGTAAATAAATCTCACATGTTTAACATATGCTCTGTAGGTAAAGTAAATCAACAGACCACGGCTAGTAAGCCCTGGCCCTAAAACTACACGAGCTGCCAAGAAGTTAAAACTAAAACGTTAAACAGTAACATTACTAAAAAATTAAAATTAAAAGGTTATATTTCCGCCATTAAAATCTCCACTTCCAATTATTTCCATTATTAAAAATAAAATTTTCCAAAAAAGCAAATAACACTCAAATATTTCAATCAAATTTTTCCAAAAAAGCAAATAACACTCAAATATTTCAATCAGATTTTTTCCAAAAAAGCCCAAAATATTTCCACATTACTCACTGTTCCCCTTCAAACTTATTACATATCAGAGACATACTGGCCTTCTCGAACATGGATCAGGAGTGGGCGAAAAACCCTCTGCAGCCGATCGTGAGGGAAAATTCCCACTCTGCCCGCCGTGGCGCGACAGTGTGAAATGATCACCAGATTCGTGGTTTGCAGTATGTGAAGGGGCTTTGACAGTGGTATTAATGCCAGTACCAATGGTGTCGTGGTGTCACGTGACGAGTCCAGAAGGGCAAGGGGGCGGTAATCCGGCAGTCCGCCTCCATTCGGGCCCATATGTCGAACTTGTCGGTAGGTATGAGATGTGTACGTGACGAAACATGTATTGACGAGTCGGTATAGTAAAACAGTGGGTGAATAGGTGGCCGTGTTGGTATGTTATTCAATGTTCGCACTTCGTCTTTGGACAGGCTGGACCACAATTTGTATCCTGCCAAGGAGACAGAGTGATATTCCATGTGGGCTTCCTGCAGGATGTCCCGTGTGAGCAAAAACGCATGTGTGGTGATACCGCCGTACGCCGAGGCTACAGATAGGAGGCGGCGTAAGGTGTATGTGTGAGTGGTGAGTGTGAGTGGACGTGTGTCGTGAATCGAATATTCCGTGCAACTATTGTTGTCGTGGATCCAGTGTTGACTAGACAGAGTGAAATCAGCGTGTTTTAAAATAAGGGATAGAGGTCGAGGGCCATCTTCAGCGAGCGTGGTCCACTGGAGCTGTTGGTTCAGGCCATGGATGTGTGGGTCTGGCGGGTACGGTTGAGCCATGCTGCGTTGGAGGAGGTCGGTTGGGAACTGCCGTAGGTCTTGTGGGGCGAGCCAGGACGAAGGTGCCTGAGCATAGCGTGCGATGGTGTGACAGGCTCCACAGTGGCAGTTGCTGGATAGAAAGATGTAAGCATGGCGGGCGTTGTCTGGTGACTGCGGAAGATTGCCCGGAACGTAGGTGCGGCGAACAGTGCAGGCTAAGAAGTCAAGGCGCTGGCGGCAGGAAACTCGCCTTGGGCAGGATGGAGGCAAGGGCAGTCCAGGAGGTAAGTGGGCGACTGCCATTGTCTGGACCTGTACAGAAACATACATATACAGAAAAACAACACAGAAGACATCGGGATGGCTGGAGTGCCTGGTCCGACTACCACCACCACTCGTGGTTTGGTGCCAAATGCTTCATGCTGAGGGGTAGAGGAACGTTCAGTTTGTGTCCAGCCCGAAGGTTCTGCCATACATCTCGTTTCGTAAGGGGATGGTACCGAAATGTGGGTGACACACACACACAATGGAGTCCACGCCGGCCGGGACGCGGTATGGTGGTTTCCTCGGGAGCTGTTGCAAGACGCGTCTGCGGTGCGGAGTTAGTGATGTCCATAGCCGGTAGCCACAGAAGGAGACGGTGTGGTATTGGATCAGAGTCTGTAATGGGATATTTGGGGTAATAAGGAACGCGTGATGGGAGTGGCTTCCATAGGCGTGTGCCACTGTGATAATGCGACGACATATGTAGGTGTGTACAGTGAGAGTGAGCCTGGTTGTGAGAGGAAAGGACATGTCAGTAGGTCCATCATGGACCCACTGTGTATATCGCAAGGTGATGTTGGCGTGTGTCATAATGTACGGAAGCGATCGATAGTCTCCACGGTTGCAGTTATGAATAAGAAAGGAGACATATCTGTCAGTGGTTAGGGGAGACCAGGTTGCATGTTTCAGTTCTACAACCTCAGTCAACGGGGGATATGGGTGCGCAGTAACTGAGTTGGCAAGCGAGATGACTTCTAACAAAACTAGCTGAAGACTTGGGTCTGGCAGGGGTCGGAGGTACATCAACAGACGTTGGCAGGCACCGCAGCCTAGGTTGTGTCGTGTGAAGACATGGAAATGTTGATGGGGTTGCACATCTGTGGGACAAACGCAGGATGAGGTGCATGTGAGGTAACAGGTACCAAAGGGACGTTGAATACTTTGTGGTAAGTGTTTGGCCTGCGTTCGTAAGGGACCTTGCTGTCGGAGTGCCATGATCTGAGGAAGAAGAGATACACAGAGCGACTAACTAGAAGAGGGTTAGGAAAAGGCCAGGGTGCATGTATCTATACAGTAATTTGTCTCTTTAAGCATTGTCATCCTCTGCCAAAAGCAGAGGGTAGAGTGTGTCGGAATGGCTCCAGAGCGCCTGATTATCCTCATCATCATCTGACAATCTGGCGTTCATCATGAGATATTGGCCGAAAAGTGAATGTACAGTCTTGTCAATAAGAAAGCGAATAAGTGGAATGCCACAGCATACTAATGCTAAGACCGCTATAAGGACAAACCCTGCTATTGTAAGAATTCTTATCAGGCCCGCCATCCAGTCACCTGACATCAACCATTTGTACCAGGCGGGGTCGGGGGACGCATTATTTTGAGTCATTTCCTTACGCATTGCTTTCATTTTGTTAAAGACAGTATTTAAGGATCCTGCTGGGCCAGTATGTAAGGGTATTAGTGCACAGCAGTCTGAGCCGAAAAGAGTGCAAACTCCTTGGTCTGGACCGCGCATGGTGTCTAAGGCAAAGCGGTTTTGTACAGTCATCATTGTGGTGGCATGGAGTTGCTCTGCCATAAGTCCTAGGGCCGATATGGTGTGATTGATAAATCGTTGCTGATTGTACCATATGTAATTAATCCACTTCATGTTTCTATGTGCTTGTACGTGGGGGAGGAATATAGTCCACGCCGTGGAGGATGCTTCCTGTAGGGCGCGATATTGTTCTGGTACGCCGGCTGGTTCTCCGGACCAGTCTACATATATGAGAGCGTCAGTGTCCCACTGCGGTAGGTGTGTGGAGTTACCTAATGTAAAGTACTTATTCAGGGTTATATCATTCAAAGTCGTGGAGACATCACGGCGAGTGCGCGTGTGCGTGGGGTGCTGGAGGAGTTGCTCCAGTCTGGTCTCATTTAGCTCGAATACAGTGAGATGTCCTTCCAGCAGGACTGGCGTGCAAAGTCCATTCCAAAACTTCGGGAGGACCTGCAACACTTGTGGTTCTCCACAATACCAAAATACGTCAGCCAGCGGTAAAGTGCCTAATTTAAGGTGAGGTATGATCACTTGGACGGTGGTGTTGGGCTCACACCCGTACTGTGTGGTATTACAACTGGACATCATATTAATGATGGGATGGTTGGCCTCCAGCGTATCTAGACATGCTGTTCTAGAAACACTACCAACGGCTACGGATCCTCTTCCTCTAACACAGAGGGAGAATTTCTGTTCTGGATGGACACGCACTCGTACGTCTGTGGGGGTCTCAGTTGTGTCCGGTGTGTATGAGCAAGATCTGCTATAGTTCTTCATCCATTCTGCTCCATGTGTGTGAGCGGCTGCTCCTAGTAAGCATGCCGCGGGACATACGTGAGTGCTATTATAGGGGGTCCTCGCACATTCGCGAACTCCTCTAGTGGGCATTGCATAAGGTATGTGCCTTGATCGTTTGTGACATACAACGCATGTGCTGTTGGGGTGCGCTTGACGAGCCGTGTCTTGAAGCCAGGCGTAGTACAGATTGGGCGGAGTGGCATGATAGTCCGTATCGTTGTGTATGGTGACGCTGAGGAGGGTGACGGTTGACGAAACATTTGGGGGAAAGACGGGAGAGTCGCTTTCATTATAGTGACCATCAATTCCCCAGACTCTACCTTCTGGCGACTGGCAAGTGTCTGGGCAGGAGGCGTTTAGGGCCATATGTACAAAAAATTGGCTCAGCTGTCAGCCGCTGTGACATGGAACATAGTATGAAGTAAAGTTCCGTTCTTTAATCCCGGAGAACATGGATGGTTGACTGGTAGATGACCCTTCGCGTATGATTGCGAAATCTATAGCGGCCTGGCGGGGTTGGAGGCCTGGTTGGCCCCAAGGAGCATAGACTCGTGCTCCCGTGGCAGGATCTGTACTGATGCGGATCGAGACGCCGAATGTTGCGTGTAATAATAATGTAGCCAAATGCCATGAAGCCGCTTACAGGCACCATGCCTGGGTCTTCCTGTAATTACAATGGCTATTGTGGGATCGCTTAAATCGTTTAGCACGTGTGGCCGTCGAACGCCTACCTCTACCGTTAGTAGGAAGTCCGAGTTGGATGCATTGTCGGCCCAACTTTGTATGTCCACGTTATGCGGAATGGCGGGGCCGGTGTAACTAACCGAGTAGCTAACCTGATACCAGTGTTTGTTTCCAAAAAGGGCCATGTTTTGGGCGGTTTGAGTGTGGTTAGCCGCTACCATTAGATTTAAAGCACACCACATATGATTACCTATTGAGCCGTTTGCTGGTGGCCACAAGTCAGGGAGCACTGGGGTGAAGTTTGATCGAAACACTTGGACCCCTGCTATGTAGGCAAATCCCTGCCCTGTCTCCCCACGTTTTCTGGAGTGGTTCGTTGGCGGCGTATGCGTAGGGTTGGTCATGTTGGGGTAGGTTTCATTGGAGATTACGGTACTGTTTTGCGAGGTACTTTGTACCCATACTAATGTTGTGCATGTGATAGCATACAATGATGCTGTCACAATCATCATGATAACGATTACATGTTTCGATTCTTTAGGTCTATATCTTCTAAGGTATAGTCTGTGCTTAGGATCTAACATTCCGGCCTGCAACTTAGTCATATTGGTGTTCCCAGGCTATGTCGGCGGGGTTCAGGGTATCGTACAGCGGTGGTGGGTCAACTATAGCAAAGGGGGATAGTGTGGGCGTTACTGGGTCGGTTAACGGTTCTTCTGTGTATTGTGATGGATCTGGGAGGTCGAACGGTAAAAAGTCAGACGGGGAAAACGGGAACGGAAGGTATACGTCTGGTGCTTCTGGTTGGATGTCTGCAGGGACGTTTGTGATGGCTACACTGTCGTCCTGTGCATCTTCTGGTGTGAGGTGTGGAGTTGGAGATAACTGAAGAGTTGGCTGTGGGACAGCCGGGGAGTCTTCAGCCTGTGGTTCTGGTGTTGCCTGCTTTTTGGCTAGCTTCTCTGCTTTCCTCTTCTCTTGTGCACGGGTACGTCTTACTGGTCCTTGCGAGGTGCTCGGGCCGTCTTCGTCGTCCGAGTCGTCATCGTCCGAAGGCTTGTCTTGTCCACTTGCTGTGGGTTTTTGTCCTTCCACGTGAGCCCTGCAACAATGATTCAAATGATACCAGTGTTGCTTACCTTCAACTTTTACTGCGGTAGGGGTTGCCAACACCACTTTGAACGGGCCTTCCCGCCTTGGTGTCTTCCAATGTTTCTTTTTAAACACCTTAATGTAGACAAAGTCCCCAGGCTCAACTCTCGCAAGCTTCTTTGCCTCTTTGTCTGTTGGACCCTCACTTGCCTGTGTGGCCGCGCACACCTGTGGGTATACAGTTCTATGGATTTCGGTTAGGTGCTTCACATAGCTAGACATTTCTTTTTCCAATTGCTCCAATCCTGGACCTTAATAGGGTCCTCTTGTGAATGACATTGGCATTGGCCATCCTGTCACTATCTCATGGGGTGACAGGTGTAAGGTCCGGTTTGTCTGTGCCCTCATTTTCATCAATGCCAATGGTAAAGCCTGTACCCAATTTAACTTGGTGCTTGCACATATCTTTTCCACTTTTGCCTTGATAGTGCCATTTGCCCTTTCCACCATTCCCTGGGACTGGGGATGGTACACGCATCCAAGTTTTCGTTTTACACACAATGCTCTCAGTACTTCCTTCATTATCTGATTGGTAAAATGTGGTCCATTGTCTGACTGGATCTGATCAGGGATTCCAAATCTAGGGATCACTTCCCTACACAGGAATTTAGCGACTGTTTTTGCGGTATTGTCAGCTGTTGCCACCGCTTCCACCCATCGACTAAACCTGTCCACTACCACCAGGATGTATCTTTTCCCTGACACCCTATCCTGCATATCTACAAAGTCCATTATCAAGTGTCGAAATGGTCCCATCGGGACTGGAATGTGACTGATGGGGGCTGTGAAGTTCTTTCTAACGTTGTTCCTGGCACATACTTCACACTGTCTTAGTGCATGGTCTACCATGCTTGCCAAATAGGGCGACCACCATTCTTGCCTGATTGTGTCAATGATTACTTTTCTGTTGCAGTGGTCCGGTCTGTGTACCTCCCTAATCAGCATGGGCAGTAGCGCTCTTGGTGCCACCCATATACCATCTTACACTCTGTTCGCCTACTGCTGCTCTCTTTGCTGCTTCATCTGCAGCTGTGTTACCTTTGGTTACCATTGTACCATCTGTTTTGTGGGCTCTACACTTAACTATTGCTAGTTTCTGTGGCATTTGTATGGCATGCAACAAATCCATTATGGCCGGCCCATGAGTAATTGTAGACCCATCTGCGCGTTGGAACCCTCTCTGTGCCCAAATCGGTCCGAACACATGACATACCCCATAGGCATATGCAGAGTCTGTGTACACTGTGCATTTTTTTCCTGCAGCTAGTTTGCAAGCTGCAGTTAGTGCCTTGATTTCTGCTAGTTGTGCTGAACATGGCTGTGGGACCTGGGCTTGTGCTATTGTTTTGTGGTTCTGTGTCTCAGGGTCATACTCTATCACTGCATACCCTGCTTTGTTCCCTTCCATTGTCCGGTAACATGAGCCGTCTACAAAAAATATCCGTTGTGATTCTTCCAGCGGTTCTGGTTCTAAATCTGCTCGTGCTTTTAGAAATTTCTCTGACTCTTTTCTACAGCAGTGTGGTGTGCCATCGTTGGGCAGCACCATCCTCTCAGCTGGGTTTACTGTATTGCAACGTTCTATTGTCAATTCTGGTGATGACAAAATCACATCATACCCTGTTCTCCTTGCATTGGTTATTACGAACTTCTGACTTGTTAGGAGCGAAAACAGCGCATGTGATGTGTACAGGGTGGCTGGGTGCCCCATTGTGATGGATGAGGCCTTTTGGTCAGCGAACACTGCTGCGCTTATAGCCCTATAGCATGGGGGCATGACTTTTTCTACTGTGTCTAGTGCGGTGCTGAAATAGGCGATGGGTTGGTTCCCCATTCCTTCCTGGTGCTGCATTAGTACAGCCGACGCAAATCCCTGTCGTTCAGAAACATACAGGTGAAATGGTTTGCTGTAATTTGGACATGCTAAGGCTGGAGCCGAAGTCATTGTGTTCTTTATTAATTCAAACGCTGCCTCACCATCTGATGTCCATTCTAGTTTTGCACTGGGTTTATTCTGGCCTGCTGCCTTTATCATGTTTCTTAGTGGCTGTGCTTTGAGTGCAAAGTCACATATCCACGGTCTGCTAAACCCTGCCATATCCAGGAATGACAGCATTTGACGCACGTTTTCCGTCGTGGTGCATTTCTTATCACCTCTAGATGTGCGGGCGAAATTTTTCGTGTCGTGCCCTCTAGTACCCTTCCCAGGTATTCTACCTTTTTGCTGCAGAATTGCAACTTCTCTTTACTGACCTTGTGTCCATTTTTCGCTAAGGCCCTTAGCACTGTCAGTGAGTCTTCTAAACACTGTTCTTTTGTTTCCGAACAGATGAGTAGATCGTCTACATATTGCAGGAGACAACTTGAAATTTGCAAGTTTTGGAGGTCACGCGCTAACACCTGGTTAAAGATTGATGGACTTTCACAGTACCCTTGTGGTAACCGTGTATACGTGTACTGTTGGCCCCCATATGTGAACGCAAACAAGTGGCTCGAGTCTGGGTGCAGAGGGATACTAAAGAATGCAGAGCATAAGTCTATCACTGTGTACCATTGGGTACTCTCTGGAATGTTCGACAACAATGTGTAAGGATCTGGGACCACTGGAGTTTCTGCGATTACAATTTGGTTTACTTGTCTCAGATCATGCACTAAACTCCATTTGTCTGAATTTGGAAAGATGGGGGTGTTGCAGTGACTTTGAGTTGGGATCAATACCCCTGCTTCCACTAAGCCTTTTATCGTTGGCCCTATCCCTTTCACTGCCTGTTGTGATATAGGATACTGTCTTTGGTAGGGTAAGGTAGTTTCGGGTTTAATCTGAATTTTGACTTGTCCTGATGATTTGACTAGACCTACATCTGTGGCGTGCTTTGTCCACAGCTGTTCTGGAATTACTTTTAAGGCGTTCTCTTTCTCTTGTTCTGTTAGTTCCTGCTCTGCCGACACTAGGGTCATTTGCGTTTCTGTTTTTTCTTCTCCCTCACTTTTCTTCTTAGGACTGACCAGTACCTGAGTTGCCACTACTTGTTCTGTCCCTTCCCCTTTGATCCTCAAGTACTTCCTATCTTTAGTTATTGTTACATTTGTGTTATGTGTCTGATACCATTCCTGTTCTTTTTGTGCTTGTCTGACCATTGGCCCTAAATCTTTGGATTCAAAATTCTGCCCGATCATCAGAGTGATGTGAGGTGCTGCCTGGTCTACTTGGTACCACTCTTTTACTTCTTCCGCTAGTTCTACTTCAGCGGCTATTCCTTCTGGCCCTATAATGATGGACTTGGTTTTTAGTCCACACCTTCTTCCTTCTTGAGTTTGGTCCCATAGTTTGTTGTATTCTTCATCCTGTTCCCCCTCATCATACTTCATTGTGCAATGTAATGGGTCTCTAGCATCGCGACAATCTGGTCTCATGAGTTGGAGCCATGGTCTCCATTCGCTGAATTTTTTCCAGAGATTTGATCTTTCTTTCTCCCAGATTTCTAGCCAGTAGATTTTGTCTAAGTCTGGACAGTCTTTCTCTCGTTCTCTCCATAGTACTGGATACTGGGATGTAATTGCATCTGGTAGTGTGACCCATACACCGGTGGGCCCACAATGTATTTTGGCTCCTAATTTACATAACGCGTCTCTGCCTAATAGGTTTACTGGTGTGGCTGGTGAGAAGAGCAGAGGTGTTTGGATGCTTATTCCGGCGGTTCGGTGAAACGTAAGGTCTGTGTTTTTCCCGAGATGCCTACTGTTTTTATTGCCTTACGGGTAAGGGGGAGTTTGGAGCCTTCTTTTCCTATCGATGAATATGTTGCCCCAGTGTCTACCAGAAATGGCGCTTTTAAGTTGTCTCCAATTACCACCATCATTGTTGGCTCTTGAACTGGATGCAGTGAGGTGGCACACTGCACCAACTCCCCTGTTGGCTTCTCTGGGCATCTTCATTGGTTTCCTGGGGCTGGCCCCATAGGGTTGCCTCCAGGTGGGACAGGGCCTTGGCTATGGGCTGGTCCCATCCATTGTCCTCCCCAATTGTTTGGTCCTTGGGGGTTTCTTCCCATTCCTCCAGGTGGGCCTGCTTGTCCCATATTCTGCTGGTAGGGGCAATCTCGTTTCAAGTGACCTGTATTGTTACAGTTCCAACAGGCTCCTGGTTGTCCTCCTTGGCCCCACTGGCTTCTGGACATGGGTCTTGGTGGTCCCCCTCTTCCTCTTCCTCTGGGGTTTCCCCAATTTCTTTGTTGGGGATATTGGGGTCCCATTTGATACGGAGGGACCATTTGGTAGTTCCCCGGTGCTATCATTGGTGCTGGGGGTTGATACATCGCTTGTGGCTGTGGCATCATGACAGGTTGAGGAGCTATTGGCACTGCTGGTTGATGGGGTACTTGCATCATCGGCTGTGCTATCGCCGGTACCATCATGGCTGCTTGGGTCACTGGTTTGTCATCTTTTTTCTTTTCTTCCTGACCCTTCTGTTTAGTCCTTGCCAATTCTCCCAACTGTGCCTTGTGGAGTTGCATTACCAGGTTTTCAGCTGCTTTTCTTTCCTCCTTTTCTCTTTTCCTCTCTAGCTCCACATAATGAATTACATTGGCTTCAAAGGTCGACCAGGGTATGGTGTTCAGCCCTACCACTGCCTCCAGCTGCTTCTGTACTTCTACTGGGAGGGCTCTTTTTAGCATCATTCTGAATAGAGCTCGGTTGGTCTCTGTTTCATCCCATCTTGACCCCATTTCCTCTCTCCAGGCATTTTGTAGGTTCAGGATAAACTGGGCTGGTCTTCCGTCGTCTTGCAGTTTCATCTTTTCCACCCTTCCTGGGTCTGCTTTTGTTGGGTACAGTGCCCTCAGGGCATCCCATAATTGTTGTCTCACTTTTCCCAGTTGGACATGGTCATAGCTTGGATCATCTGCTGTCTTGGAGATATGGGCTTGGACCAGGATCTCTGTCATTTTTGCTTTTCCTAGTATTTGAGACAGGATAGCTTTCATATCCCCCACGGCCAAGCATTGGCCCATTGTTTGTTCTTCCAGCTTGGTGATCCACTTCTGGGCTCATTCCCATATGTTCGGAAGGCGGCCTATCAGGCCCGTCAGATCCATAAATGTCCATGGTATGTACGTAACTTTCTTATCTTTGACCAGTAAGGGGAACATTTTTGTGTGAGGTAGTCCGCTGGCTTCTCCTTCCCCATCCATTTCTTCGTCCTCGGACCTTGGTGTTTCTTCTCCACTGCTGCTCATATCTTCATCTCGCTGGTCGACGTGACATTCTTCCTTCTTTTTCCCTCTTTGCTTTTGCCTGGTCATGGAGCGGGTGCTTATACGGGATGTTGATATTATGAAGGGTTTATGCAACCTTGCGGTTGTCTTGGATTTGGCATGGCTCTCATGACCCTTTGCTACTCCTTGCTCTGTCTTCACTTGTTCCACCCGTTTGTTTAAGTGGTACATGGCTTCTGCCTGTGCTTCTCTTGTTTGGTGTTCTCTGTTTACCGCGGCCTTCTGCTCCATTCTTAATTTGGACATACTTTGGTTCATTTCATCCAGATTTTTTAGCATGCTATGGCTTAGCTCCAGGAGTTGTTGTGTTTCCACTTTTCCTTTCTCCACAATTTTCGCTGGGACTAGTCGCATTTTCCCTTCCAGATGTACTATTTCTCCCAGTTCCCGCTTTCTTTCCTTGTCTTCTGGCCACTTCAACTGCACCCCCACGGGGTCCCAGTCCAGGTCATCATATTCCATTTTTCCTTCTTCCCAGCTCTGTTGATCTTTTCTTTGGTCTTTTTCTTTTGCTGGCCTTTTGCTCATCAGGGATCCCTCGCTACCAAAGTGCATGGGGGTTCCTAGATTTACTGATTCTGATGATCTTCTTCTCTTTCCTCGTTCTTCCTTACAGGCCTCTGCTAGTTCTTTTGGTGTCACACTTCTCCAGCTTTCTTCCTGTTCTTCCTGTGTATCCCCCTGTTCCTGCTCTCTTTGTCTGCCTGAATATGGGGTGCTGTACTTGATTTGTTTATCCCTGCATCCGAGACCGTAGTTTTGCCATCCGGCCACTTTTTCTGTATTACTTTGGCACGTTCCAGGGTCCAAAATATGCCCTTCTGTCAACTCGTCCTCCTCGTTTCGGGGACGTTCTTTCTCCAGCATATCCTCTTGTTCCTCCAGGTCTTTTTCACTTTGGTTATTGCTCTCTCTCCCTCTTGAATGGACCCTTTCATCTTCAGCCGTCTCCGGCTTGCTATCAACGTTGTACCTTGTTCTGACAAGTCCTTCCACTGTGCCATCTGTTAATTCTATGGTGACTCGTTTCTGGTCTCCGAGTTCCTGCGGCAGCAGTGGATACAGTCCTGTTGTATATCCAGGCGGTTTTTCGTTGTAAGGGGGTGGCTTTGGCTGCTCCTCACTTTTCTCCCATGGTGGGGCAGTCCCTTCACTCTCCCTCTCCTGCTTTCTTTCTCCCGATGTCTCACAGTTTTTACAATAACAATCATTTCGGCAGTTGCATTGTGTTTTTTTCTTTTCTTTTCCTTCTGCTGCATTTTTCATCCTTCTTCTCATTCCTTCTTCCTGAAACCAGTTAACTATCTCCCACTTCCTCTTCATCTTTTCCAATTTTTCCTTTTTTTCTTCTCCCCTATATTCTATCCAATCCTTCAGTCTTTTGCATTTTTCTTCATTGAACGATCCTTCCTCTGGCCACTGCACGCTCCCTTTTGTTTGCTCATGCCACTTTTTCATGTACTTTTCTATCTCTTTCCCTGCGTCCTTGTGCTGATTTATTATAATCCACACTGGGGTTACCAGTGGTGTGCACTGTTTCTTTTCCATCATGCACCCTTGCCTTGCCCTTGTTGCGTCTGATCTGGGTCCTGGGTTTCTATTTGATTCTACCCAATTTAGTTTTGCGTATATTCTTTTTACTGTTACCCCGCTTCTGTATAGGTTTTTTCTAGCTAATTCCCCCAATGAATTTATTTTATCTACTAGAATTGAGGATGCCGCTCCTCTTTCCCACTGCACCACTCGCGGTTCAACGGTTACGGTTGCTGTCAGTCCTGAGCAATAATTATATTGTTCTGGCCCTGCCGCGAATACTTCTACAATTGGTTCACTATCTTCGTCCCACGGGTCTTGTACTAATTCTGCCAATGGTATTACTGCCTGTCCTGGTTTAGGTGTTTCTAACAACGTGCGTATTACGGGACTCAATACTCGGGGTCGCCAAAGTTCTCTAATTACCCTTTCCCAATTGTCTTCTGGGAATATCCTTTTTAGCGCCTGTAATTTATCGAATGTTGTCAGTTCCCACAATTTGTCTGCTATTTCCTTCTCAGTCTGCCACTTCTCTACTCCGTTTATATCTAGGTACGTTCGCTCGTCGAAGAAATGTGTCCTGATTCCTTTCGTTTCTATCTCCAGTACACTCATCCACTCTCTGTTATATTCTGCTCCTTACTCTTGGTGGCCCAACACCCTAATCCCTTATCCTACTACTACACTCTTCTTCAATTTATTCAACTATCATTTGTATCAAACACACAGCATTTAGTTATTCATCAACACATCAACAACACATTTGCATTTCAATATCACAGTAATATCAATAACACATTGAGCTTAATCACATATTATTCATAAACACATTTGCATTGAACACCGGGGGCCCCCCAACCACTGCTTCCGTGCAGCCCCTGGCTGTTTCACCGCCAGTAATTCAAACCACCTGACTATACCGTCAGCCCTAGCTGTTTCACCGCTAGTATCTTTTTATCTCACTGCTATACCACAGTGTCTGACTATCCCGTCAGCCCTGGCTGTTTCACCGCCAGTAATCTTTATCTTTTCACTTATTTAGCTAATTTTCGCTGTTTTCCACAATCCAAGCCTCTCTTTTTTGCCTTGGTTCTTGGCTTTGGGTCAGGTGCCGTCCACCCTTCTCCGGGGCCACCCCACCACAGCAGGCCACAGATATGTCAAATTACACAGACTTTATATTTCAAAAAGGTGTCTGCTTACCTTGATCTGTTTTTAGGCCGGCTTCTGTAGACTGCTGGGTAAGTGGTCCCTGGATCAGGCTTTCAGGCTACCTGGTTTGATCCCTTGGAGAAGCTCCCGGGTTTCGGCACCAATAAAATGTCGGATCTCAGAATCCCCTCTGAGACCAAACACCTCAGGAGTGCTCCAAGTTTACCACTTTGGTTCTTAATTAACACTAACTCGATCAGAACTCCCAATAAAAAGCCCAGAGACTTGGATGAGAAGGACAGCAAAATACAAGTTTATTTCTTTTCTCTGCAGAGAAGATCAATCACCAAAACAGATATAATCCAGAAGAAACCTCCTTTTCAGAATAATAGATGCTTGCAAGCGCTTCAAAAGGAAAATCCCCAAAACCCTAAGGGGTGAATCACCTAAGGTGATTTCCACCCTGAACTTTTAGGTAGTTTCCAAAATCTGAGCTCACCAAAAGATGAAAGTAACAAATAAAATCCCGAAAGAAAGTCTTCAGACCGGTCTTGAAGGTAATCCTACTGCTCAAAAAGAACTGCAAAACAGGGACTCCAAAAAGAGACTCTCTCTCTGTTGAGAGCGTCTCCTATTTATGTGCAGGCGCCTTTAGGCGCCTCCTACCTTAATTTGCATGTTTTTACTCTAAATCCCATTATTTCTGACCTACCCAATTTTTGGGCCCTTCCTACTCATTACTATGCATCACGTGGTAGTTCCTAATTCCCATTAATTTCGTTCCCTCCTGGTTCTTCCTCTTCCCTTCGTCATTTCCCCCACGTGATCTCTCTTGTTTATATCCCCTTATTTTCGGGCCTTCTTGGGGTTTTATTTTTTTTTAAACTTATCCTATCTTCCTCATTCTTGTCTTGACGATTGTTGGAGCAACACTATTTTGGACTAGTCTTCAGGTCCTTTGGATATTTTCTTATTTTCTTCTTCTTGATTATGCGTAAGTCTCTTCTCTTATTTTACCTTATTCTATGATTATACATTTCTCCTTAGACCTTCATTTTAATGCTCTTATGTGCTTTTTCCTGCTAATGCTATGGTTATAGTTGATTATATGGCTGTGTGTTAGATATTTTTCTTAAGCTTGGCTGTGCACTAGTTCAGTACCTAGTGTACTAGACTGTTTTTTCCTATTTAGTTGCCACCATGCTATCCATTGACCTTGGCCTTGTTCTCTTCTTTCTTGTGTGTTTTTCTAGCTCGTTGCAAAACCACTAGACGCAAGAGGTCTCGCCCTTACTCTAGGGCTTGCACTCCTCCCATTTCTCCCTATCGCCATTTCCAGATCTCCCGTTTGCTTGATGACTTGGACAACTATTTGGTCGACCCTTGTGATGGTCCTGATTGTCCTACTTCTTCCCCTTCTGCCCACACCCCTCCTTCTTCCGTTGATGTGGGCACTCAGACTGACCCTGTGTTGATTCTGCCTGTCAGTCCTCCTCCTGGGGCTCCCCTCTCTTCTGACACTGACAGTGCATCTGATTCTGGGCCTGACTCAGGGCCTAGTTCGCCTGATCTTCGTCAAGGTGCTACTCCTTCCTATTCCCCTACTTCTCCCTGCAATCCTCCTCATGGGCCCTCTTCTCCTCCTACTCCTTGGGCATCTCCTGACAGTGTCATCATGCTTGAGTCTGAGCCTGAGTTTGGGCCTGACCCCTGTGGGTCCCTTCCTTCTGAGCCCTACCATAGCCTGTCTCTTAACAGTCCCTGGCTGGTTTGTCGTCCTTGTCATCTTTTCCCTAAGTGTTCCCACTGGGAGTGTCGTCCTTAATAAACATGGTGGTCTTTTTCTAAATGGTCTCTGTTGTGGTTTCTTTATAAGCAAGCAATAGGCTTTGGTTACATTGGTCTAAGGTCAACCTGTTAGGCAGGCTAGTTAAAGCAAATATATACTTGGTCCATTAAATGATACTAAAACACCTTAACTTATAATTACTGCTGAATATAGACTTGGTTGTATTGATGCCCAACAAAAATTCCACACCTGGATGATGACAGGTTGCTTCTGAGCTCCCTGGAGGGTGACATCGCACCGATGAACCCTGCCGAGGTCATCACTCAGCCTCTGTGCTCAGTCAGGGGCATCGCTTCATCTCTGGTCTCCATCCAGAGGGTCTTCCAGCCGGTAAGCCCCTTTGAGTGCTCTGCCCTGCCTCCGGTAGTCACCAGGGTTGTCTCTCCACTCCAGGTCCCCGTGGGTGATGAGGCTCCGTTCCCGACCTTCCTGGGTAACGTCGATCCGTTTCAGGCCACCGGGGTGGTCATCGCTCAGCCTCCGGTCATCACCAGGGTCGTCGTGCCAGTCCGGGTCTCTGAGGTGAAAGCGGCTCTGTTCCAGGCATCTCGGGGTGGAGTTAACCCGCATCCGGCCTCCGCCAAGGGCGTCGCTCCACTCCAGAGCTCCGTGGGGGACGTCTCTTCGCCTCCGGCCTCCGCCGACGTCGTCGCCCAGCCGCCAGTCTCCAGGGGGGTCGTCTCTCCGCCTCCTGTCTCCGCCGAGGGCGTCGCGCCGCTCCAGGTCTCCGTGGTGGACGTCCTCCCCCATTTGGTCTCCGCTGAGGGCATCACTCCGCCTCCGGCCTCTGCTGAGAGTGTCACTCCCCCTCCGGCCTCCGTTGAGAAGGTCTCTCCGCCTCCGGTCTCCACTGAGGGTGTCGTCCTGCTCCTGACCTCCGTGGTGGGCTCTGTTCTGCTTCTGGCCTCCGTGGGTGACGTCTCCCCGCTTCTGGTCAACGCCAAGGGTTGCACTCCGTTCCTGGCCGCCGCGTTGGGCTATGCTCCGGTCCTGGGTCCAGCTGTGTCTGTGGTCCCCTTCCGGCTCTCCTCAGGGGTGGTCACTCCGCTTTGGGTCCTTCCCGGCTTTCCCCGGCTTCTGGGCGTTTCCACCTGGGTCCCTTCAGGCCCTGGACGATCAGGAGGGCCCTCCTCCGAGTGCCCCGGCCCTCCGGGCATTCGGTGGGTTGGCGGCGTCCGGTGCCGCCCATTCGGGGGGGGGTCAGTAATCCCCCTGCCACGCCCCCTTCGGAGGCTGTCATACCCTGGGATTCCTTGATGCACCTCGTTCTTGCTCTCGTGCGTGCCCCGCCCGCACGAGGCTCATTGCAATCGGGCTCATCCCGATCACCTGGGACTAGTTTCATGCACCCATCACACCACCTATAAAAGCCTCACACTCACATGAACTTGTGTCCGTTATTGAATGTTCGTGCATGCGTGTTCATGCCCGTCCGCGTGTGTGCCGGTGTCTTCGCGTATGCTCAGCTCCGCTACGTGCCTTTTGACTCGGACTCTGTTTTCTGGATTATCCCTGCTCACGCAGGTATTTGTGTTGGCATTGCTTTTTGGTTTTTAATAAAACACGGTTTGCTTTCACTTTGGCTTCCGCCTCCATTCCCGCCTGACAGCTGCTGCCGTTTGGCTTTTGTGATTTGTTTTAACTGGTATTGTCTGGCCTACTGTGGGGTCGAGCAACATGCAAGTATCGGGGCTGGTTTAAGGACGACGCGGCCGCTCCTTTTTTAGTTTTGTTTCCCTCAAACTTTTGATAAAGTTTTCCATTGTTTTTGTTTTTAAGAGGTGTATATGGTGAATGATATTGTGGTTCGGTGACCGTCCATCGTATTACGTTGGAATTGTGACCTTAATTCGCTTTTTCCATTTTTTTTGTCTGAGATTTATTCTGCTTTTGGTTTCTTTTAGGAGCTGGGGTCCCACGGGTGAAAGGTCTCTGGTGGTGCTATTTCGACGTTTGCCGTGCGACATTTTTTGACGTGTATGAGTGGGTGCTCTGAGTTCACGGTGAGGTGTGCTTGTGTGTGGAAGTGTGCTTTTTGATAATTAGTGCTGATCACTCCGGTGGGAAACCCCAGCCCTGTATTTAATGATTCTATTTTGTTTTGCTTATTTGGAAATTGTGTAAATTGGTTGTTTTAATATTTTGTGTCTGATTGTTTATTTTTGTTATTTGTGTAATTGTCAACAGGCCGTTTTCACCGGTGAGAACATTTTCTTTTTGTTTTATTTTAAATCCAAGTTTTCAATAAACCATGTATTTTTATACGATGCCCACGTTTCCTGCCTACACTTACTGATAAGGGAATTGAACTTGTGTGATCTAATAAACTCTGGGGTTTACTTCTAATTCCTGGGTGTAACCTTCCCAGGTGGCGTAGTTGAATTGGTTAAGTAGATAAATTTGAGCTTGGGTGTGACGAGCTGTTCAGCTCTCCCCCCCTAGGCCCCCACCCTCGCGCCACAGTTGGATGGTGTGGGGATGGTGAAGCAGGAAGTGAATAGGATTAGTAAGGAAAAAGTGAGAGCAGTGATTAAGAGGATGAAGAGTTGGTAGAACCAAATTACATACCGGTAGAAGCATGGAGATGTTTGGGAGAGATGGCAGTGAAGTTTTTTACCAGATTGTTTAACAAGATTCTGGAAAGTGAGAGGATGCCTGAGGAATAGAGAAGGAGTGTGCTGGTACCGATCTTTAAGAATAAGGGAGATGTGCAGACCTGCAGTAATTACAGGGGAACTAATTTGATCAGTCACACCATGAAGTTATGGGAAAGATTAGTGGAAGCCAGGCTGAGAGAAGAGGTGACCATCTGTGAGCAGTAGTATGGGTACATGCTGGGGAAGAGTCTCAGTGGCCTATGATGTTTGCGGATGATATTGTGATTTGTGGTGAGAGTATGGAGAAGGTTGAGAAGATCCTGGAGAGGTGGAGCCACACACTGGAGAGAAGGGGAATGAAAGTCAGTAGGAGTAAGACAGAGTACATGTGTGTAAATGAGAGGGAGGGCAGTGGAATGGTGCAGTTGCAGGGAGAAGAGGTGGAAAAGGTGGAGGAGTTCAGGTACCTGGGGTCAACAGTGCAAAGTAATGGAGAGTGTGTTAAGGAAGTGAAGAAAAGAGTGCAGGCAGGGTGGAGTGGGTGAAGAAGAGTGATAGCAGGATTTGTGATAGAAGAGTATCTGTGAGAGTGAAAGGAAAAGTTTATAGGACTGTGGTGAGACCTGAGATGTTGTATGGTTTAGAGACAGTGGCATTGAGTAAAAGACAGAAGGTGGAGCTGGTGGTAGCAGAGGCGAAGATTTTGAGGTTGTTTTTGGGAGTGACGAGGATGGACAGGATTAGAAATGAGTTTATTAGAGGAACAGAGCATGTAGGATGTTTTGGAGACAAGGTGAGGGAAGTGAGATTGAGATGGTTTGGACATGTGCAGAGGAGGGACATGGGCTTTATTGGTAGGAGAATGCTGAGATGGAGGCACCAGGAAGGAGGAAAAATGAAAGACAAGCAGGAGGTTTATGGATGTGGTGAGGGAAGACATAGTTGGTTTGAAAGAGGCAGATGTAGAGGACAGGGTGGTGTGGAGATGGATTATCTGCTGTGGCGACCCCTAACAGAAGCACCTAAAAGAAGAAGATTATTGCTGGACTTGTTGGTTGGACATTTTGAAAGGTTGATATACCAAAATAACCTACATGGCTCCACAGTTAAGTATCTGTTTTACAAACAGAAGGTTTTGAAACCTCAGCACCATCAAGCTGCCACTGTTGGGCCCTTGTGCAAGGCAATTAATCCTCTCTTCTTCAGGGGTACTGAATTACGGCAGACCCTGTGCTCTGACCTCAACTTCATAACAAGCTGGAGTATGTGAGGGGAAAGAATGTCAGTGCTACTGTGCATATTTGACAAATAAAGCCTTTCTTCATGATTCAGTAAACACACACATACCTGCACTGGTAACTGAAATATCTGTTTTTTTAATTCATGTAACTCAACCCATGATGAACTCTTTCATCTGATATGTCAATATGTGAATGCTGATCTAATGGAGCCTGATGAAGACACCATCATGTTTTACACTCTCGTTATGTTTCCTGTGTATTTCAAATGGCATGATTTGGAAATGACTGTGTAGGAACCTTTAAAAATGTGCTTTGTTTCCAATGTTTTATGGCAATTTATTTATTTTATTTCTATTTTCAAATGTAATATTACATGACATTGTTTGTTTTTTGTTCAGATATGGTTTTGTTTTATATCCAGAAAATTAATTTGTTAAATGTAAATGTTTTATTGTTGTCCAATGACTGTCGACAGAAAGGTAAAAGGTCATGAGAGTTACAACGCGGGAGAGGAGCAACGCACAGGGCATGTGTGTGTGCATGCTACAGGAGACAGAGGGTAAAATCTTTTGGAGACCGAATATATTCCTGAAAATATTACGGCCCAAATTGTACCCGGACTGTATTCGGGTTTTCTTCTTTGATTTTCTCAAAGGTTGCGATTATTCTTTGCCACCGCCTGTTTACAAGACACCATCTCCGCCATCACGTGTGATCAAGGCCTAGCGGCTATCGCATTAGCAACGTGTGTGAACAGTGCATGCAGACGGGATCCAGTTGGACCTGGGACTTTGCGACTGGACGTGGTGCGTTGTTGCTGCTGTAAAGATCACAGGGTTACACTGTGCTCGGATCGACCTGACTCTCCACGCAGAGGGAATTATTCATTACGCTAACAGTGAGTTGGTGCTGTTCTCTGTTCATCTTGGTCTCCTTGGATGGATGTAAGTGATTTTTCCAAGTTTGTGCTTAAGAGTATTTCTTTAACTCTTCACACTGTGAAGGTGCACCAACTGGGCCCCAACGAAACCACTGCTAGTGTATGTGACTGAGTTGATGGTTCATATATATATTGCATACAGGACTTAGTTTTTTCTGATAGATTGTGTAATATTGTGCACTTGGGTTTTTGTTATTGTATACATTTTTTTTTTTATCTCTTTATATGTTTTGAGGTCTTTAATTTTACTTTTGATACCAATATTTTATTTTCTAAATATTTCACACTTCTACAGTTGTTTACTGGTTTCATACATTTTTGTTTAAACTACAGCAAAACTAAAATAACAGTAAAACTCCGGAATAAGAAGAATAAATATGGTTTGTTAATTTACTAATTGGAATTTGTGCTCTGGTGTTTCATTCATTGGGGTTTATTTATTTTAATAAGAGCCTGGTTTAAGTAGAAGAATACTTCCGGCCAATTCACCATTCAACTGCCGGGAATCCAGGTTTTCTGACTTACGTTTCAAAATATAAAATTGTAACCTTTTGGGTTAAGAAAAATAGGGTTACACCTGTTAGTTAAAGGTTGTTGATTTCAATCTTTCCATAAATCTTCCCAAAGATCTGTTCTAAAGCAGTAAGCTGAATGAGTTTATTGTGATCACAGATCGTACAGGGTGTAGATGTTGTGTGTGATCCTGTTGAGCTGGATTTGTTGAAGCTAAATTAAAGAAGGTTGTTGAGATTTTTTGACATTTGATGGTTGACGAATCCGTGTGTACAGGTGTATCTGTGCCAAAACAGAAATGGGTCATTAGTTCATTTATGAACAAAAAAGAACATTGGTTTAGCCTGCATGGTATAACAAAAGAATAAGCAAGTGGCATCTGTAGAACGTACCTTTAACTACTTTGTAGGAAAGAAAGCAGGTGATTACCAGAAGAAGCAGCAGAACCCAAAAAGTATATGTATACTGTATTTTCCGGACTATAAGCCGCTACTTCTTTCCCACGTTTAAACAACGAAGCGGCTAATTTATGGATTTTTCCTGGGTTTTTCCCAGTTTCACAAGCTTCAAGCCAAAAAACTGAGCCCCCATAACATCTTAAATATGGATGAGGTTCCTCTGACGTTTGACCTGCCGCTCACTCGGACTGTCTACAGGAAATGTGAATCATTCGTCACGCTGAAAACAACCAGGCATGAAAAAATGCACTTCACCTGTGTTCTGAGCAGCACGGCATCGGGAGAAAAGATTCACCGATGGTGATTTTTAAACGCACGACGATGCCAAAAGATAAACTCCAGAGAGAAATAGTTGTGAAAGGAAGGAGGAAGACAGTGAACAATGACTTTCTTGGTCGGCTACTGTTTAGATACAAGCCGTGTATCAGACACTGTCTTTCATTAAAGCCTGTGTAAAGGTAATTCGTTTCAGTGTAGACACCTGCGGCTTATAGACAGGTGCGTCTTATTTATGTTCAAAATGAAAATCTGTGTCAACTTTAGTGGGTGCGGCTTATCTATGGGTGCGCTTAATAGTCCAAAAATTATGCTATATAAAGACCTGCCTGAGATTTTTAGATGTATAGCAAATTTTTTTTTATGTGTAAAAATAGAACCTGCTTAATTATCTGTTCTAAAGCAGTAAGCTGGGAGGAAATGTTCATTGTAGTCACTTATTACATACCTGAATGTCCACGTGATTGTGTGGTGTGTGGTTGTTCTGTGTGATCCTGTTTAGCTGTATTTGTCGTAGCTAAATCAGAGAAAGTTGTGGAGATTCCGTGACCTTGTACTGTTGAGGAATCCATGTGTACAGGTTCATCAGTGTTTAAACAAAACTGATTCATGAGTTCATCTGTGATAGAAAAGAATTGAGAAACTTGGTTTCAAATGAAAATCACTTTACTTTGTGTTAAAATTTGAAAATAAAGTAAGTGGCTTTTGTTGAACTTACCTTTGGCCACAGTTTTGGAATGAAAGCAGGTGATCACCAGTAGGACCAGCAGAACCAAATGACTGTTGGAAAACATAAAAAAATGTTATTGTGAAAAATGACAAAGTAAATGAACGGAAGACTTTTGTTGCCTGTTGTTAGTTACAAGTGGTCAAGAGTATAGAAACAGTTTTATCACACAGGAAACTAATATGTGGCTTTCACCTACAGCACGCACAGCTTTAGTGCACTGGTGCAGAGAACAAGCTGCAGCAGAACATGCTGACCACCACCACAGGGGCAGTAAAGAGTTTGCGCACACACACAATAAATCCAAGCTGTGAATTTGCAGAAACCTTTAATAAACATTTAATAATATCAGAGTTTTGCACTTACAATAATAAGTGCTGATAGATGCATATTTAAAAGTAATAAGTGAATTAATATAATCATATAATTTTGAAATTTGTAGCTCACAGCATTAGTTTTGTGATTTTTGTAAATGTCATTCAGGTCTGTGATTCGACTGGTAGGACTCAAAGCAGTTAAAAAGTCTTTAATAGAAAGCACAGAAAAAAGAACGTCCAAAAAAGACAGAAAACTGTTATAAGCATAAGCATATAGAGCATTATAAAGCACCCAACGGAGTAGGAGCGACACCCTCTTTGGAGATCTGAGGTGGAGCAACACCCTTTGTGAGGCTCAGAGGCAGAGAGACACCCTCTGTGGAGATACGAGTTTAGAGTGATGCCCTCTGCAAGGCTAAGGAGCAGAGTGACTTCCTCTGCAAGGCTCGGAGGTGGAGCGATGCCCTCTGCGGAGATCTGAAGCGCAGCAACGCCCTCAGCAAACATCAGCAGAAGAGCAAGGTTGTCAGCTGGGCTTGGAAGTGGAAAGACATCATCAGCTGCCTTGGGAGTTAAGAGACGTCATCAGCAGGACTCGGCATGCAAAGCAACATCTTATGGGAAACTCAAAAACTGAATAGCACCCCCAGAAAGGTGAAGAAGCTGGGCAGCACCTTCAGCAGAGAAAAGAGGCTGGGCAAAACACTTCCAGTGGGAAACTAAGGCTGGGTGGCAGCTCAAACATGATACTGAGGCTGGGGAGAAGGCTTGGTGCTGAACCAGATTATGAACTTGGATGGCCAAACCAGCACTGGAGCTTTTTGCAAAACCCTGGGTAGCTGGAACAACAGGTGGTCTGGAACTCCCAATCAGTTATGGCTCACCTGAGGGGTTTGCCTAAGAGGTAGAGGGAAACATATTCAATACTCATCTGATTGGTTTGGATACCAAGAGTACATGAGCTCTTACTGCTTGAGGAATGGGTTGCGGAGGCCTGGGTGTCGGTAAAAAAACGTTGTGGGTCCAGAGGCGGTTGGCTCTGAGAATTGATTTGGGCAGGGGCAGCAGCCAGACCAAGTGGTGAGTGCCAAGGTTAGCTCCCAGGAAACAGAAAGCTAAGTCAAAGATCATGCAAGATCACAGGTCTGTGGCATTTGCTGACTGACCCAAGAGTCCAAAATATTTAGAGATCCAAACCATAAGTAACAAGGAAGTTAGGGCAGGAATATCTCACAGAAAAACCAAGAAGAACAAAAGAGATATTCTGACCATAAGCGTGTGCTAGCGGTGTCCTTAAATACACTGTGGCATCAGAGAATCATGGCGACCTGGAATAGCCTTAAGCTGAGCTATAACACACACACAGGCACAAGGGAAACACTGTCGATTTGCACATGTTGAACAATATATGTCTATTACATAAACTAAAAAACATGATTTTTTTGTTTTTACGAGACACGCTTCTACTGAGATCAATTCCAAAGACACATGATACATTATGGAAAGCCTGTGGCATTACAAACCTGACACACAGCACTGGATAAAGTTCTTGTTGTTCCAGTTCAGTGTTTGAACCTACCAGTGGAAGCTCCAGGTCACCACAGGAATCATAGGGTCAATAGTGTGGGTTACCACAAGGATGCCCAGATTATGGATGATGTGGTGGCCTCCTCCACAGAGCTTTTCCAAAAGCTGCCATGACAGCCTTTAATGATGAGTTTCATCCTGAGGCCGACATAATGACCTCCCAAGCCAAGATAATGCCTAAGGCTGACCACTGGGCCTCATATGACCTGTTCATGTCTGGGGCCGACAGAAGGCCTCCTCAAGATCATGCCTGAGGTTAACCTTCCCTGCATATATCCCTCAAGAGTGGTGGCCAATCACAAAGACTTCTAATTCAGGGCCAATAAAGTGACCAACCAAGCAGTGCTCCAGTTTAAGTCCGGTGAGGCTGCCTTCCAAACACGGCTGACTAGGAGGCCTCTGAAGCCAAGCTTCTGCAAAACGCTGATGGCACGGCATCTCACAACACCTTGAAAGGCACTTTGGAGAGGTGTTCTCTTCATGGAGGAATACGATACAGGGCAAAACGCATGAGGCAAATGGTGGTCACACCAGATACTGACTGTTTTTCGGACCCAATGGACCCCCAAAACAGTAAAACTGCACATTTTGGAGTGGCCTTTTATTGTGGCCAGCCTGAGGCACACCTGTGCAATAATCATGCTGTCTAATCAGCATCTTGATCTGCCACACCTGTGAGGTGGATGGATGATCCCGGCAAAGAAGTGCTCACTAACACAGATTTAGACAGATTTGTGAACAATATTTGAGAGAAATCGGCCTTTTGTGTACATAGAAAAAGTTTTAGATTTTTTAGTATAGCTCAAAAATGAGGGAAAAAACAAAAGTGTTGCGTTTATAATTTTGTTCAGTATATTTCAAGTCCACAGAGGTCCCCTGGTGGTCTAGTGGTTAAGATGCAGCGCTCTCACCGCTGCGACCCGGGTTCGATCCCCGGTCAGGAAACCATCCCCAGCCACTCTTAGTGCCGGTCCCAAGCCCGGATAAATTGGGGAGGGTTGCGTTAGGAAGGGCATCCAGCGTAAAACGTGCGCCAAATCAAAACGTGCAGAGGATCCGCTGTGGTGACCCCTAATGGGAGAAGCCGAAAGAAAGTTTTATATTTCAAGTCCACAGGGTCAGAGGTCATTTTTATTGCAGGAAGCACCACTTGAGGGCGCTACTGCTCAGGAGCAGAAACAAACTCTAGGTGATGTAAATTTAGTCTGTTAGTAGTGAGGCAGTAAATATGACTCATGCAGATCACTAATGTGTCGATTATTTCAGATCCCAAATAATTTGTGTCCATTTTTCCAACTTTGTCCAACCTCGGCTGGTGTTTGAGTTTATATGTTTCCGAATAACTTTTGCATAAAAAACGACATCTAGCTGGTTAAAAAAACAAAAACAAATATGGCTGGTAGAATATAGTGTTACAAAACCTTTGAGACCACAAAATTATTTTTTATTTTTTTTTTAAAGTAAAAGAGGCGGAATCTTAGATTAAGTGGCTGGGGCTGTTTTATAAACTCCACATTATGATTCCACACACTTCTGTTTGATTCTTCCTGAATCACTTATCTCTCATTTATCCAACTGAGTAAATAAAAGCCATTGCACAACTTTTACTGTGTCTACATTAATACACAGAAATAAACAATACACAATAACATCTTATAATACAGTCATTATTTATTGACTTTAATTCTTTTACAGGTTTTGGTTGAATATAATCATAGTATTTTACTGTATTGGTGCCTGATTAGAAACTCACATTAATTATAGAATGGAGAAAAAGAAGGAAAAAGAAGAGATGATAGCAGGATGTACTAGTGAGAAGATTTATCAAATGTAATATATATGTATACTAATAAATCAAATAAATGATCCTGGGCTCAATTTATGATTTAATATATAATGTAAAAAAGATTCTTCCTGCTGAACTACAGAAAAAGTGAATTGATGAAATTGAATATGAAATGAATTTAAACACTCATTTGAGATTCGATCAGTTTTTTATACAGGATCTGGTCAATTCTTTCCATGCGTTTCTGCACCCACTCGAGTTCAGGATCTACACACACACGACGGTTGTCCTTCATCAGGGTGAAGCTGCAGATTAGAGAGAAGATGTACATCAGTGTAAAACTGCAATAAAATCAGAAAATCTCACACACACACACTCCAAACCTCCACCATTATATACAGTTATATTATATTACACACAATTATACAATAATAATGCACATGAAAATGATCACTTTTTATTATTATTCATTACAATCAATAAAAAGAACAATGAGGAGGTGAAAACTTACATGACTCCAGGTTTTTTACACTGACGGCCTGTTACTTTATACCCTGTAATGACTCTGATAGGGATTGGACTCTCATAGTAACCAAAACAGCATGTTGCTGGTTCATTTGAGTCTGTAAGAAAACATTTCCACATTCAGTTCTGTGATTAAATATTCAATAATTCGATATTAAACACTTTTATATTCAGTATAAAATGCAGGTCTGATGTATCTGTTAAACTGTTTCTGAATCCTGGATCCTGATTGGTTGCCAGGTGTTGATTAATTCTGTAGAACAGCAGCTCTGACAGTAGTGCAGGTTTATACTGTATTA
>NC_139578.1:32918225-32930725 GCF_946808225.1 Silurus aristotelis
ACCTGTTTCCCACAGAAAAGAAAACACTGGGAGCCACAAAACCCTTTTGACATTTAAATTGAAATAACACTACATGTAACGTTTTTTTTTTTTGCCTTTATGCTATGTATAATCAAACCATAATGTGTTGCATTTATGAAATCAATGAACTGCAGAGAGAATGAAATTCTGCATGCAACAAAATTTTTTTTAACTCCTTTAAAAAAGACATTGGTTCAAGATTACTTTCAAGTAAAATACTCAATGTCTGTTTGAGTCCTTCTTGTATTTATGAAAAGAATGCCGAACATAAATTATCCACCGGCAGCAAACCAAAAATGCCATCCTCTTCTGTGTGCCGTCATCCTTTTACTGGCGCAAGCAGTCAGCTGTCAACCTGAATAATAAAAGGACTATTTCACCGAACAATTAAAAAATATGAATATATGCAAAATAATAGACAATTAAAATATGTATCATACTTGGTTAATGTGATTTCTGTTCCTGAACCTCAGCGCCCAGCGTCTGCACGTCAGGGCTGTATGATGTCACCTTCATCTTTACACAGGATCGTAAGCTGTCATCTGTGAGGCGTGCGCGATGTTTGTTTTTTATAAAGTTCATGTTGGAGAACACCTGCTCACATACATATGTGGATCCAATGATCGACAGGACTCCAAGCGCATACTTTTTCATGTTCACATAAATGTCGGGGATAGCATTCCATGTTTCGAACACAAGTTTGTCCGGTTTGGGAAGGTTTTCAATATCACTCCATTTGTGATTGTGAGCAAGACCGGCCTTCTGACGGGCAACATCTTCAAGGTCTGCTGTCAAGCGTTTAAACTTGGATGCCCATAT
Source organism: Silurus aristotelis (assembly GCF_946808225.1). NCBI lineage: Eukaryota > Metazoa > Chordata > Actinopteri > Siluriformes > Siluridae > Silurus > Silurus aristotelis. Next base: position 32,919,066 of record NC_139578.1, read on the forward strand.
GTCTTTGTCGGCTATGTCGGCCAGTTTCATCCCAAGATCAGGTTGACTCACACCTGCAAATGCAGTCGTGTTCAGTAGGGATGGATCGATGCTTAGGGGAGCAACAGGGAAGGATAATGTGTTTTTTTCTTCTCTGAACTCACAGAATCAGTTCCCAAACGATGTTTGCATTGTGATGATTGCAGAATGTAAATACTCCGAATTTATGTTGTGAGCTTGTTTGAACTCTCTCAAATTGGGGAAGTGAGACAGAGAACCTTTCTGTACATCTGAAGCAAGCACTTTCAACTTGCGCTTGAATGCCAAAACCGCCTCCAACATGTGCAGGGCTGTGCGTCCTTTCCCCTGAAGCACTGTGTTCAGCGTGTTCAGGTGCGCTGTCAAGTCTACCATAAAGTGTAGCTTTTCCAGCGACTCTGGCTGTTCCAGCTCAGGAAAAGTGAGCCCTCTGCTCGCCAGGAAAGTTTTCACTTCTTCCAGACACGCAGCAAAGCGTTTCAGCACCTCCCCTCTGGACAGCCACCAGACTCTGTTGTGCAGCAGGAGATCGGTATATGCGCTTTCCAGCTCGTCCAGTAACAAATGGAACTGACGGTGATTTAAACCTTTTGCCATTATTTTATTGACAATCTGAATGACAACATTCATTACTTCTGTGCATTCCGGAGGAAATGTTTGCGCACACAGTGCCTCTTGGTGCAGGATGCAGTGAAAAGTCAGCAGCTTTCTGTCCAGCGACTTCTGCAGTAAAGCCGCAAAGCCTTTATGTGCTCCTGTCATACTTGGTGCCCCATCAGTAGCCACTGACACCAGGTGAGTGGTGTTTATTTCTTTGGCTCTTAAAGAGTTCAAGACAGCCTCACAGATGTCTTCCCCCCATGTTTCCTTTTAGTGGTATCAACTCAATCAGTTCTTCCTGTGGCCCAGCAGAGTTTACATACCGGCAGAACAGTGCTATTTGTTCAATATCACCTTTGTCTTTAATTCAATTCAATTCAATTCATGTTTATTTGTATAGCGCTTTTAACAATGAACATTGTCTCAAAGCAGCTTTACACAGATAATGTGGTGATTAAACGTAAATATGTTCTTTGTAAGTATGTTTGTCCCTGATGAGCAACTGTGGCAAGGAAAAACTCCCCGAGATGGCATAAGGAAGAAACCTTGAGAGGAACCAGACTCAAGAGGGAACCCATCCTCATCTGGGTTGCACCAAATTTCCATTTGAAGCAGATATACAATGCTGCGGGGTGCAGTGATGACGATCAGAAGCAAACTGCACTCCCGAGTCAGTGCAGCAGATCTTTAGACTCATCACAGGCAATTGAGTAGGCCACAGCTAAATTGATGTCTTTAATTTGCTGTCTGGTGACGTCTTCTGCCATTTTTATGGTTCTGTCTTTGACAGTCTTTGCAGAGAGGGGCATATCCCTGATTTTCTGCACAATTTCACTCTTGTTTTTAAAGTCCGCGAATAGATGTTCTGAAATCTTAATGAAAGATTCTTTTATATATTCTCCATCTGTGAACGGCTTCCCGTGGCCGACTATTTCCCGAGCAGCCACAAAACTAGCACATGTAGTTGAATTTGCAGACTTCATCCACTTCTTGAAATGATTTTTGCTCAGATCAACCTTCCGGACATGTTCAGGGGAGCTGCAACTAATGGCGATTTCGTCAACTTGGAGGAGTACACGTCAACAGTGACCAGCTACATCGGCAAGTGCATTGATGACGTGACCATCTCCAAGACCATCACTACACGCTCCAACCAGAAGCCGTGGATGACCTCCAAGGTGCGTGCGCTGCTAAAAACATGAGACTCCGCCTTCAGATCAGGGGACAAGGCGGCCTTAAAAACAGCAAGGGCCAAACTGTCCCGTGCCATCAGAGAGGCGAAGCGCGCACACGCCAAGAGAATCCATGGCCACTTCCAGGACAGCGGAGACACCCGGCGCATGTGTCAGGATATCCAGGCGATCACGAATTACAAGATAACAACACCTGTTAATGACCGTGATGCCTCCCTCCCAGATACGCTGAATGACTTCTACGCCCGGTTCGAGGTTCAGAACAACATGGTGTCGAGGAAGACCATTCCTCCTCCCAGTAACCAGATGCTCTGTCTAACCACAGCTGAAGTGAGGAAAACTCTATGCAGAGTTAACCCACGGAAGTCTGCTGGACCAGACAACATTCCTGGCAGAGTGCTTAGGGAATGTGCACAGCAGCTAGCAGATGTCTTCACTGACATCTTCAACATCTCCCTGAGCAGCGCCACTGTTCCTACGTGCCTCAAGACAACGACCATCATTCCCGTGCCGAAGAAGTCTACTGTCTCCTGCCTCAATGACTATCGTCCCGTTGCACTCACACCCAAGTGCTTCGAGAGGCTCGTCATGAGGCACATCAAGACCCAGCTTCCACCGCCCTGGACCCCATGCAGTTCGCGTATCGTCCAAACCACTCCACAGACTATGCTATGTCCACAACCCTTCATCTGGCCCCCAACCACCTAGACAACAAGGACTCTTATGTAAGAATGCTGTTTATAGACTTCAATTCAACATTTAACACGATTGTCCCTCAGCACCTGATTGAGAAGCTGAGCATACTGGGCCTGAACACCTCCCTCTGTAACTGGATCCTGGACTTCCTGACTGGGAGACCTCAGTCAGTCCGGATCGGAAACAGCATCTCCAGCACCACCACACTGAACACTGGAGCCCCTCAGGGCTGTGTTATCAGTCCACTGCTGTTCACTTTGCTGACTCATGACTGTGTAGCAATGCACAGCTCGAATCGTGTCATCAAGTTCGCCGATGACACGACCGTGGTGGGTCTCATCAGCAAGAACGACGAGTCAGCATACAGAGAGGAGGTGCAACGGTTAACAGCCTGGTGTGGAGCAAACAACCTGACTCTGAATGTGGACAAAACTAAAGAGATGGTTGTTGACTTCAGGAGAACACAGAGCGACCATCCGCAAAGCAAACAGCATTGTGGAAAACCACACACACCCATCACACACACTTTTCACTCTCCTACCATCAGGGAAGTGGTTCCGAAGCATTCGGGCCGTCACATTCAGACTGTGTAACAGTTTCTTTCCTCAAGCCATCAGGCTCCTCAACAAAGAACTGAACTTAACTCTCACACACACTCACACACACTCACATACACACAACTGTGTGACTAAACTGCACAAACCGGACTCAACACACATCATACACTTCGCACACCCATCATTCAGTAGCACTCACACTAATCATTACCACAAAATGTTGACATGCCGTCTTTGCACATCTTCCAGGATTACTGCTATTTGTTCTTTCACACAATATTCTGTCCACATATTTTTGCCACTGTTCACTTTATCTTTGTTGCTGCTATATGTTTAATTGCACAATATTCTTTACACTTTTCTGCTACTGTGCACATTATTTTGTTAGAACAAGTTTACTGGCGGAGCTATTTTGTGTTTTGTGTATTGTGTATTGTCCTGCACTGTCCTGTGTTGTCCTGCACTGTCTTGTGTTGTCTTTTTGCACTGTTTACACCAGGTTGCACACGTGTACTTTATGTGGCGAGGATCTTTCTACTAGTTTTTGGCCCTATGTTTTTTCTGTTCCTGTTTCTGTGACTGTTGTTTTATGTTGTTGTATGTAGCATCTGGGTTCTGGAGGAACGTTGTTTCATTTCACTGAGTACTGCATCAGCTATATATGGTTAAAATGACAATAAAAGCTTCTTGACTTGAAAAAAAAAAAAAGATGATTTGGAAATGACTGTTAATTAAAGGTTGTCGATATCAATCTGTCCATGAACCTTCCCAAACATCTGTTCTAAAGCAGTAAGCTGAATGAGTTTATTGTGATCACAGATTACATACCTGAACGTCCATATGATTGTACAGGGTGTAGATGTTGTGTGTGATCCTGTCGAGCTGGATTTTTTAAAGCTAAATTAAAGAAGGTTGTTGAGGTTTTTTGACATTTGACTGTTGACGAATCCGTGTGAACAGGTGTATCTGTGTCAAAACAGAAATCGGTCATTAGTTAATTTATGAAAAACAAAGAAGAAAAGTAATTCAGTCTGCATGGTATAACAAAACAATAAGAAAGTGGCATCTGTAGAATGTACCTTTAACTACTGTGTAGGAAAGGAAGCAGGTGATTACCAGAAGAACCAGCAGAACCCAATAAGTATATGTATATATAAATACCTGCCTGAGATTTTTAGGTGTATAGGAATTAAAAAATTGTGTAAAACTTGCTTACTTCCGGAAGAATTCAGCATTGCACAACTAACCCAAAGCCCCCTTAATGGACCGGTCCTTTGTCCTGCCCATGAACCTGCTCAATTATCTTTTCTTAAGCATTAAGGTGGCAGGAAATGTTCATCGTAGTCACTTTTTACATACCTGAACGTCCATGTGATTGTGTGGTGTGTGGTTGTTCTGTGTGATCCTGTTTAGCTGTATTTGTCGTAGCTAAATTAGAGAAAGTTGTGGAGATTCCGTGACCTTGTACTGCTGAGGAATCCATGTGTACAGGTTCATCAGTGTTTAAACAAAACTGATTCATGAGTTCATCTGTGATAGAAAAGAATTAAGAAAATTGGTTTCAAATGAAAATCACTTTAGTCTATGTGTTAAAATTTTAAAAAACAAAAGTGTAGAACTTACCTTTGGCCACAGTTTTGGAATGAAAGCAGGTGATCACCAGTAGGACCAGCAGAACCAAATGACTGTTGGAGAACATAACAAATTTTGATTGTGAAAAATGACAGAGTAAATGAACGGAAGACTTTTGTTGCCTGTTGTTGGTTACAAGTGGTCAAGAGTATAGAAACAGTTTTATCAGACAGGAAACTCATATGTGGCTTTCACCTACAGCACGCACAGCTTTAGTGCACTGGTGCAGAGAACAAGCTGCAGCAGAACATGCTGACCACCACCACAGGGGCAGTAAAGAGTTTGCACCCACACACATTATATAAATCCAAGCTGTAAATTTGCAGGAACCTTGAATAAACATTTAGTACTATCAGAGTTTTGAACTTACAATAATAAGTGCTGATTTATTCTTATTTAAAAGTAATATCTAAATTAATATAATCGTATAATTTTGCAATTTGTAGCTTACAGCATTAGTTTTGTGATTTCTTTAAATGTCAGTCAGAGCATGGTCATGTGTCAGTTGAAGCAGGTGTGGTAGTGGGAACAGTCCCATGGTTGGGCGGAGTAATTGGAATGATGGCCAGGTTTCGCTTATCAAATTAGTGGGTCCATAAAAGGAGCAGTCGGTGTCTGGTGGGAGTGTGGTTTCCTGAACACTGGTGACGTCACCGGATACTCGACGCAGCTGGCAGAGGTTCGTGTGGTAAGGACTAAGTTGTCATGCCTGTTTGGTAGCCTGATTGTGTGGATTGGGTTTTAAGGGTAGTTTGGTTTCTGTCTAGCCTTTTGGTTGCTTCGCTGCCTGGCTGTTTTGTGGTCGCTAAAGCGCGGTAATGCTACGTGCCAAGCATCAGCATGGGACGTACCGTGCTATAGCTAACAGCTTACTGGATTAGCCACAAAGCTAAGTGCTAGCCCTTTTGCGGACTGTGTCTTCTTCTTCTTCTTCTTCTTTCGGCTGCCCCCATTAGGGGTCGCCACAGCGGATCATCCGTCTCCATACCACCCTGTCCTCTACATCTGCCTCTTTCACACCAACTACCTGCATGTCTTTTCTCACCACATCCATCCTACACTTCTCCTTTCCCTGCCATCTCTATAGACGTCTTCCTCCTCTCCTTGCGGACTGTGTGCTTTTGGTTATATACATGTATGTGTTAGTGTGTCTGTATCAGTGCTCCACACTGTGACGGTGTGCTGAGAGGTGGCCTGAGAAACTGCTGCTATACATATCTTTTTATCTGAGGAGTTTGAAGACCTGGATGCTACCCAACAGTTAGTGGAATATTAAGAGGTCATGTGCTTATTTGATGAGGTGTATTGAATGGAATTGACTGTTTTTATTATTCTTGTTGTACTTCTTTTGCATTTGGTAATTGTTATTGTACTTTTGTGATTGTTTAGTGTGTGTGTGTGTGTGTGTGTGTGTGTGTGTGTGTGCGTGTGTGTAAACCTGAGTGCCTTGTGCATTTCTTTATAAAGGGTTATACCCGGTAACTGAGCCCCCGGGGTGGCATAGTCGGTTTCTACTAGTAACATTTTTAAATCTGGTTCTTACATTTTATTGTTAAAATCTTCCATGTCCTAAATCTCTCGATTTTTGGGAACAAGTGGGACACGCCGGAATGCCACACAGGCAATGTCTGTGATTCGACTGGTAGGACTCAAATGCAGGACAAAAACAAGAGAGTCTTTAATAGAAAGCACAAAATATAAAAAGAACATCAAAAAAAGACAGAAAACTGTTATAAGCATGGCTATAAAGCATTATAAAGCACGCAACAGAGTAGGAGCGACACCCTCTGTGGAGATCTGAGGTGGAGCAACACACTTTCTGAGGCTCAGAGGCAGAGAGACACCCTCTGTGGAAATATGAGTTTAGAGTAACGCCCTCTGTGGAGATCAGAGACAGAGCGATACCCTCTGCAAGGCTAAGAAGCAGAGTGACTTCCTCTGCAAGGCTCGGAGGTGGAAATTAGAAGCGCAGCAACGCCCTCAGAAAACATCAGCGGAAGAGCGAGGTTGTCAGCTGGCCTTGGGAGCGGAAAGACATCGTCAGCTGGGCTTGGGAGTTAAGAGACATCATCAAAAGGGCTCGGCATGCAAAGCTACTATCTTATGGGAATTTTGGAGTCTGAACAGCACCCTCAGAAAGGTGAAGAAGCTGGGCAGCACCCTCAGCAGAGAAAAGAGGCTGGGCAAAACACTTCCAGTGGGAAACTAAGGCTGGGTGGCAGCCCAAACATGATACTGAGGCTGGGGAGAGGGTTTGCTGCTGATCCAGATTATGACCTTGGATGGCCGAACCAGCACTGGAACTTTTTGCAATACCCTGGGTAGTTGGAACAACGGGTGGTCTGGAACTCCCAATCTGAGGGGTTTGCCTAAGGGGTAGAGGGAAAAATATTCAATACTCATCTTATTGGTGTGGATAACAAGAGAACATGAGCTCACATTGCTTGAGGAATGGGTTGCAGAGGCCTGGGTGTCAGGGAAAAAATTTTGGGGATCAGGAGGCAGATGGCTCTGAGAATTGATTTGGGCAGGGGCAGAGGCCAGACCTAGTGGTGAGTGCCAAGATTAGCTCCCAGGAAACAGGAAGCTAAGTCAAAGAGATCATGCAAGATCACAGGTCTGTGGCATCTGCTGAGTGACAAGAGTCTAAAATATTAAGAGATCCAAAACAAGAAAGTAACAAGAAAGTTAGGGCAGGAATATCTCACAGCAAAACCAAGGAGAACAGAAGAGATATTCTGACCATAAGCGTGTGCTAGCGGTGTCCTTAAATACACTGTGGCACCAGAGAATTCGTGGCATCCTGGAAGAGCCTTTAGATGAGCTATAACACACACACTGCACAAGGAGAACTCTGCCTCTTTGCACATGTTGAACAATATATGTCTATTACTTAAACTAAAAAACATGATTTCACTTCACTAATGTTCTTCTTGTTTTTCCTAGATGAGGTTCTACTGGGATAAATTCCAAAGACACATGATAAATTATAAAAGGATTGACAATAACAGCTATGGAAAGCCTGTGGGACTCCAAACCTGACAAACAGCACTCGATAAAGATCTTGTTGTACCAGTTCAGTGTTTGACCTACCAGTGGAAGCTCCAGGTCACCACAGGAATCATAGGGTCAATAGTGTGGGTTACCACAAGGATCCCCAGATTATGGATGACATGGTGGCCTCCTTCACAGAGCTTTTCCAAAAGCTGCCATGACAGCCTTTAATGATGAGTTTCAGCCTGAGGCTGACATGATGACCTTCTCAAGATCATGCCTGAGGTTTATCTTCCCTGCATAGATCCCTCAAGAGTGGTGGCCAATCACAAAGACTTCTAATTCAGGGTCAGTGAAGTGACCAACCAAGCAGTGCTCCAGTTTAAGTCCGGTGAGGCTGCCTTCCAAACACGGCTGACTAGGAAGCCTCTAAAGCCGAACTTCTGCAAGATGCTGATGGCACGGCATCTCAAACCACGTTTAATGGCGTCGAATCACACATGTTTTCACCACAACACCTTGAATGTAGCATTGATTGCATTCACCTTGACTCATATTGTGTTTATTGTAACGGCTCAGTACAGACCACAATGTGTACTGAACAAAATTATAAACGCAATGCTTTTGTTTTTGCCCTCATTTTTCATGAGCTGAACTCAAAGATCTTTTTCCATGTACACAAAGGGCCAATTTCCCCAAATATTGTTCATTGATGCTGATTAGACAGCATGATTATTGAACAGGTGTGCTTTAGGCTGCCACAATAAAAGGCCAAAAGCCAAATGTGCAGTTTTATCACAGCACAATGCCACAGATGTTGCAAGTTTCGAGGGAGCATGCGATTGGCATGCTGACTGCAGGAACGTCCACCAGAGCTGTTGCCTGTGAATTGAATGTTCATTTCTCTACCACAAGCCATCTCCAAAGGCGTTACAAAGAATTTACCAGTACATCCAACCGGCCTCACAACCGCAGACCACGTGTGACCACACCAGCCCAGGACCTCCACATCCAGCATCTTCACCTCCAAGATTGTCTGAGACCAGACACCTGGACAGCTGCTGCAACATTCTGTGTGTATAACCGATAAATTTCTGCTCAAAATGATAGAGAACATCTCAGGGAAGCTCATCTGCATGCTCGTCTTTCTCATCGGGTCTCGACCTAACTGCAGTTTTTCGTAACCGACTTATGTGGGCAAATGCTCAAATTCGACGGAGTCTGGCACTTTGGAGAGGTGGTCTCCTTTCACAGATAAATCCCGGGTTTTCATGGTACAGGGCAAAATGCATGAGGCAAATGGTGGTCACACCAGATACTGACTGTTTTTCGGACCCCAACGGACCCCAAAACAGTAAAACTGCACATTTTAGGGTGGCCTTTTATTGTGGCCAGCCTGAGGCACACCTATGCAATAATCATGCTGTCTAATCAGCATCTGCCACATTGTGCAGTGGATGGATGATCTCGGCAAAGGAGAAGTGCTCACTAACACAGATTTAGGCAGATTTGTGAACAATATTTGAGAGAAATCGGCCTTTTGTGTACATAGAAAAAGTCTTCGGTTTTTGAGTTCAGCTGATGGAAAATGAGGGAAAAAACTAAAGTGTTGCGTTTATAATTTTGTTCAGTATATTTCAAGTCCACAGTGTCAGAGGTAATTTTTATAGCAGGAAGCACCACTTGAGGGCGCTACTGCTCAGAAGCAAACACAAACTCTAGGTGATGTCAGTTCAGTCTGTTTGTAGTGAGGCAGTAAATATGACTCATGCAGATCACTAATGTATCGATTATTTCAGATCCCAAATAATTTGTGCCCATTTTTCCAACTTTGTCTACATGTGGCTGGGGCTGTTTTATAAACTCTACATTATGATTCCACACACTTCCTGAAAACACCTTTAACTGTAACTCTGATTCTCACATCAAAGATAATGTGTGCTTTACATATATTGTATTCAAAAGACACTTTATACAGAGTCACTTATCTCTCATTTATCCAACTGAGTAAATGAAAGTCATTACACAACCTTTACTGTGTCTACATTAATACACAGAAATAAACAATACACAATAACATCTTATAATACAGTCATTATTTATTGACTTTAATTCTTTTACAGGTTTTGGTTGAATATAATCACAGTATTTTACTGTATTGGTGCCTGATTAGAAACTCACATTAATTATAGAATGGAGAAAAAGAAAGAGGAAAAAGAAGAGATGATAGCAGGAAGTAATATTGAGAAGATTTACTAGATGTACTATATATATATATATATATATATATATATATATATATATATATATATATATATATATATATATATATATATATATATATCCCTGGATGTCTGCAGAGTTGAAGCTTAATTCAGATAAATGATCCTGGGCTCAATTTATGATTTAATATATAATGTAAAAAAAAAGATTCTTCCTGCTGAACTACAGAAAAAGTGAATTCTGTATGAATATGAAATGGATTTAAACACTCATTTGCGATTGGATCAGTTTTTTATACAGGATCTGGTCAATTCTTTTCATGTGTTTCTGCACCCACTCGAGTTCAGGATCTACACACACCTGATTGTTGTCCTTCTTCAGGGTAAAGCTGCAGATTAGAGAGAAGATGTACATCAGTGTAGAACTGCAATAAAATCAGAAAATCTCACACACACACACTCCAAACCTCCACCATTATATACAGTTACAGTGAGGAAAATAAGTATTTGAACACCCTGCTATTTTGCAAGTTCTCCCACTTAGAAATCATGGAGGGGTCTGAAATTGTAATCGTAGGTGCATGTCCACTGTGAGAGACATAATCTAAAAAAAAAAAATCCAGAAATCACAATGTATGATTTTTAGTCTATTTAATTTGTATGATACAGCTGCAAATAAGTATTTGAACACCTGTCTATCAGCTAGAATTCTGACCCTCAAAGACCTGTTAGTCTGCCTTTAAAATGTCCACCTCCACTACATTTATTATCCTAAATTAGATGCACCTGTTTGAGGTCGTTAGCTGCATAAAGACACCTGTCCACCCCATACAATCAGTAAGAATCCAACTACTAACATGGCCAAGACCAAAGAGCTGTCCAAAGACACTAGAGACAAAATTGTACACCTCCACAAGGCTGGAAAGGGCTACGGGGAAATTGCCAAGCAGCTTGGTGAAAAAAGGTCCACTGTTGGAGCAATCATTAGAAAATGGAAGAAGCTAAACATGACTGTCAATCTCCCTCGGACTGGGGCTCCATGCAAGATCTCACCTCGTGGGGTCTCAATGATCCTAAGGAAGGTGAGAAATCAGCCCAGAACTACACGGGAGGAGCTGGTCAATGACCTGAAAAGAGCTGGGACCACCGTTTCCAAGGTTACTGTTGGTAATACACTAAGACGTCATGGTTTGAAATCATGCATGGCACGGAAGGTTTCCCTGCTTAAACCAGCACATGTCCAGGCACGTCTTAAGTTTGCCAATGACAATTTGGATGATCCAGAGGACTCATGGGAGAAAGTCATGTGGTCAGATGAGACCAAAATAGAACTTTTGGGTCATAATTCCACTAAACGTGTTTGGAGGAAGAAGAATGATGAGTACCATCCCAAGAACACCATTCCTACTTTAAAGCATGGGGGTGGTAGCATCATGCTTTGGGGGTGTTTTTCAGCACATGGGACAGGGCGACTGCACTGTATTAAGGAGAGGATGACCGGGGCCATGTATTGCGAGATTTTGGGGAACAACCTCCTTCCCTCAGTTAGAGTATTGAAGATGGGTCGAGGCTGGGTCTTCCAACATGACAATGACCCGAAGCACACAGCCAGGATAACCAAGGAGTGGCTCTGTAAGAAGCATATCAAGGTTCTGGCGTGGCCTAGCCAGTCTCCAGACCTAAACCCAATAGAGAATCTTTGGAGGGAGCTCAAACTCCTTGTTTCTCAGCGACAGGCCAGAAATCTG
>NC_139578.1:32935725-32960725 GCF_946808225.1 Silurus aristotelis
TATTGTGATTTGTGGTGAAAGTATGGAGCAGGTTAAGAAGACCCTGGAGAGGTGGAGGTATGTGCTGGAGAGAAGGGGAATGAAAGTCAGTAGGAGTAAGACAGAGTACATGTGTGTGAATGAGAGGGAGGGCAGTGGAGGGGTGCGGTTGCAGGGAGAAGAGGTGGAGAAGGTGGAGAAGTTTAGGTACCTGGGGTCAACAGTGCAAAGTAAAGGAGAGTGTGTTAGAGAAGTGAAGAAAAGAGTGCAGGCAGCGTGGAGTGGGTGGAGAAGAGTGATAGCAGGAGTGATTTGTTATAGAAGGGTATCTGTGAGAGTGAAAGGGAAAGTTTATTGGACTGTGGTGAGACCTGAGATGTTGTATGGTTTAGAGACAGTGGCATTGAGTAAAAGACATGAGGTGGAGCTGGAGGTAGCAGAGCTGAAGGTTTTCGTTAGGAGTGATGAGGATGGACAAGATTAGAAATGAGTTTATTAGCGGGACAGTGCATGTAGGACTTTTTGGAGACAAGGTGAGGGAGGTGAGATTGAGATGGTTTGGACATGTGCAGAGGAGGGACATGAGTTATATTGGTAGAAGAATGCTGAGGATGGAGCCACCAGGAAGGAGGAAAAGAGGAAGTCCAAGGAGGAGGTTCATGGATGTGGTGAGGGAAGACATGCATGTAGTTGGTGTGAAAGAGGCAGATGTAGAGGACAGGGTGGTATGGAGACGGATAATCCGCTGTGGCGACCCCTAATGGAAGCAGCCGAAAGGAAAAGAAGATAGATGGATGGATGATTAAACACATCCTGCAGCTGTGTTTTGGTTCATTTGCAGTGGACGAATAGTGTTCAGAGGAAGACCTGCCAGCAGAGCGCTGCAGTAGTACAGTCTCGAAATTACAAGAGACTGTACAAGTACCTGGGCAGCCTGTATGGACAGAAATGGTCGAATCCTTTTGATGTTGTAGAGAAGAAATCAACACAAACGAGCCACAATAGTAACATGTGAGGAGAAGGACAGTTGATTGTCCATAGTTACCCAAAGGTTACGAGCAGTGGCTGAAGGTGAGAGCAGAGAGTCATGAAGAGTTATTCGGAGATCTTGACCTGGAAATAAATTACCTGGGATGACCAGCAGTTCTGTTTTGCTGGGGTTAAGTTTTAATTGATGAGCACTCATGCATGAAGATTTGTCCACCAGATCCGGGCAGAAGCTGTGGTATCTGAGGGAGGGAAAGAAAATATGTGTTGAGTGTCTTCAGCATAGCAGTGGTAAAAAAAAAAAAAAACATTTGAGGATATGACTTCAACAATAGAATGGGTATAGAGAGAGAAAATGATTATTAGCGACCTTCCAGGTAGGAAGCAAACCATTCCCCTGCTGTTCCATGGATTCCGAGGCTCCAGAGGGTAGATAAGTGTCGAATGATGCTGAAAGGTCAAGGAGGATATGTGCAGATGACAGCTTCCTACCTACAACTTTCCCTCTACTCACACTAACCCTAATGAGTAAATGAGAAAATTCCTTGTAGGAAGCCTTGAGCGGAACCAGGCTCAAAAAGAACCCCCCATCCTCACCTTGGTGCCACCTACAATAATAATCCATGCCAAGATACACATCCTCCTGAGATTTTAATGACCATCTTCTCTCCTGCTCTCCAGACCAGATTATTCAATCTGTTTTCCCTACATCATGAAGTTTTGATCAAACCACGTGTTGGTCTTGGGGATTGGAACCATTAAGGTGTCACAATGGCTTAGTACTTCAATTGCCATGAAGTTTTGCACTCGGGTGTCCATCAGTATATCAGTCCATCAGTGTCCACCTAGATGAGAATGGCTTCTCTCAAGTTTCCTTCCACAGACCTTCTCATGGAGTTTTCTCCTAGTTTTCTCAATAAATGTAGACTTATAAAGACTAAATTGTAGAAACTGAATTGATTTAAAATTCGTTCCCATTTTACAAAGAACAAAACAGTCGTGACATGTCGAGCATCAACAGCATGAACTTCTTCAGCAGTTTGAGCTACAGAAGCTCGTCTGTTAGATCGGACCACACGGACCAGCCTTCGCTCCCCACGTGCATCAATAAGCCTCGAACGCACGTGACCCTGTCGCCGGTTAACTACTACTGATGAACGAGATTTAAAGAGCCGAGTCACTAAAATGATCCGATCTTTCGATCACTTTTTTATTCAGTGTATCAATAAATATGACTCACTAATAAAAGTCATTTCTTTTGGATCCCAAATGAGTCCTTTGCCATTTTCACCAAAAACCTGTGATTTCTACCTGAGATGATTTACACTTAATTAATCCTAGAGGCAGGATGTGTGGGGGATTAAGGGGGATTTGGATAGGATGGCGGGGTAAGAGGAGTCGGTTTATTGTGGTTGGGTGGGGGGGGGGACGATAAAATTATTCCATAGTGTGTTTTAATGTAAAGTTAAACAAGTGAACACTCAGAAAAACAGGAAAAAGGAGTAAAAACATTTATTATGCAAATCTGCATGAAGGCAACAACAAATTACACAGGTTATATACATGTACAACATACATTCATGTGTGTGTGTGTGTGTGTGTGTGTGTGTGTGTGTGTGTGTGTGTGTGTGTGTGTGTGTGTGTGTGTGTGTGTGTTAAAGAGAGAGAGAGAGAGAGAGAGAGAGAGAGAGAGAGAGAGAGAGAGATGAACAATTCAAAGTGCTTGATGAGGAAATGAGGAAATGAGGAAATAATTTATGTATAAAAATAAATGAATTTATATCGGCTCCATAGAATAAGTTTAGGTCACGTTTATGTTTAGATTTTTATTATCATTTCATAGCTTTTAAAGCTTTATTCTCTCCACCTGCACACAAAAGTGAAATTCGTGAAGGTCTTCAGGACTGAGAGGATGAGTTTGAAGTTTGCATCATTATATTATACTCCATCTGGTCAATTCTTCTCATGCATCTCTGCACCCACTCGAGTTCAGGATCTACACACACCTGACGGCTGTTCTTCAGGGTAAAGCTGCAGATTAGAGAGAAGATGTACATCAGTGTAGAACTGCAATAAAATCAGAAAATCTCACACACACACACTCCAAACCTCCACCATTATATACAGTTATATTATATTACACACAATTATACAATAATAATGCACATGAAAATGATCACTTTTTATTATTATTCATTACAATCAATAAAAAGCACAATGAGGAGGTGAAAACTTACATGACTCCAGATTTTGTACACTGACGGTCTGTTACTTTATACCCTGTAATGACTCTGATAGGGATTGGAGTTCTCTGGTATTTGAAGCAGCATGAGTCTGGTCCATTTGAGTCTTTAAGAAAACATTTCCACATTCAGTTCTGTGATTAAATATTCAATAATTCGATATTAAACACTTTTATATTCAGTATAAAATGCAGGTCTGATGTATCTGTTAAACTGTTGTTGAATCCTGGATACTGATTGGTTGCCAGTTGTTCAATAATTATGCAGAACAGCAGCTCTGACAGTAGTGCAGGTTTATACTGTATTAATGCTCTCGTTCTGATACGTCATCGTTTCTGGTTGTTCTTTAATAGATTAAAATTGTAACGGTTGACAAATTGCTGTGGTTTGTGCAGAATAAAACACAAAGTGCTGTTCTAGCAAAATCCCCATCACTACTACTACTACTAGTAATAATAATAATAATAATAATAATAATAATAATAATAATAATAATAATAATTTCCATCTTACTTTGGGCCTTTGTGAAGAGCTGAAGGCAGGCGAGAACCAGCAGGCCCAGTAGGAGACCACGAGAGATCATGACTGCTGCTGATGGTGAAGGTGGTAATGATGCTGATGATGAAATTTGTGATGCTCACGATGTGAAGAAGATTGGAGCTAAAACCCACTAATGCTTCTGTTTATATAGCTGGTTAAAGGAGGGGCGTGTGAAGGTGTGTGTGTGTGTGTGTGTGTGTGTGTGTGTGTGTGTGTGTGTGTGTGTGTGTGTGTGTGTGTTTTTTTTTTAGCTGATGACAAAGTTCCATTTTGAGAGCCTGAAATAACCAAACCCCCTCTATTGACAGGAAGCTCAGCTGTGGTTTATATCTAAAACATTCAGTTTCAAACTAATTCAACACTCAGTAAACCTCAAATCATCTCAAACTACTTTTTAAATCCATCAAATAAAATACAGGTGCATAAAATAAAGTGGCGTTTTATTGGATTTAAATACTGGAGTCCAAACTGAAATACTATCAAATTATGTTGAAAAAATACATATAAAAGAGTGAAAAGTGGAGTTAAAAAAAAAAAGAGAGCAGAGGGATGGATAGAGTGAGTAGGGGGTGTGGACAGAGAGAGTGGGGGAGGTGTGGACAGGAAGTAAATTAGGTCATTGGTTTCATATAATATATAGAACAGTTTTTAGTCAAATGAAAGGAAGAAAATGTAAATTGTTCATGTCATGGAGCCTCTTCACTAAGTTTGCTGCTGAGACCAATGTGGAGATGTTTGATTATCTTGCACAACACCGTGTTTTTAAAAAAAAAACTAAATACAACAAATGGTGCATGCCTGTCATCAAGCACGGGGATAAAGGTGTGATAATAATGGTAACACTTGTAAACACAGGACCTTGGAATTTTGTAGTCATTGAAACAATGAAAGGCTTCATTTTATTGCAGTACATGAAATAAAATGGAAGTAACTGAAACACATTTAAGGTCCCACAGTTTACTTAATGGGAAAAATTACTACAGATTAAAATCTGTGTTTTTGTTCTCACTTGAGGTCATTGTGAGGACCACTCACTTTGATTTCAAGTTCCATAGTTGGTTTTCCACCCCGTCAGACATCAAATCAACACTTTGAGCACTTTGTCAGTGTAGAAATTAGGAGGATGTCAGTTTGAAGGGAAATGTTAGGGCAAATGTGTGCCAAAGATCACACAAATGTGTAGTTTGCTAATGTTCTGTTTCACTAAGTGGTGGTGGTGGTGGGTTAAAGAAAATATTTATTTTTGGAGTCCTTGCCCCTGGGTGAACAAGTTAAGACCAGTTCTGGCATCCAACAGAGAGCCATAAGTTTTTTGTTAAACTGCAGATTGAGAAAGAGCACTACTTCCAAGCTGTACTCCAACCCAGGTGGTGGACCGGCAGTTGCTGTTGAGCATGGTCCAGCCAACTGCAGCCTCAGCAGTCCCCCACATTGTGTTGGATGATTACATTAAGGTTTTCATTGTGATGTTTAAGCATTCAGCTGAAATGTGGGACAGCCCAGTCTTAAGAATGGGTGATATGATACTGCTGCTTTCTCACTCAGCTCATATCCCAACAACTACATACACTATAACTTCAAGAGTGGAAGAACTTCAATGGAAGATGACGAGAGATCAGGAAGGCCTTCGAGTTCAACCCCAGAAAATGTCATAACCATTTGGTAGCTTGTACATGACAATCGTCTGAGAAAAATCCACAACATTGCTGCCATTGTCGGTGTGATAAAACGAACAGCTCAGGAGATCCTCACTTGTGATTTGAATGTGCACCTTGTTGCTGCCAATTCCGGCCACAGGCTGCTGACATTGTAGCAGAAGGAACATTGAAAGTTGAAGGTGCCGTGGGTTAGATGTCCTTAATGTCAAAGATCATTACCGGTGATGAAACCTGGATGTACGGGTATGTCCCTGAGACAAAGCAACAATCTTTAGAGTGGAAGAGCCCATCAGCTTCCCTACTGTAAAAGGCGGTGCAGGTCCGCAGCTCAACCAAGTGCATGCTCATTGTCTTTTCTGACATTCACGGCATTGTGCATCGAGAATTCGTCCCCAGGGCCAGACCATCAATACCGAGACCTGCTGCCAGGGTTGAAGGCATCTGAGGGAGTTTATTTGGTAAAAGAGACAGAGCTAGAACAGAGCAAAACTTTTTGATACCACTTCGTACATTTTGTATGCCACAAAGAGAATATTATTAGCTATAGTAATTATTGGCAACAGCACATTCCATATCTAAGAACTGTTCTGAGATTTTGAAGGCATGGAGGATTCATGGTATACCTAAAAGAAAGTGTACGTTTGGGAAGTTTGAAGTATAATATCTGGGCTTTTGATTGGAACATGTGGACGTGCAGCCCAAAATGAATAAAATTGCAATAATTGTCGGCCTGGTCGAGCCCCAAGGCCTAAAGGAAGGAGCAGTTTCTGGTGCTGGCAGGCTTTTATTATAGGTTTGTGTCGAATTATGTTGTTGCATGTGCCAGTTTGTGAAGTTAGCAGTACCTATAGAGTTGCTACTAACAAGTGTTCTCTGTTTTACTGAGTGCTTGAAGGTATAAACAGAGTGTGTGTGTGTGTGTGTCTGTGTGTGTGGGGCTGCCGGGGTGGGGGGGTTGGGGGGGATGTCGGCTTGAGAGAGAGTGCATGTGGCTATGTGTGCTTGAAACTGAACTGTGAAAGTGAAAAATTAGTGTGCCAATATAAAGCCTGCTTCTGTTTGGTAACCCGCTGTCTGCGTTCAGTTTTCTCTTCTGTGTGCCATGGAGTTTCTTAAAACATTCCTGAACAGTTTGCATTTGTAGGAGGAGCACAGAATCCTGCTGAAAGAAGACACTGCCATGCAGAACAACTGAGTTCTGTTCTACATGTATTTTGACTATTTTTTTGTTAGACACTAGAGTTCTATCCTCCAAAGTAAGAACTGCTGGATGTTAGACACATGGCACTTCTCCACCTTCTGCTTGAGGAGCCCCACAGGTGCAAGGGTTTAGGTCTGGAGACATACTCAATCACCTTCAGCAACGTCAGCAAGGCAGTTGTCAACTGGGCTTTTTTTAAAGGTCAATATTATGTTGAAAACTGCAGTTCAGCCCAGTTTCTGAAGGGAGGGCATCATGTTCTACTTCAGAATGTCACAGTACATGTTGGAATCCATATTTCCCTCAATGGACTGCGGCTCCCCAGTATCAGTAGCACTCATGCAGCCCCAGACCATGATACTGCAGGAACTGCATCGAATGCTTTGGGAAAGAGTATACAATACTGCCTGTCTGACCAGTCCCTGCCCAGTGTGTATAAGCACAGCTAGGACACAACTACAGTCCAAATCCATCCTCAAAGCTCCCGTTCTTACTCCGTAATTTCATGGAACCCCAGGGCGTTAATGAGAAACCATCCCCAGAATCCCAAAAATGCCTGTAGAAAAACAGGTTGTGTGAGGACAATGGGCACCTTGGGGATTTAACCCATTTTAGGGTGCAAAAAAGCACTGCCGATGCCTGAAGTGAACTCCAGAAAAGAGGGGTCACTGAAAAAAAATGTCACCAGTGGATCTCTGCCCGCAACAGATCCAACCATTTGGCGAATTGTCCTGGAGGAATTCCAGCACTGAACCAACCGGGCAGTGAACTGGATGCAAAAGGTGATGCTTAAACCACACATACAACAGGTGACATCTTGCAGTGTACAAGTGAGGAACAACCATAGGGGACAGTGTGACGTCTGCTGCCATAAGCCGGAGCAGTCCCTGGAACTGCTTCACAGTTAGTGACTTACCTTCTCTGACTTCTTGGCATTCAGCCGAAATCCCAGCACCTTCATTCGTGAGAGAATGACATCTCGATGTCAGATCGCTAACTGCTCTGATCGAGCTAATATCAACTAATTGACGATATATTTAAGGAGAAACTCTGTATGATGGAGAAACTCTGTATGATGCTGGCCACTGTTCTGTAACACAGTTTCAGGGTGTTACTAATCTTCGTTTAGCCTCAGCATCTTTGTGGAAAGCAAAACATTCCAATTCTTAAATCCTCAGAAAGTCTTTACCATGAGGTGCCATTATGAATATTAAATGGTCAGTATGAGAGAATTGAACTCAAAGCACCAAATTTTACCTGCTCTAATACAAGATCCACACATTTGTATGGTCTTGTCAAGCAAACAAAGCCCTGAACATGATGAATAGGACATGTGACTTTGCAGGTTTACATGACATACAGCTGTTATCACTTAGGGTGTACTCACTTTTGTTGTTAGTTATTCCTCTGAAATATATCCAAGTCCAATTTCTATAGTATTGTCCCTTGGGAAGATACTAAAATGGTTGCTGAAATGTGAGGGGTGCACTTACTTTTGTGACATCAGTGGCAGGTGGTCAGGGCCAGCAAAGCCTTCTCTGCTGGCCTAAACACTATCAGAAGCACTGACCTATGTTTACAACCTAAATGCTAATATTTGTTCCATGAAATTGTATGAATTTATTTCCAACAGTTTATTCTCTTTATTTTGTAGTGTTTCTCTCGGCTGCACTGCTTCCAGTATGTTTATGTGAATGTTAGATTTTTTTGTCCAATCAGATTTCAGCCTTTATGTGCTGCCATGTCAATTTAATCTGCCCAGAGCCTTCAAAGTCAGTACTGCTGGCCTTTTTACCATAGTCTCCTTCAGAAATAGCTCTGGTCTTTAATCAGATTTCAGATTCTCCTCACAGAGCAGCTCACTGGCCCAGAGTAGCGTCAGCATTTTTCCGTCCTCTGATTGGTTGGTCAGAGGGAAACTGTTACAGCCGAGTTCGACTGGTAAAAAACGTGTGTAGCTCTGCACACATTAATACATCTGAGTTTTTATTTTTTTATGCCTACGAAGGAAAATAAATTAATTTGGTCTCGGACATACTTAAAAATCCCTTTCGAAGAAAAGCTAGACATGGTGAGGAGGTCGGCCAACCCTGAAGCTAGCTAGCGTGTCTCAGCCCAGGAAAGGGTTTGTTCTCCACTTCCAGACCAATGAATACGAGCCGTACTACTGAATTATAGCCTCTGAGGGGCGCTGCAAATTATGAGTCTGCATCTCTGGGGAGTAGGTTGTATTTTATTTAAGTTTTTTTGTCATGTTATTAGACAAATGTTGATTCTGAACTGCTCCAGATGTTGTAGGTGCACAGTTGTGGTTGTAGTGTAGAGGTTTGGAGTCTTCACTGTGTTTGTTGCTTTAGTAAAATGGTTTTCACATCTATATGTGAAATGTCTCTCTCTCTGTAAGGCCATGCGTTGTTCTAATGCGTTTTTGTATTGTATTGATAGTTTCTATAATTGTGACGTGTTGTGGTATTAAGGGGTGAATTAAGTCAGGAAAGTCCCCACTGAAGGCCCAGGAACCAAATGCACAGCCCATAATTGCTGTGGATATATATATATAAAATTCCATTTACCCATCTGATCCATCCAAACTTTGGGTCAATGATCCAAACAAATGACTGACTTTGTTTAGCTGCAATTTTCTGCCATAAACATAAATATTTAATGGTCATATTTAGAGATATACAGTAGGTCACATCATAATCTCTGATATTTCTGGGACACCCAATCATTTTCACTTTCTTCTCTATTTGTAAAACACTTCTCACAGTAGAATGGGGACTTTGATAAAATGCTAATGTTTGTGGTCAACAGGATCCTGTGTGTGATAGCGTGTGTGTGTGTGTGTGTGTGTGTGTGTGTGTGTGTGTGTGTGTGTGTGTGTGTGTGTGGTGGAGGGTTATGGGTTGTAATGGAGTGAAAAGTTGAAATGGAGCTTGCAAATAGCACCGTTTTGACTACAACAAAAGAATATGTTTACATTAGCATCTCTCTAAGAGAATAATGCCGATCGCTAGCAAGCTAGATCAGGGTTATTCGAGTAACATAGTCATGATTCCTAAGTGCATTAGCATTAGCATTAGCATTTTTGACACTTGTTTTGTACTTTATACATTTAGAATCAGACTCAGGTGTGAAAGAGCATGAACTCATAGTTAGGATCTGCTACAGAAGACACAAAAGGTTTCATGTTTAGTGCTAATCGGACATGTTCTCTTTTTAAGTGAATTAACCTTCTGTATCTGTCCCACAGTCTGCCAGATGATGACCTCTGAACTGATGGGTCAATGAACACCACTCAAAGACCCCCCTGCTGGGCCTTTAAACACAAAACAATAAATCTTCCTCATGTGTTTTTAGAACTAATAGTGGAGGCATTTTGTGTCTGGTTTGTCCATCCGTCCATCCATCCATCCATCCGTCCGTCCATCCATCCATCCATCCATCCATCCATAAAACTGTCCATTCAAGATTCTCATTAGTGTGATGTCTGAAGAACAAATTGTTGAATGTTTGTAGGAGTTGTATGGAATTATTAGAGGAGGTTGATTAGATGTTGGGATTGAGCCATTCATGGTCAAGGTCAAAGCAAGGTCAGAATTGTTCTTGCTCTATTTCTAAAACAGTTCTCACAGTAGAAAGGGGACTTTCTCATTGTCTTGGTGATGGCCTTATAACCCTTCTCAGATTACTGAGTAGCATCTGTTTGTTCTATGAGGTCATGGTTGATGTCCTTTCTTCTTGGTACAACGTGGACACACACCTGTGTGTCCCAGAACACCAAAACTGCTTTAATATGAGGTCTTGTGCTCAGGATGTCAGATATTTGCACTGGAGACTTATTTTTAAGAACCAATAATACATTAATATAAACCTGTATAAACACACACACACACACACACACACACACACACACACACACACACACACACACACACATATGCAACCCCTCACCAGTTTTTCTAAATATAAAAGGTGTGAATTTTCTGCATTAGTTTAAGATAAAGTCTATGACCTTTATATGTTGAGGTTAGTTGCATTTTCAGAACATGCACACACACAAACACACACACACACACACACACACACACACACATGAATTTGCATTTTTATTTATAACAGGTGTGAAATTCCATTATATAGAAAGAGGTTAGAAAGAATTACGAGTAGGAACTTTTAGGACATGGGTGCACATACACACATTCTAAGTCCTCTTATTAAGTAAAGTATTACATTTATCATTTACACAACTGAGCAGTTGAAGATTGGGGGCCCTGTTTAAGGGACCAATAATGGCATGATCAGCAGTGCTGGTATTTGATCTTATAAAGTACAAGATCTTATCTATTGTACTAGAACTTCCCCAACAAACACCTTGGTGCATGTTTACATTCATGGCATTCGGTGAAACTTCATTATCCAGAGCAACGTATAATTATTCAGTGGTTTAGGGTTAAGGGCCTTGCTCAAGGGCCCAACCGTGTCAACTAAGTGGTGCTTCCAGTAGAATTCTAATGTCTTAACTAAAAGTAGTGATAGTAGCTCAGTGGTTTACTGTTGCAAACATTTGGTTTATGCAGATCTTTCATACCATATTCCTGGGTTCTATGTTGTGTTTTCCAACATCTTGGAAGGTACCATTTCGTAGCACTTGGTCTAGTCTGGTGCATTCACTTGAACTTAGAAACACAAACCTGTTCCAGCATGGCAATGCTCATTAAAGCGAATTCTCTGATCTCAACCCTACTGAACACCTTTGGGATGAATGTGAACGCTGACTCCACCCGAAGCCTCCTCACCTTCGCACCTACATCAGTACCTGACTTTACTAACGCCCTTGTGGCTGATGAACAAAAACGTCCACAAGCACACTCCAAAATCTAGTGGAACATCCCCGGATACAAAGTCTAATGCCTTAACCACTAGGCTACCTAAGATACCAGTGATCCTGTCCCCTTCTGCTTTCAGGACCTCCCTGAACCCTCCTTACTACTGGGAAACAGTTAGCTGAGGATGTTCCACATGGGCATGGTAATCACTTGAGATAGCGTGAAGATGGATTTGAAGCGTAATCACAATAAACAGTCTGTCACAATGGTTTTGAATTACTTCGAATAAAAACAGTCTGGTTAGGTCTGGTTCCTCTCAAGGTTTCTTTATCATCTTACTGAGGTTTTTTTCTCACCAAGTTTAGTAGATTGTAATCAGATTAAACTATTTGGGGGTGGAGGGGTTTTGAGGTAGAACTGAAGCAGGGGAAAAAGAACGAGGGGTAAAGTTTGATGCTGCTGCTGATGATGGTGGTCACAATGTGAACAAAATAAGTTTTATTTCAGAAATCACCTCAGCACTGGAATTAGAAGCTGACAGGTGACAGAGGGAGAGTGTGGTTTGAGAGAGCAGTTTGTAGTTGACACATTGTTCCACTGACTGAGAGATAACCATATTTAACATCTCGTATACAGGAAACCAGAACTGCGGTTATCACCATTAGCAAGAAAGATCTGCACATTTTACCACTTCATAGCCAATCTCCCAGCTGCAGTAAATAAAATCATCAAAATCATCAAAAATTGGAGAAGAAGAAAAAAATACAACACAATTACACACAATAGACAAGAAATAATCAAAAATTAGGATTGAACGTGGCTAATAATAAGCTTTGTACTCATTTATGTACTCATTTATTAGCTTTATACTCATTTATATTATTATTATATAAATATTTATTAATATTTAATACACAATTTTATTTTGTGTAAACTATAATTGTTTAGATGAATGACTTTATATAAAAAAAAGCAGGACACTGTGAGAAAATGCTAATGCTTGTGGTTAGGATCCTGTGTGTGTGTGTGTGTGTGTGTGTGTGTGTGTGTGTGTGTGTGTGTGTGTGTGTGTGTGTGTGTGTGTGTGTGTGTGTGTGTGGAGCTAGCATTTTTTGACCTTAACCACAGAGCATGCTCACATGAGCATCTGTCGTTTAAAACGAACATCATGAGAATATTATTGATATATTAGCAAACTAGATCAGGTATATTTTTAGCGTTAGCACATTCACACCTTGTTTTGAGGCATAGAAAGCAAATTTGTACTTCATACATCTAGGATCAGACTCAGTTGTGAAAGCACATAAACTCATACTGAGGATCTGCTGCAGAAGCCACAAAAGGTTTCAGGTTTAGTGCTAATCTGCCATGTTTTTTTTTCTTTCTTTCTGTGTTTGTTTCGCTTTATTGAGTCAATTAACCTTCTGTATCTGGCACGCAGTCTACCACGTGATGACCCCTGAACCAGGACCCTCGATGTGCACCACTCAAAGACCTTCTGCTGTGTCTGGGTTGTACATCCGTCCATCCATGTATTTATCCATCCAGCCATCTATCCAGCTGTCCATCCGAGATTTTCATTAGTGTGGTATCTAAAAAAAGGTAATAGCGTACAACAGCCGTACATGGTCAAAGTTACAATGGTTCTTCTTCAGTAGCTTCTTTCATGTCATGTCAAGTATATTTCATTTATCTTCATTTCACAACTAAACAGCTAAGCCTCTTGCTCATGGACCCTGGAGGGACAGATTGGTGTGGCTGGGATTTCAAATCATGACCTTTGGGGCCAAAGTCCAATGCTTTAACCACTAAGCTACCACCTTGGTGTTGGTGGTGGTGGCAAGGTGCCTCCTTTTGGCCTCAGGGTCTGCTTGTTCACAGTGCTCTAATCATCTCAGCAAGGGTTTTTAGATAGTTCTCCTAAACCTTGAGCTTAAACAAGCATGGGGTCTGTATTTGATCGAGACAACAAAGTATTTCTGGTTACTTCCTTGGGAAAAAGAGTGTCTGGTAAAATGCTAAATGTTATTGGATGAATCTTAACCCTGAACTTCTCCTGCTGCTGCATCCTTCCTCCAGTGTAAGTGGTTTGGAAGAATACCAAAGATTAATAATATGAACTTTAACGAAAAACCATCAACCAAACCGACGATTTGTTGAGAACACTTGGTTTCAGGAACAGTGTGTTTCAACAGAATTTCATCGATCTGTTTTTTTAAGTAATTCCGTTCTATTTTGAAATATTGCAAGTGTGTGTGTCTGTGGTTAAGTGGGTTTGTCAAATAAACCATGACCTAATTTACTTCCTGCCCTCCCCTCCCCCACTTTCCTCTTTTTATTTCCATTTTTACAAGCCTCTTAATTTCCACTCTAATTTTCTGATCACTGTATGTGTAGGAGACTGTGTGTGTGTAAGAGACTCTTTTAGAATAAAAATCACCTTTGGGGCTACCCTACGATGAGTAAAACTAAAACACTAAAAATCACAGACCTCTTACCCCCCTGGTGACGGGCGCAGGTAAGAGGACAACTCTATTCAAAGAAATAGTGTTTGCTTTGAAATTTCTGGGTAAGACCTGGAACCTGTCAATGAAGTCTTCTTTCATTGTTCTCCTGACCCCACCCATGCTAAACAGGGTATATGCAGTGCACATGGGTGCCACATATGGAGGGGGGCACCCTTACATCCACCCCAAGACCCAAACAACTCCCCCACGCACAACACAATGCGGCAACGCTCTGGTTCTGTCATGGCTGGTTGAATTTCTGGGCTTTGAGAACTCACAGTGCCATCTTCCACAATTTGTTCTATTGGGGACATTGTAAAAGGCTAAGACCTGCAGAAAAAGTCCTATAAGGTGTGAGATGTTTGTACAGCATGTCCCGGAGACGATCGGATTGATAGGTCAACATTTCAAACTTTTTGAGATGTTCCTCAAAGCATTGCTGAAGTGTGGATGTGCAGGAAGCTTTGTCCTGCTGAAAGAGGATGCTACCATTAGGGAACACTGTCACCATGAAGGGGTGTAAAGTGTTTAGGTAGGTGAAACACATCCACATCAACACCAAGACTGAGTTTCCCAAACAGTACAACACGTTACAAGACACCAACTTGTCTTCTTCCTATAGTGCCCCCAAGTGTTATCTCCAACCAGGGGAAGCCATGCCCTCACACCCAGCCATGGAAAAGGAAATTGGTTTCATTAGATCAATCCACTTCTCCAGTTGCTATATGGTCCAGTTCTTATGCTCACATGTCCTGTGTAGGAACTTTGGGTGAGGTGATGTTCAGGGTTGGAGTTCAGCGTGGACTCTCTGATCACTCTGAAGCTACACAGTGGATTGTCCAGAATTGTTTTGTTTGTTTCCAGAAACCAGCATTTCTAATTTCTTTCATCTCTTCTTATCATTAAGAGAACACAAAAAACGTGTAAATGAGGTCACGTGTGTTGTGGTGAGTTCGAGTCTGGAGTTTCTTCATCATTTATTTCTCTCTAAATGTTCTGCTTGATGTTCAACTGATGCTGTTTCAACTGATGTTTCACCAGTTACGTGTTTATCCTCGTAAATAAAAAGACACGACTGATTTCACTAAATGTAGTTGAGTAAAAAGTCAAATATTTGACTTTGAAATGTAGTGAAGTTACAGTAAAAAACCCGAATGGAAATACTTTAGTGAAGTAGATACACGGAAAAGCTACTTAAGTACAGGAACAATTGCATTTTACACACACACACACACACACTGAAAACGTTTCTAAATATAATATAAAGGTGTGATCTCTGCTTGCTAAGGTGACATGGGTGTAATACACAAGAATCAAACAGGAAGTTGCAGAACAAAAACTTATAAAAACAGAAACACACAATTCTGACCTTGCTGTGACCTTGTGTGATTCAATCCCAAAATCTAACCACCTTCATCTAATTATTCCACATTAAATCCTACAAACAAAGATTCACAGTTTTGTGCTTTAGATATCACATGAATGATTATCACAGATGAAAAACTCAGACACACAACTTTTAGGTGTAAAAACGAAGAGGAAGATTTATTGTTTGCTGCTCAAAAGTCCAGCAGGGGCCTTCAAGTGCCATTTATCACCACGAGAGGGAGCTGCTCTTCAGGGTGTAGAGATACAACACACACACACACACACACACACACACACAGGCCAGTAGGCTCAGGTGCGTGCGAGCTATAAACTCACATATAACAGACATTCTTGACGATAAGACACGCGTGTCGTCACGTGAACCTCGATCCTTCCTATTCATGCATGGCCCAGGGTCACGTGACCGCTTTGGCCACGTTCCTCGCGTATCATGCACATGATGTCACGTGTGTACGTATAGTATATAGGGTTTTAAGGTCACGTGATCAACTCGATTAATGAATGAATGGATGGATGGATGGAAGTAGAGGGTGCCAATACATTAGAGCAGACCTCATAACTCTCCATAGTGTCTGGATACACTTCTACAACAGCTTCTGTAGCGCATGTATGTGAACCTGATGGAGGGATGAAGCCCAGGTCTGATGCGCATCAGCGGAAGTGACTGTTTGCGCGTGCTGAGATGAACTAAAGTGTGCACTGAGGATGTTCTGAGATGTTCTGAGATGTTCTGGGATATGTGTGTGTGTGTGTGTGTCCTGATCGTTCCGAGCAGATCTGTCAGACTGTGCGTTCTGAGAGTTTTGACGTCACTGCGCGGAGATATTATCCGAAGCGCGTGTGAGAGCGCGCGCCCGCGGTGCGTGTGACAGGTAGACGGAGAGAGAGAGATAGAGAGATGGATAGAGAGATAGATAGAGGGAGAGAGGCTTCATGTCCTTCATGCGGAAGTGATGCTGATTTTTCGCCTTGTTTTCTCTTCTAAATCTGGTGAGTGCTGCTTTTATTATTATTATTATTATTATTATTATTATTATTATTATTATTGTTGTTGTTGTTGTTGTTGTTGTAGAAAAGTACTTGGTGTGACATCTGGAAATAGAAAGCAAGACAAGGAGACGTGGTGGTGGAATGAGGAAGTGCAGGAGAGCATTAGGGGAAAGAGATTGGCAAAACAGAAGTGGGATCGACAGAGTGATGAGAAAAGTAGGCAGGAGTACAAGGAGATGCAGCAGCAGGTTAAAAGGGATGTGGCGAAATCCAAGGAAAAGGCATATGAGGAACTGTATAAGAGGTTGGACACTAAGGAAGGAGAAAAGGATTTATACCGATTGGCCAAGCAGAGGGACCGAGCTGGGAAGGATGTACTGCAAGTTAGAGCAATAAAGGATGGAGAGGGAAATGTGTTGACTAGTGAGGAGAGTGTGTTGAGAAGATGGAGGGAGTATTTTGAGCAGCTGATGAATGAGGAAAATCAGAGAGAGAGAAGGTTGGAGGATGTGGAGTTGGTGAAGCAGGATGTAGATAGGATTAGTAAGGAGGAAGTGAGAGCAGCGATTAAGAGGATGAAGAATGGAAAGTCGGTTGGACCAGATGACATACCGGTAGAAGCGTGGAGATGTTTAGGAGAGATGGCAGTGGAGTTTTTAACCAGATTGTTTAACAGGATTCTGGAAGGGGAGAGGATGCCTGGGGAATGGAGAAGGAGTGTGCTGGTACTGATCTTTAAGCATAAGGGAGATGTGCAGACCTGCAGTAACTACAGGGAAATTAAGTTGATCAGTCACACCATGAAGTTATGGGAAAGAGTAGTGGAAGCCAGGCTGAGAGAAGAGGTGACCATCTGTGAGCAACAGTATGGTTTCATGCCGAGGAAGAGCACCACAGATG
Source organism: Silurus aristotelis (assembly GCF_946808225.1). NCBI lineage: Eukaryota > Metazoa > Chordata > Actinopteri > Siluriformes > Siluridae > Silurus > Silurus aristotelis. The sequence goes on from NC_139578.1 coordinate 32,952,949, forward strand.
CCTTATTTGCTTTGAGAATGTTGATGGAGAAGTATAGAGAAGGACAGAAGGAGCTGCATTGTGTATTTGTGGATTTAGAGAAAGCGTACGACAGGGTGCCGAGAGAGGAGTTGTGGTATTGTATGAGGAAGTCAGGTGTGTCAGAGAAGTATTTGAGGGTGGTGCAGGACATGTATGAGGACAGTGTGACGGCAGTAAAGTGTGCAGTAGGTACGACAGACTGGTTCAGGGTGAAGGTTGGACTGCATCAAGGATCGGCCCTGAGCCCTTTCCTGTTTGCAGTGGTGATGGACAGGTTGACGGACGAGGTCAGACAGGAGTCTCCCTGGACTATGATGTTTGCAGATGATATTGTGATTTGTGGTGAGAGTAGAGAGCAGGTTGAGAAGAGCCTGGAGAGGTGGAGATATGCGCTGGAGAGAAGGGGAATGAAGTCAGTAGGAGTAAGACAGAGTACATGTGTGTGAATGAGAGGGAGGGCAGTGGAGTGATGCGGTTGCAGGGTGAAGAGGTGAAGAAGGTGGAGGAGTTCAGGTACCTGGGGTCAACAGTGCAAAGTAATGGAGAGTGTGTTAGAGAAGTAAAGAAAAGTGTGCAGGCAGCGTGGAGTGGGTGGAGAAGAGTGACAGGAGTGATTTGTGATAGAAGAGTATCTGCAAGAATGAAAGGGAAAGTTTATAGGACTGTGGTGAGACCTGCGATGTTGTATGGATTAGAGACAGTGGCATTGAGTAAAAGACAGGAGGTGGAGCTGGAGGTAGCAGAGCTGAAGATGTTGAGGTTTTCGTTGGGAGTGACGAGGATGGACAAGATTAGAAATGAGTTTATTAGAGGGACAGCACATGTAGGATGTTGTGGTGACAAGGTGAGGGAGGCGAGATTGAGATGGTTTGGACATGTGCAGAGAAGGGACATGAATTATATTGGTAGAAAAATGCTGAAGATGGAGCCACCAGGTAGGAGGAAAAGAGGAAGGCCAAGGAGGAGGTTCATGGATGTGGTGAGGGAAGACATGCAGGTAGTTGGTGTAAAAGAGGCAGATATAGAGGACAGGGTGGTATGGAGACGGATGATCCGCTGTGGCGACCCCTAATGGGAGCAGCCGAAAGAAAAAGAAGAAGAATTATTGTTGTTGTTGTTGTTGTTGTTCTGTGAGCTCGTGCTGTTCTGGTAGATCAGTTCCAGTGAACTAAAAACTTAATCTGAATTTATCCATATTTCCAGATTTTTTCTGATTTTGACTTTTTAAAAAAAAGGAAGTTTTTGGACATCTGTACATAAAGTGTGAGCATCTCATTCCACATGTAGTCTCCATTCCCTGTTATGATGAGCTCCACTCTTCTGTGAAGATGTTTCACTAGATTTTGTGGAGATCTGTGCTCTGAGATCTTTCACTCCAACCCATGGAAAGCAGATCTTCATGGTTTTGTGTGTAATTGTCATGCTAAATATACATACAGTACAGGGAGGATGCTTTTCCACTGAAACCGAAAGAAAATCAAATACAATGACGTTTCAAAGCACATACGTGATCCAGACGTTCTCCATCTCCACACGCAGTCTATCCAGGAAACGGATCCCGTGACAGAACCTCACGGTTCCACAGTCCGGGGTTTGATCCAGGAATCGGTTTGCTGTCTGGGTGGAGTTCTTTCACGCATACTTCTCACGCTTGTCCGGGTTTTACCTCCAGGTTCTCCGGGTTCCTCTCTCGCGTTCTCACCTGACATCCAGGCTGCATTTCCACCTCACAGCCCGAAGCGTTCCTGCTCGGGTTCCACCAACAAGACCAACCAGACCCCGATAAATCTGTGCCTGAATGCGAGTGTCTGTGTGAGCTGCATAATCTTCACATCTCCACTGTTCAGTCGTCTGATCTTCTGACTGAATGGAATTCAGTTCTCCTTTTGAAGTCTAGGGTCGGAGAAGTTACAAATGGTGTTTTTGTGATGGATGGAAGAAAGGACATAATCGAGTTTTTGTTTCACTTTACTTTCCGGTGTATAATAAAAATTTGGGCGTATCAGTGTGTGAAAGTGTTCCTCAACATCTCATGAGGTTTCAGTTTTTGGTTTCGAAAGATCAAATTCCAGGAAGTTTGCACCAACCCAGAAGCTGCAAAGATCCCAGACTATTTGAAGCCCCTGATCAACCTTCAGCTCCTGCATTTAAGTAGTTAAGAGCATCTCATTAAAGAAGATGAGATCCTACACTAGAACTTTATACAAGATCTTTACTACTCCTCAATAAAGGAAGTTCATTCTATGAACACTTGTTTGAGAACAAGATCAGAAGTTCAAATCTCATCGCTTATGTGCCCTTGAGCAAGGCCCAGGAGTTTGTGGACACCTGAGCATCTCATTCCACATCAAGTCCCCATTCTCTGTTATAATAAGCTCCACTCTTCTGTGGAGATGTTCCATTAGATTTCTGTGAACACTTCATTCAGCCAATGAGTAAAGTCAGGTAGTGATGTAGGTCAAGTAAGGAGGCCAGGGGTGCGTTTACGTTCATCCCAATAAGGTTTGGAGCTCTATAGGTGGAGATCTTCCACACACTTTAAAGCGATGGAAAGCAGATCTTTATTGAGCTGGCTTTGTGTATTGTCATGTTGGATCAGATTTGGGATTCCTAGTTCAAATGAAGGAGAAACTTCATGCTAAAGCATCCGTAGACGTCCAAAACTTTGGAGTAAAGGTTTGGAGAAGAACCACGTATGGCTTGAAGTTTGTCCCAATACTGTATCGAGTTTCTTGTCATTGTCCTCATTTTGATTGATGGTGGGCGGGGCTTAGGATGACTCCATTGTGAATGGGAGATAAATCTATAGAAAAAGTTCTGTACCCTGACTTGATCATGATGATGATGATGATGATGATGTCACCATTCTTTGACGGAATGATGTCAGGTATTGGAGATGATGAGGTGATTATCTCTCCCTGCTCGAGGTTAGATGTTAGAAGGTGTGTTTTGAGGAAACGATTGATCGACTGATGATTACGGTTGATTTGTTGCTGTTGTTGTTGTGTTCATTACCCTCTTTGTTCAGGGCCGAGGTTAGCTGGGTGGCCTGGAGTGACACTGAGCATGTGCGGTCGGGGTCACAGGTCACGGACACTCACCATCTGCCCTTCTGCGGTGTGTGTGTGTGTGTGTGTGTGCCTTTGTTTGGTTATAACAATTGGGAGATAATCTGGTGGAGATAATACGGGTCTCTGTTACGCAGCCGCTTTAGACCAGAATCTTCAAAGCCTCGAATGAGACGTCTCTTTTTATCCTCTCTCTCTCTCTCTCTCTCTCTCTCTCTCTCTCTCTCTCTCTCTCTCTCTCTCTCTCTCTCTCTCTCTCTTTCTCTTTCATTTGTTATGTCTTAGTTTTTTATTTAAATTTGCTCAAGGGACGTGATTGTTTACATACAATATTGTCAAAACAGCAATGGAAAAAAAAATGAGGTGGAAATTATTTAATAAATTATTCATTTAAAAGACTTTTAAATTAGATAATAAAAATATATGTATAAAAAATAATACATGAAAGAGAAAATCTAGGGTTAATAAATAAAATAAGTGAATGGCAAGTAATATTTTTTTACTATTTTATTTTACTCGAAGGACACGATCAATATAAAAATCAATATAAAAAAATAACAAAATGTTAATTAATCGAATAAATTACAAGCTGCAAGTGTAGGATAAAAAAATAAAATAAAACTAAGAAAATTAGTCTCTTTCTTCAGTTTTTCAATTTATATATTTCAAAGTACTCAACAAGTGTGATTTATTCTATACAATAATGTCAAAATAGGGAGGAAAAAAATAAATAATTAAAATTGAAAGAAATGATTAATTTATTTGAAAGAGTTGAATGTTATTAAAATGTTATTAAATTAAAATCAATTAAAATAAATAGCAAATATTTCAATTTCCATCACTAAGCACTTGACATACCTGAAAAAAGGACCAAAACCATCAATTCAAATAAATCAGAAAAAAAATGTAATAATTTAAAAGGTTAATAAATAAAAAAACGATACGAGTCCAGCACTTTTATGCACCAAGCGACAGACAAAACACGTGTCCAGGATTGTTTTTATATATATTTTTTACTCCAAATATTTCAAAAGTTTCACCTTGAACATAAAGCTGAACATAATCATGCGACCTGCAGGAAATGAGCGTAATTAAATTAGGGCTCGTTTACGATGAAAGATTTATGATAGAAATGTCGGGAGTGTGTGTGATTTATTTAGTGAATTATTTAAACAATACAAATACACACTTTAGGCCTCCAGATGACTCACTGATGCTGTTTTGGTCTCATTGATTTTTTTTTTTTGCCCATTTGGACTGTGTGTGTGTGTGTGTGTGTGTGTGTGTGTGTGTGTGTGTGTGTGTGTGTGTGTGTGTGTGTGTGTGTTATCAGGACTGCACAGTGTCAATCATGCAATTAAAATATTGATCTACTGAACAAAAAACTTAATAAAATCAAATCCAATAAATAATTATTTATTTGTTTATTTATTTATTTATTTGGTGGTTTCTAGGTACAAATTGATTTACGTATTTCTTTTAGTTTGGATCAAAAGATCTGTTCTAGCCCTTTTCTTTCTTTCTTTCTTTCTTTCTTTCTTTCTTTCTTTCTTTCTTTCTTTCTTTCTTTCTTTCTTTCTTTCTTTCTTCATGTACTTATTATATACATGTTTTGAATAGACGGTCATAATTGCTATAATATGTACCTTTACATTGGCATAATATTTGAATTTTTTAAGACAGAACACACACACACACACACACACACACACACACACACACACACACACACACACACACACACACACACATGCCCAGCTACTTAAGAGGACAGCACTCGTCACTCATCTCTCTCCCCCGATGACTTGTTTCCTATTTTCAGCCTGTTGTTACCACGGTAACAGACTGCGAGCATCTGATCGCCTTTTGGAAACTGGAATCTCTGCGATCTTCGTTACTCATTAACTTCCAGCATCCAGATCTTGCGCTTGAAATCAGCACCTGGAGCCTGTTATGATCTTTACTTTTTATTTCTTTTTTATTTTATTTCTGTTTTTTTTTTTTCCCCTAAACTTCTACTTCTGGTCAGAAGAACCACTTGGGATGTGGGATGTCATCTTCTACTGGCCAATGCTGAACTCTGTGTGTGTGTGTGTGTGTGTGTGTGTGTGTGTGTGTGTGTGTGTGTGTGTGTGTGTGTGTGTGTGTGTGTGTCAAAACAGTGGCTCAGAAAAGAGACTGAGCAGCTCCAGAGTTATTGATTAACATTAAAAATGTCTGCTTCGGCCAAACGCAGGCGATTAATCAGGGAGGCAACAACCGGAGAGGAAAAACCCCAGCAGCCGAGCGACGCTGAAAGGAAGTGAAAGCTCTATTATCTCCTCTGTGTTCTCGGAGGCAGAAGGTTTCAGATTGCAGATGGCAGGAAGGAGAGAAGAAGAAAAGAGTCCGAAGCTCAGAAATCCCTGCTTTTGTTTTAGCAGCTTTTGAGAAGATCAGAGCAGCAGGTGCTACTGGGACGACATGGAGACTTGGATCTTCATCATCATTGTCAGACTTTCACTTTCCTGAGCCGGTGTTTCCACGTGGCCCAACAAACAGAAAAATATGTGTAAACTTGTACAAAACGTTCGGTCCAACGGTCCAATGTTTCCTCTGAAACTGGAGACGTCCAGAAACCACTGTGGAACATCTACCGTACAAAAAATGGATAAAAAGTACATAACTGGTGACACTCTCTATAGCTAAATACCCTCTATGGCAAAAGTATTGGGACACCTGATTTTTTTCATCAGTGTGGTTCTTCTCCAAACTGTTCCCACAAAGTTGTAACTTAAAGCTCCATGAAGATCTGCTTTCCATAGTTTGGACTGGAAGATATCCTGCTTGATCTCCTAAATGTGAACGCTGACTGCACCCCAGTCCTCCTCACCGCACCTCCATCAGTACCCTACTTTACTAACACCCATGTGGCTGCAGGACATTTCACAAAATCCAGTGATACACCTTCCCAGAAGAATGGAGGTTGTTTTATAACTGCAAATAACTAATAAATGTGGGATGAGATGTTCAAGAAGCACATACCCATCTTGCTAAGGTTCCTGCAAACTTTATTCCATACAGTATATCTCCAGCGCTCCTCACTGACCTCTGGATGCCATCTGTTCCCATAAAGAGCTCTTCAGATCTTCTCACCATGATCGCGTGGGTCGTAAACTTGGCACAGCTGAGCGCTTGCTCCACTGAGTGACCCTGCGGCTGGTCAGAGTTTGCGGTGAAGGTTGTCCTCCTCCTCCTCCTCCAGGTTTGAAGTTTACCAAAGTTCACTCTTAGAGCCTTTGCTCTGAGAAACAGCGCTGACCTTTGAACCCCGGAGGATTCCGTGATTGCGACCGAGACCTGGCCGTGTTCCGCTTGGCCGCTTGTAAACTTTTGCCCTGTCGGCTTTTACGGCGGTTTTGGAATGTGTGGAACTCGGTGTTATATGGTGTGTGTCTCTGCTCTGGGCGCTCCTTTACACTCTTTAATCCATGAGAACTCAGAGAAGACCTCTGGAACCAAACTGTGGGCTTTCACAAGTCCGGTTCACCCCAAAAAGAACCAATTTACAACCAGCTGAAGCTACCACAAACATCTGTACAAACACCTGTGTGCAAATGTTAAACATCTGGCTGCTCACAGTCACGTCATCGTTTAAGAAAAACGGTACAATTGAAATCCAGGAATCTCCTGAATGCAACTCCTAAGAACCTGGTGAAGGAGTAACTTGAAGTGTATAGACAAACCATTCAATTTCCAAACAACTGAAGCTACCACAAGCATCTGTACCCGTGATCACTCACAGACACTTCACTGTTCAAAAAGGAAAAATGGTTCAAATCAACTCTCAGGGATGGAGAACCAACCTTCCAAGGAATCCCCTGAAACCCCCAGGAACATGGTGAAGAAGTACAAATTTGTGCAGATCCACCATTCTGAGAGAGAAAGAAGCCTCTATTCCAGAGTTGATCCCCAGCCTCTGAGGAAATCAAGCTTGAGAGCATAGGTGAACATAGAGCTTTATCTAGTCTGTAAAGCATGGTGGTGGAAGCATTGTGTTGTGAGGGAGTTGCTAGATAGAGGAAAATAGGTGCACATCATGAGGTAGGAGGATAATCTTTGAATGCTGAGGCTCAAGACCATCAGCCTGGAAGATCATAACTCAGTCTTTATCAGGAGAAGGAACCTAAACAGACATCCAAAGCATTCGAGTGGCATAAAGAAGATCTGAGCTGATTGATGAGATGATCGGTGGACAGAGTAAAGAGGCCCTCTAACCTGATTGAGCTATAGTAGATCTTTCAGGAGGAGCAAGAGAACTTTCGGGAAGAAAGCTTCAAGGTCAGGCTTCTGAACACATTTTTTTTCTATTGTAGCTACGAGTGTAGTAAAAATGCTGTGTGTGTGTGTGTGTGTGTGTGTGTGTGTGTGTGTGTGTGTGTGTGTGTGTGTGTGTGTGTGTGTGTGTGTTATAAAGCGTAATAGAGGTGTTGATGAAAGAGAAGCGGCTTAGTTTTTTGCTACACAGCTGAATCGCTGAAGCTAATTTCACAAAAGAGTCTCTGCCACACCCACCGCTCAGGTCAGGGGTCAGAGGTCAGTGACCTCCCGCCTTTGTGTGCATTGATCGTCTCTCTGGAGGTCGACTGCTCCTCACCGACATTTTTACATCAACTAATGTGGCTTTGTTTGCTTCTGAAACGCGTTTA
>NC_139578.1:32968225-32978225 GCF_946808225.1 Silurus aristotelis
AAAACAACAACATTCTCCATAAAACTCCCAACATTCTCCACAAAACATCAACATTTTTCACAAAACAACAAAATGTACAATACTTTTTTCACATATGGAGATTTTTATAAAATAAACAGCAGCGTGCTCCATAAAACATCATCATGCTGTTGTTTAGCTGTAAGATGATGAATGTAGGAGAACTTTCTATAGCTTTTCATATGAAATATAATCTCAGTTGGGGTTCGTGGTGGGTTTATAAATACCAGTCTGATTCTGTCATGTGAAGCGAGTGTAGGGGAGGATTTGATTAGATTTATATTCAGAATAAAATACTGTCCTGATGCTCACAAAGAGTTAAATGTCAAATCAGCAGCAACTTGGTGGAACTCATGTTCGAGTTCAAAAGTCTGAGTTCATGACCAAAAACAGATCACAAAACAAATACAGATTTAATAAATCAAATTTCAGCCTTATTTACTAACAACCCAGAGAAGTGCATTCTTTCGATTTTTCCAGGATGATGACAGAGAATTGTATGATGGTGAAAAGATCTTCTCCAGTTTTATAGTTTTGTTATATATTTTCGGTTAAATGGCTACTTGGGGCCTTGTGTTTGTCAGTCATTAACACCACCCTGGAGCTTTTTAGTCCTCAAAACACATCGGTCAGGAATGAAGCAGGTTCTCGGTTTCTGTGACGCTCTCCTAAAAGAAACCTTGTCCAGATGAAGATGAAAAACCGGGTGTCCTTTAATTCAGCTGTCACTTTTCCACACGCATGTGAATGAGCCACGTGTCAATCCAGCCATTGTAGCATTCAAGACAAAGGACCAAGAGGATTCTCCAAGGGATTTAAAAGGTGGACCATCATCACCAGGGGCAACGGGGCCTGGTTAATCAGTGCAGGACACACACACACACACTAGGCCCCCGGGGGCAGGAGGACCGAAGGATGGATGATGGATCTGGTTGAGCGCTCAGTGAGGAAGTTGTGGGAAGCCGGGAGAAGGCAGAGTTTCCTCTGTGCATGAAAGATCCTCATTGTCTGTCCATCACTCGTCACATGAAGGTGTCTTTTTTCCTTCAGCTTTTCATTAGAGCCTTCCATTTCCTTTTCCATTAGCTTTCACATTCCACGTTCATGCTGAGAGGTGGAGTGGGAGAGAAGATTGTTCTCGCTAAGTCAAGTTGATCAGTTCTACATTTTATCATGAGGAACTGTCCATTTTTTATACATTATTTTTACACCAACAGACGCCAACATCCCAAATTAAAGTTCTCCAATTCGACACTAACATTCCACATCAAGCATACTCCTATTAACACCATGATTCTCCATCAAACACCAGCACTTCCCATCAAAGACCACAAAACAAAACCGTTTTACATAAAACACTATTAAATCAACAACATGCTCCACTAAACACCATCAAGCCACAACAAACACCATATAACAGTATTATTTTCCTTCTAACACCAACAGAATCCATCATAAACACAGTCATTCTTTATTAAACATCACCATCTTCCATTTCATACAAATAATCTTTATCACTGAGGAATTAATCATGTGATCAGCTATAAAGCTGTGATATCGATATCACCATGAACCATTAATATTCTTCCCAAAATACCATCAAACACCAGCATTCTTCCTAAAGCACCATCAAACACCAACATTCTCCTCGAAACACCATCAAACACCAACATTCTCCTCGAAACACCATCAAACACCAACATTCTCCTTGAAACACAAACACCAAAATTCTCCTCGAAAACACCATCAAACACCAACATTCTCCTTGAAACGCCCTCAGACACCAACATTCTCCTTGAAACACAATCAAACACCAACATTCTCCTTGAAACACAATCAAACACCAACATTCTCCTCGAAACACAATCAGACACCAACATTCTCCTTGAAACACCATCAAACACCAACATTCTCCTTGAAACACCATCAAACACCAACATTCTCCTTGAAACACCATCAAACACCAACGTTCTCTTTAAAACACTGTCAAACACCAATATTCTTCCTGAACCAACAGCAAACACCAGCATTGTCCACAAATCAACATTCTTTTCAGTAACACCAACAAACATCAAAACTATCCACAATAAAAACCCATCAAACACCATCAGGCTTTATTGAACCATTTTTTATGGATGTTTTATGGACGAGTGAAGAATTCTGGGGCAGAAGATCTGACGTAATCATGGTGACTTCATATTGAGCCATGCCCACTTCATCCCTGATCCTGTCCCCATTTGCTTGGTCCCTTTTGTTGCCTTTAATTTGTTCCTGTATGTGGTGTGTGGAGATGGAAGACCTCAGTGCTGTCGCTTCGTGCCTGAACGGTGATGGATGAATGGTGCAGTGGGAAGAGGTGGATCTCTGGCAGGAAGTATGTGTAGATCTTTCTGTTCCTCTGCTCAGCTGATAAGAGCTCGAGGGTTGCAATAATAGTGACCTTTTAAACCAATCAGCCACTCGGAACCATTCATCCTGCTGGACAAGACCAGGTCAGGTCCATCTTTACTGAGTGTGTGTGTGAGGGGGGGTGTTAAAGCCAGATGTTTTCACACATCTACATACATCTTTCTGCACTCTGGAGAAAGTTCCTCAGCTGTCAGTTTATTACGTAATGACACAAAAGATGTTGAGGCGATTGGAAACACGGCTGCACTTTTGCCCCCCGTTTAGATAAAGGCTGAATTTTTTGGCCGACAACTGGCTCTGGTGTTGTAAAATGCAAACTCGGGTTCATCCTCAGGTCTTCGGCTTTATTACAGCTCACGTCGCATTGTGGCTCGCAAACGTTCCGTCTCCCTCCATTCTTCTTTTCTTTGCCTTTTATTTATTCAGTTTATTACCTCTGTGGCTTTGTTATTTTTGGAGATTGTGTGTGTGTTTGTTGGGGGGTGAGTGTGTGTGCTGGCACTAATGAAGCTTGAGTGCTAAAGCAGAGTTTTGTAGAGTATCGCGGCATATTGTGTAGTGCTGTTCCGATTACACAATGATGTGATTGGACTGGATACGATACAATTCAATCCCATTCGATTTGATAAGATATGCTACAATATGCTACGCCATATTAATACGTGATCGATTCGGTAAAATGTTACCTGACAATACGAAGCACTACGATATGTTATGATGCGATATATCATGATACGATACAGTATACCACGATAGGATGCACGACGGTACGTTACGATGCGATAAGATAGACCACAATATGACACAATATGATACGATATACCACAATACACATGTTACAATTCAATACAATATACCACAATTGCACTATATGTTACAATTCAATACAATATACAACAATTACACTATATGTTACAATTCAATACAATATACCACAATACACATGTTACAATTCAATACAATATACCACAATACACTATATGTTACAATTCAATACAATATACCACAATACACATGTTACAATTCAATACAATATACCACAATACACATGTTACAATTTAATACAATATACCACAATACACATGTTACAATTTAATACAATATACCACAATACACATGTTACAATTTATTACAATATACCACAATTACACTATATGTCACAATTCAATACAATATACCACAATACACATGTTACAATTTAATACAATATACCACAATTGCACTATATGTTACAATTCAATACAATATATAACAATTACACTATGTCACAATTCAATACAATATACCACAATACACATGTTGCAATTTAATACAATATACCACAATACACTATATGTTACAATTCAATACAATATACAACAATTACACTATGTCACAATTCAATACAATATACCACAATACACATGTTACAATTTAATACAATATACCACAATACACTATATGTTACAATTCAATACAATATACAACAATTACACTATATGTCACAATTCAATACAATATACAACAATTAAACTATATGTTACAATTCAATACAATATACCACAATACACATGTTACAATTTAATACAATATACCACAATTGCACTATATGTTACAATTCAATACAATATACAACAATTACACTATGTCACAATTCAATACAATATACAACAATTAAACTATATGTGACAATTCAATACAATATACCACAATACACATGTTACAATTTAATACAATATACCACAATACACATGTTACAATTTAATACAATATACCACAATTGCACTATATGTTACAATTCAATACAATATACCACAATACACATGTTACAATTTAATACAATATACCACAATACACATGTTACAATTTAATACAATATACCACAATACACATGTTACAATTTATTACAATATACCACAATTACACTATATGTCACAATTCAATACAATATACCACAATACACATGTTACAATTTAATACAATATACCACAATTGCACTATATGTTACAATTCAATACAATATATAACAATTACACTATGTCACAATTCAATACAATATACCACAATACACATGTTGCAATTTAATACAATATACCACAATACACTATATGTTACAATTCAATACAATATACAACAATTACACTATGTCACAATTCAATACAATATACCACAATACACATGTTACAATTTAATACAATATACCACAATACACTATATGTTACAATTCAATACAATATACAACAATTACACTATATGTCACAATTCAATACAATATACAACAATTAAACTATATGTTACAATTCAATACAATATACCACAATACACATGTTACAATTTAATACAATATACCACAATTGCACTATATGTTACAATTCAATACAATATACAACAATTACACTATGTCACAATTCAATACAATATACAACAATTAAACTATATGTTACAATTCAATACAATATACCACAATACACATGTTACAATTTAATACAATATACCACAATACACATGTTACAATTTAATACAATATACCACAATTGCACTATATGTTACAATTCAATACAATATACCACAATACACATGTTACAATTTAATACAATATACCACAATTACATAATATGTCACAATTCAATACAATATACCACAATACACATGTTACAATTTAATACAATATACCACAATTGCACTATATGTTACAATTCAATACAATATATAACAATTACACTATGTCACAATTCAATACAATATACAACAATTAAACTATATGTTACAATTCAATACAATATACCACAATACACATGTTACAATTTAATACAATATACCACAATACACTATATGTTACAATTCAATACAATATACAACAATTACACTGTCACAATTCAATACAATATACCACAATACACATGTTACAATTTAATACAATATACCACAATACACTATATGTTACAATTCAATACAATATACAACAATTACACTATATGTCACAATTCAATACAATATACAACAATTAAACTATATGTTACAATTCAATACAATATACCACAATACACATGTTACAATTTAATACAATATACCACAATACACTATATGTTACAATTCAATACAATATACAACAATTACACTATGTCACAATTCAATACAATATACAACAATTACACTATGTCACAATTCAATACAATATACAACAATTAAACTATATGTTACAATTCAATACAATATACAACAATTACACTATGTCACAATTCAATACAATATACCACAATACACATGTTACAATTTAATACAATATACCACAATACACTATATGTTACAATTCAATACAATATACAACAATTACACTATGTCACAATTCAATACAATATACCACAATACACATGTTACAATTTAATACAATATACCACAATACACTATATGTTACAATTCAATACAATATACAACAATTACACTATGTCACAATTCAATACAATATACAACAATTAAACTATATGTTACAATTCAATACAATATACCACAATACACATGTTACAATTTAATACAATATACCACAATACACTATATGTTACAATTCAATACAATATACAACAATTACACTATGTCACAATTCAATACAATATACAACAATTACACTATGTCACAATTCAATACAATATACAACAATTAAACTATATGTTACAATTCAATACAATATACAACAATTACACTATGTCACAATTCAATACAATATACCACAATACACATGTTACAATTTAATACAATATACCACAATACACTATATGTTACAATTCAATACAATATACAACAATTACACTATGTCACAATTCAATACAATATACCACAATACACATGTTACAATTTAATACAATATACCACAATACACTATATGTTACAATTCAATACAATATACAACAATTACACTATGTCACAATTCAATACAATATACAACAATTAAACTATATGTTACAATTCAATACAATATACAACAATTACACTATGTCACAATTCAATACAATATACAACAATTAAACTATATGTTACAATTCAATACAATATACCACAATACACATGTTACAATTTAATACAATATACCACAATTACATAATATGTCACAATTCAATACAATATACCACAATACACATGTTACAATTTAATACAATATACAACAATTGCACTATATGTTACAATTCAATACAATATATAACAATTACACTATGTCACAATTCAATACAATATACAACAATTAAACTATATGTTACAATTCAATACAATATACCACAATACACATGTTACAATTTAATACAATATACCACAATACACTATATGTTACAATTCAATACAATATACAACAATTACACTATGTCACAATTCAATACAATATACCACAATACACATGTTACAATTTAATACAATATACCACAATACACTATATGTTACAATTCAATACAATATACAACAATTACACTATATGTCACAATTCAATACAATATACAACAATTAAACTATATGTTACAATTCAATACAATATACCACAATACACATGTTACAATTTAATACAATATACCACAATTACATAATATGTCACAATTCAATACAATATACCACAATACACATGTTACAATTTAATACAATATACCACAATTGCACTATATGTTACAATTCAATACAATATACAACAATTACACTATGTCACAATTCAATACAATATACAACAATTAAACTATATGTTACAATTCAATACAATATACCACAATACACATGTTACAATTTAATACAATATACCACAATTACATAATATGTCACAATTCAATACAATATACCACAATACACTATATGTTACAATTCAATACAATATACAACAATTACACTATGTCACAATTCAATACAATATACAACAATTAAACTATATGTTACAATTCAATACAATATACAACAATTACACTATGTCACAATTCAATACAATATACCACAATACACATGTTACAATTTAATACAATATACCACAATACACTATATGTTACAATTCAATACAATATACAACAATTACACTATGTCACAATTCAATACAATATACCACAATACACATGTTACAATTTAATACAATATACCACAATACACTATATGTTACAATTCAATACAATATACAACAATTACACTATGTCACAATTCAATACAATATACAACAATTAAACTATATGTTACAATTCAATACAATATACCACAATACACATGTTACAATTTAATACAATATACCACAATACACTATATGTTACAATTCAATACAATATACAACAATTACACTATGTCACAATTCAATACAATATACCACAATTACACTATATGTTACAATTTAATACAATATACCACAATTACACTATATGTTACAATTTAATACAATATACCACAATTACACTATATGTTACAATTTAATACAATATACCACAATTACACTATATGTTACAATTTAATACAATATACCACAATTACACTATATGTTACAATTTAATACAATATACCACAATACACTATATGTTACAATTCAATACAATATACAACAATTACACTATGTCACAATTCAATACAATATACCACAATTACACTATATGTTACAATTTAATACAATATACCACAATTACACTATATGTTACAATTTAATACAATATACCACAATTACACTATATGTTACAATTCAATACAATATACCACAATTACACTATATGTTACAATTTAATACAATATACCACAATTACACTATATGTTACAATTTAATACAATATACAACAATACGACACGATGCAAAACGATATATATCAGGTTACGATATGATATGATTCACTACGATACCATGCGATATATCGTGATCTAAATAATACACCTGCGATACGTTTCACTAGGATATATCACAATCCAATCAAATTAAATAGAGTTTGATACGATACAATGCGATACAATTCAATACAATGTGATATGATACACTACGATACTACAGTAGACCATGATGCAGGACGATATGATACAATACCTTACGATGTGTTACGATACGATACTATATGATACACTACTCTACATTACCATATGAGCGATCACAATACAGCACATTATGATATGATACTCTGAGCAGTGTTACAATATGCTAAAACATGATACAATACAATAGGATACACTATGATTCGATACGATACGTTACAGTATGATATATCGCTACAGTACAATACGATACAGTTCGATAGGATTGTCTGTGACTCAGCTATTTTCTGGTGAGTAACTGCTGCTGACCTTTTGTCCCTCTGCAGGACTCAGTTGAAGGTTAAAAGGCGTGAGAGCACAGCAAGGTCAGTGCTGCACTCACACAAAGACTGCTTTTGTGACCTTTAATGAATTGACTCCACACACACACACACACACACACACACACACACACACACACACACACACACACACACCTCGCAGCCCTAAGGTTTATAACTGGACCCTAAACTTCCCGTGGCTTAATGATGATGACTTCTTCATCTGCCCAAATGCCCTCCTTTTGTTCCCCCTTAAACCCTGACTAACCTTAACTCCCCCCCCCCCCCCATCTACCCCCTCCAGCCCCTCCCTTTACTCTCAGTGGGGGCTAATCCTTTCCTCTGGGCTTTTCTTCTATCTCCCTCCCTCCCTCTCTCTCTCTCTCTCTCTCTCTCTCTCTCTCTCTCTCTCTCTCTCTCTCTCTCTCTCTGTGTTTCTCTAGGTGTCTCTTAACATACAGTATCTATCTATCTATCTATCTATCTATCTATCTATCTATCTATCTATCTATCTATCTATCTATCTATCTATCTATCTATCTATCTATCTATCTATCTATCTATCTATCTATCCTCTAAGCTAATTTACTCCTCCTTTAAAAATAATTAGCAATTCAGCACACCAGCATGCGCTCTGAGTGTGTGTGTGTGTGTGTGTGTGTGTGTGTGTGTGTGTGTGTGTGTGTGTGTGTGTGTGTGTGAGACTCTTTTATAGGTAAATGAGGGTCTCTGCCCCAATGGTGTGTTTGAGCTTCTGTGTGTTTCTTTCATGATACAGTGAAGTGAAGTGTGTCATTTAAACACCTCCCCATCCATCTCTCCTCCTCTCTATCTGTTTATCTCTCTATCTGTCCATCTCTCCTCCTCTCTATCTGTCCACCTCTCTATCTGTCCATCTCTCCTCCTCTCTATCTGTCCACCTCTCTATCTGTCCATCTCTCCTCCTCTCTATCTGTTTATCTCTCTATCTGTCCATCTCTCCTCCTCTCTATCTGTCCACCTCTCTATCTGTCCATCTCTCCTCCTCTCTATCTGTTTATCTCTCTATCTGTCCATCTCTCCTCCTCTCTATCTGTCCACCTCTCTATCTGTCCATCTCTCCTCCTCTCTATCTGTTTATCTCTCTATCTGTCCATCTCTCCTCCTCTCTATCTGTCCACCTCTCTATCTGTCCATCTCTCCTCCTCTCTATCTGTCCATCTCTCTATCTGTCCATCTCTCCTCCTCTCTATCTGTTTATCTCTCTATCTGTCCATCTCTCCTCCTCTCTATATGTCCACCTCTCTATCTGTCCATCTCTCCTCCTCTCTATCTGT